>NC_142756.1:28680914-28983945 GCF_054948205.1 Urtica dioica subsp. dioica | reverse complement strand
GAGAGTGGGTTTACCAAAACAAGGAGCACCACCTAGAGAAAACTCATGAGAGAAGAAAGAAATAAATCGGCATAATACTTTGTGTGTGTATATATTTTGTGGAGACAAATGAATGGAAAGAGCTTGTATTTATAGGAGGGAACTAGTGTTACTGTGTAATATATGTATACAGGTTTGATTTGTCAAAAATTGTGTACCACCGTAATAGAAGTTGATTTTCTTTCCTTCTACAGAATACGTCAGTAGAAAACTTGGGAAGTGGGTTTGAAAACTATCAAATAATGTTACACGTATTTACATATCACCCTAATAAAATTATACGCAGTAAAAAATATTTTATGTAAAAATGTAGTTAGTTGATAATATTGATTAAGGAGCGAAGGAAAGTCTTTATATACTGTAAAGTTATTTTGAAATAATATATATATAATTCATGCATATATATATATATACACACATTCAGATTTAACAATATGACTACAGTAGGTGTTACAATTTCCTACCCCCTAAAATAAATTTCGTCCTCGAAATTAAACGTACCAAAAAGATGAGGGTATTTTGCACGCATCTCTTCTTCTCGCTCCCATGTCGCTTCTTCCACGACATGATTTCTCCAAAGGACTTTGACTAGAGAGATAGCCTTTGACCTTAGTTCTCTCAGTTCACGATCTAGAATACGTACTGGAACCTCCTCGTAGGACAAATCACTTCGAAGAGCTAGTGGTTCGTAATTCAATACGTGAGACGGATCAGACACGTATTTCTTCAACATTGAAACGTGGAAAACATTGTGAACACCAGTCAACGATGGTGGTAAAGCCAACTCATAAGCTAAAGTTCCAATGCGTTTCAAAATCTCGAAAGGTCCAATGAAACGAGGACTAAGCTTCCCTTTAGCACCAAATCTCATCACTCCTTTCATCGGAGAGATCTTCAAGAATACCATGTTACCAACTTCAAACTCTAACGGCTTTCTTCTCTTATCAGCATAACTCTTTTGTCTGCTTTGAGCTGTACGCATTCGACGTCGAATCTTATCAACAATCTCCGCTGTTTGTTGGATCATGTCGGGACCCAATAACTTTCTCTCTCCAACTTCATCCCAGTGAATTGGTGACCTACATTTCCTCCCATAAAGAGCTTCATAAGGTGCCATGCCGATCGTTGCTTGATAACTGTTATTGTAAGAAAACTCGACCAGAGGTAAAAACTTATCCCATGAACCTGGAAAGTCGATCACACAAGCTCTCAACATGTCCTCTAAGGTCTGAATCGTTCTCTCTGATTGACCATCAGTCTGGGGATGAAAAGCAGTACTAAACCTCAGTTGTGTCCCCATAGCTTTGTGCAAGCTTCTCCAGAAGGTAGAAGTGAACTTTGGATCTCGATCTGATACTATTGACAAAGGTACTCCATGCAGTCTCACAATTTCTGCTACGTACAACTCATCATATTGATCCATATTGTATGTCTTCTTGACTGGGAGAAAGTGAGCTGACTTGGTGAGACGATCAACAATCACCCAAATCGAATTGTAACCTTTTTGGGTCTTTGGTAGCCCGACTACAAAATCCATCCCCACGTGCTCCCATTTCCATTCTGGTATCATAAGTGGCTGCAAGAGACCAGAAGGGCATTGATGTTCAGATTTCACTTGTTGGCAAGTCAAACAATGCTCAATGAACTCAGCAATGTCTTTCCGCATACCAACCCACCAATAGTGTTGACTCAAATCCCAGAACATCTTAGTACCACCGGGGTGTACCGAATACGGAGTAAAATGAGCTTCATTTAGAATCTCTTTCTTCATCTCTTCGATGTTGGGAACAAACAAGCGATTTCCATATCTCAGGACTCCATCACCCGTTATGCAGAACTCATGTAATTTTCCAGCTTCTACACGACCTTTGTACTGAGCAACTAATGGGTCTCTTAACTGGGCAGACTTAATCCTTTCGAGTAGAGTGGGTTGCACTGATAACATGGCAAGATAGCTTGGATCTTCTCGAGGTACCATTTCCAATTCAAAATCATAGATCTCACGCCTCAAATGATATGGTATGAATTGCAATATTGAGAGTCTTCCATGATTTTTTCTACTCAAAGCATCTGCAACTACATTTGCCTTCCCTGGGTGGTAGCTAATATTGCAGTCATAGTCCTTTACCAATTCAAGCCATCTACGTTGCCGCATATTCAGATCCTTCTGTGTGAAGATATACTTGAGACTTTTGTGGTCCGTAAAAATCTTACATTTAACTCCATACAAGTAATGCCTCCAAATCTTCAAAGCAAAAACAATCGCAGCCAACTCGAGATCATGGGTAGGATAATTCTTCTCGTAATCCTTTAACTGTCGAGAAGCATAAGCTATTACTTTCCCATGTTGCATTAACACGCACCCGAGTCCATTTTTAGAAGCATCACTATATATCACAAACCCCTCAGTTCCTGCTGGAATTGCTAGGACAGGTGCTGACGTCAATCGCTTCTTCAACTCTTGAAAGCTCTCTTCACACTTTGGGGTCCACAAAAACTTGACATTTTCCCTTGTCAATTGGGTCATTGACGATGCGATTCGAGAAAATCCATCTACAAAGCGCCGATAATAGCCGGCCAAACCAAGAAAGCTTCGCATCTCCTTTGCGTTCTTTCGTGTAGGCCAATTTTTTATGACCTCCACTTTGCTTGGATCCACGGCTATACCATCTTTAGAGACAACATGCCCAAGAAAAAGAACGCGATCTAGCCAGAACTCACATTTTGAGAACTTAGCGTACAATTGCTTGTCTCGCAGCGTGTCTAACACTATTCGTAGATGTCTTTCATGCTCCTCCCCATACCGCGAATACACTAGTATGTCATCGATGAAAATGATGACAAATTGATCCAAGTAGTCCTTGAATACTCGAGTCATCAAGTCCATAAATGCGGCAGGTGCATTAGTCAAACCAAAAGGCATTACCAAGAATTCATAATGCCCATACCTTGTTCGAAATGCACTCTTTGACATATCATCCTCGTTTATCTTCAATTGATGGTATCCTGACCGTAGATCAATCTTTGAGAAATGGCTAGCCCCCTGTAATTGATCAAACAAGTCTTCGATACGAGGTAGAGGGTACTTGTTCTTTATCGTGACCTTATTCAATTCACAATAATCAATGCACAACCTCATAGACCCATATTTCTTCTTAACAACCAAAACTTGAGCTCCCTAAGGCGAAAAACTAGGTCGGATAAAACCCTTGTCGAGTAGCTCCTGCAACTGCTCTTTCAACTCCTTTAACTCAGCAGGTGCCATCCGATATGGGGCCTTAGAAATTGGAGCCGTACCAGGGAAAAGGTCAATCGAGAATTTAATCTCTCGATCTGGAGGCAACCCTGGCAATTCATCAGGAAAGATATCAGGATACTCGCACACTACTCGTACATCCTTTACTGACGATCCCTCGTTCGTATCAGCTAAGATTGATGCCAAGTAACAAACACATCCCTTGAGCAACATCTTTATAGCCTTCATTACGGAGATGATAGGAATACGTAACGTGGGCTTAGCTCCAGAGAAGTTAAACTCTGGCTCATTTGGGGGTTTAAAAGTTACCACCTTCTTGTGACAATCAATGGTGGCATGATATTTGTGTAGCCAATCCATCCCAAGAATTCCATCAAAATCATGAATATTGAGGATGACAAGATTGGCAGCTAAAACGTGATCTCCAATCTTTATAGGGCATTTATCCAGACTATTCCTTGACTCCATCACTTCTCCAGATGGAGTGGACACGCTAAATAACGAGGTAGTGGACGAAGGCGTTTTGCCGATCTTATCATCAAACATCACACTAATAAAGGAATGGCTTGCTCCTGAATCTATGAGAACTCTACAAGCTAGACCGTAAACATCCATAACACCTAACAAACCAATAAAAGAATTAAAGCATGCCATAAACTAGTGAAAAGGCGCTTGGAGTATACCTGTAACAACATATGGTGATTCCTCTGCTTCTTTCTCTGTCAAGGTGAACACTCTTGCATGCATTTTATTTTGGCCATTAGCGCTCTTGTTGAATTTCCCAATGTTTGTTTTGCAATGTGGAGCAATATGCCCTGGCTTCCCACACCTAAAGCATGTGTTGGTTCCATAGAGGCATTCCCCACGATGCTCTTTGCCACACTTTGGACAAGTTGATCGTTGTTGCTTATCTTGTGGGTTTCCACCTCGGTTGTTGTTGCCCTCAAACTTCCTCTTTTGATTATTTCCTTGATTCCCCCATGACTTCCCTTTTGATCCACCTCCACTGGAACTGCCATGCTGAGTCTTGATCTCTTCATGAGTTGTCATCTGGGTTCTCTCAATCAAAAGTGCTTTGCTCACCACTTTGCAATACTCAGTTAGCTCAAAAGGAATAATAGCCTCCTTGATACGAGGCCTTAATCCACTTTCAAACCGACGAGCTCTACTGAGATCTGTGGCCACCAAAGAAGGAGCAAACTTTGACAGCCGAGTAAAGTCAGCTTCATATTCGGCTACCGTCTTGCTACATTGTTGCAGCTTTATAAACTCGTCCTCCTTCTGCCTACGGACACTTTCGGGGAAATACTTGTCGTAAAATGCATCCCGAAATCCATTCCAAGTGAGGAGACCATCATCTTCATGTTGACGTTGCACCATAAGCCACCAATCATGAGCACTTCCTTGAAGCATGTACGCAGCACGCGACACTTTTTCCTCTTCAGTGCAAGGCAACACCGTAAAGGTCTTCTCGATCTCAGTCAACCATTTTTCAGCTTCTAATGGGTCAGTGGTTCCACCAAAAGCAGGAGGAGACAACTTCTTGAATTCGACGATGGTGTTGTGTGGTTGTGCATCACGGCGAGGAGCTTCACGAGCTTTAGCTTGGCCTAGAGCAGTCATTGCTTGCAAGAAGGCCTCCATTGTCAGGGGTTCACCTTGACGGCCATTCTGACTTCCCCAATGATTCTCTCCAGTTCCGTTGCCCCGAGTCACAACCATTCTTTATAGAATGCAATAAAAATAATAGTTTCAGTTATCGATAAAATATAACTTGAACTATCATAGCCATAGTAACTAAAATTAGCATTATTTATATTCTATCTTACCGAACGATTCCGATTTGACTTCTCCGCGATGTGACGTAGTGGGAAAATAAGTCTACATAACCGAATCTAAAAACCTTGAGCTCTGATACCAAAAACTGTAGCGCGTACTATTATTTAATAGTTTAATAAAACTCAAAATACCGTTTAAAATTAAATATCATAAATTTTTGCAAAAACATAATACTTTTTTTTTCAAAATGGTAATATTCAACTATTAAAAGTCTAGAAAATAAAAGGACAATAATTATAAATTCTCAAACATAGTAGAGTGAGTGCGGAAATTTAAAACATAGACTTAGATTAGAAGGTCATAATTAGTACTAAAATAGATAACTAATTATATATTTGCCACTAGCCACGTCGCAAGTCGTCTCATCGTCTTCGTTCGGTAACCAACTACTCGTCTCCTGAAAAAGAGTTTGGGAAAAAGGGGTGAGCTATAAAGCTCAGTAAGTAAACCTCATGCACGTGAATGATGACATGATAATGAAACCTATATCTCTAAATTATTTTGCATCTCGTTTATTTAAATCTTTCTCTTTGATTCGAGCGCGCGGTGTGTGCCTACGCTTTTGGTACCAATGGACCGTGGTTAAAGAACCCGTTAAACCTTTATTGGATCCATTGTTCTATGCTAGAGGGAGAAGAATACGAATTAAACCATGGAATCGTACACCAGTCAATACTCCCGCCGAAACGGGCTCATTGTCCCCATCATGAATAGGAAAATAAGGGACCTTCCCTAGCATAGTCATTCATTTCATTAAAAACATTTTCAGTCGGTGGGTACGCCGGTCCTCCGCGCGCCTTGCCATTGCGCCCTCCAGACATAAACACACACCCTTTACATTATGAAAACCATTTTCATATCATTAGGAGTGTTTTATTCCTTTATTCCTTAAAAACTTTGGATTCATGAGTTTTGAACACTTTATCATGATATGCTATGCTTGAGACCTAAATATCATATGTAATATTCTATCATGACATATATTAATCAATCAAACATATAATAGATAACTCACACAAACACATAATCATACATAAATTAAATCTATTAACTAATGCAAGTAAGTAAGGTTTACTTACCTGAAAAACTCAAAAAGATGTCCAAGACTAAGAGAATTGAAACTCGACCATTCACGACGAAGTTGCCTCCGATAATTTTACTGTATTTGTTAAAGTAAATATTAATAATATGAAACGTATAATTATGGTTACGAAGAGACTTTTTATAGTCTTAAGTTTATTATTCATGTAACATAAATATTAAGGTGATACATATATACTTGATATATGTTTAATATATGAAATATATATATATATATATAGACATTTATATTTTCTTAAAACCATATATATATATATATATATATATATATATATGAATAATATAGGCTGTTGATCTCTTATATATATATATATATATATGTATATATATATATTTATGTGTGTGTTTTATAAAATGGTAGTAAAAAATACTTGGGAGTGTTAAAATCAATATAGTAACGTACAATTGTATCAGCTTTGGATTGAAGTTCCTTATTAATTATTATTATTGGTATTTGTCAAAGAAGAAAAAAATAATAACGTTATGAACAATTAATAATTATAACATGAATTAATAATAGGACTAAAACAAGGTCTAATATATGGCACTAGTTTAATATAAAAAAAATGTTGTACGTACATAATAAAACAAACAAAAAAGAAGGGAGAGAGTGGGTTTACCAAAACAAGGAGCACCATCTAGAGAAAACTCATGAGAGAAGAAATAAATAAATCGGCATAATACTTTGTGTGTGTATATATTTTGTGGAGGCAAATGAATGGAAAGAACTTGTATTTATAGGAGGGAACTAGTGTTAGCGTGTAAAATATGGACACAGGTTTGATTTGTCAAAAATTGTTTACCACCGTAATAGAAGTTGATTTTCTTTCCTTCTACAGAATACGTCAGTAGAAAACTTGGGAAGTGGGTTTGAAAACTATCAAATAATGTTACACGTATTTACATATCACCCTAATAAAATTATACGTAGTAAAAAATATTTTATGTAAAAATGTAGTTAGTTGATAATATTGATTAAGGAGCGAAGGAAAGTCTTTATATACTGTAAAGTTATTTTGAAATAATATATATATAATTCATGCATATATATATATATATATATATATATATATATATATATATATATATATATACACACACATTCAGATTTAACAATATGACTACAGTAGGTGTTACACATTATGGCCGAGTGAATCAAATTCATTGTCATCATATGACTATGTCAAAAAACTTATTTATTGACATTCATACCATCCCATGTCCAAAAAGACAAAAATACCTTTTAGACAATTTTCGTAAAACTTATCTAGTTCTTGTTTTGACTTAGCTTCTAGTTTAACTAATCCTACTCGAAATGACTTGTGATAGTGACCTCATGGATCCAAATGAACAAAGCTTGAGCTAACATACTTGGACTCAAAAGTTCACAAACCTTTTCCAAGTTTAGCTTAATGTCAATTGACTCCACTAAAGAGTTGACACTGAGAATCTCTCGGTTCAAATGAATTTATTTTCTACTCAAGAATCCAACTTAATTGTGATGAGTGGATCCATTGAATATTATCTATGTTCACCCTTCACGAATATCATCAGCTAGATGGGATTTACAAAATTACCATTTTACCCTTCTAGCTGTTATTTCCTCAACTCTTTTGTCGCTTGTGACTTCACCCATTCTTGTGCATGAATTCCATATCTATGAGATCTTCACAAAGTTACTCATGACATCTTCATAACTTAGTACTTCACCAATAGGTCTCGTTCAGAATCACATAGTGAATCCGAACTCCGACTTTCTCAAATGAGAATACGTAAGCTATGAAATGCATGTCTCATTTAAGGATTGAGGTAAGCATGATGTAATTCATACGTAGTGAATTCGAGACGGAAGAGGTTAGATGATTTGTTCTTATTCTGTCTCTAGAAGTGCACTGGTCAATTCAGTACCTTCAGAATATACCTAGAAGAACTATAGAGTCTCCAACTCTCTATGCCCCATAACCAGACATCATAGACTCTCCTAACAATCGTACTAAGATCAATAGTCCTTTGATCCTTAGATTGCGAATATATTGTTTTAAGCAAACCTTGAAGAGTTTGTTCATGCAAATCTATGTTTGTCTCTTCATATGTTGTTAGGTTTGTTTAAGGACTAAAGACTATAGTTTAACATAAAGCTTCAAACAGGCAAGGAAGAATGAATGAACGTTTCAACTTTTATGAATGATTCAGCAGTTACAAGCAATAGTCTTCGTGAGAGTTTATTACATCAAATGTACATAAGTAAAGACTACTACTCTTCTTGTGGGCACCATTGACAACAAACTCCCACTAGAGTCAAAGAAGATGTGAGTAGTCCTTCATGCCTAATCCCTCCCGATGCTGGTCGAAGACCTTGTTCGCTAGGGCCTTGGTGAATGGATTGTTGTCAATGGTGCCGACAAGAAGAGTTGTAATCTTTATTTATGTACATTTGATGTAATATAGTCTTACGAAGACTCTTGCTTGTAATTGCATATTTATTAATAAATGTTGAAACGTTCATTCATCCTTCCTTGTCTGAAGCTTTATAATAAAACCTTAGTCTTTAGTCCATAAACTAACTTAATAACATATGAAGAGACAATTATAGATTTGCATGAACAAACTCTTCACGGTTTGCTTAAAACAATATATTCGCAATCTATGGATCAAAGGACTATTGATCTCAGTACGATTGTTAGGAGAATCTATGATGTCTGGTTATGCGACATTGAGAATTGGAAACTCTATAGTTCTTCTAGGTATCTTCCGAAGGTAATGAATTGACCAGTGCACTTCTAGAGATAGAATAAGAACAAACCATTTAATCTATTACGTCTCGAAGTCACTACGTATGAATTGCATCATGCTTACCTCAATCTTGAAATGAGACACGTCATTTCATAGCTTACGTATTCTCATTTGAGAAAGTCAGAGTTCGGATTCACTATGTGATTCTTAACAAGACCTATTGGTGAAGTACTAAGTTATGAAGATGTCATGAGTAACTTTGTGAAGATCTCATAGATATGGAATTCATGTACAAGATTGCTGAAATGCAATGTATATCACCTCATGCTTTGTTCTTTGGAATGTGAATAAATGAACTGGCCAGTGTCAAAATTGAGTCATGACTCTTTTGGATGAATCAATGTGACTTGTTAGCTTCTTGTCAATACATTGTTTCTAACTTAATTCACAAGCGACAAAGGAGTTGAGGAAATAACAGCTAGAAGGGTAAAATGGTAATTTTGTAAATCCTGACTAGCTGATGATATTCAGGAAGGGTAAACATAGATAACATTCAGTGGATCCACTCATCACAATTTAGTTGAATTCTTGAGTAGAAAATAAATTCATTTGAACCGAGAGATTCTCAGTGTTAACTCTTTAGTGGAGTCAGTTGACATTAAGCTAAACTTGGAAAAAGGTTTGTGAACTTTTGAGTCCAAGTATTTTAGCTCAAGCTTTGTTCATTTGGATCCATGAGGTCACTGTCACAAATCATATCGAGTAGGAATAGTTAGACTAGAAGCTAAGTCAAAACAAGAACGAGACAAGTTTTACGAAAATTGTTAAAAGGGTATTTGTCTTTTTGGACATAGGACGAAATAAATGTCAATAAATTTTTTGACATTGTCATATGATGACATATTATCACTCGGCCATAAGAAGTTCATTGGGCCTTGTGGATTCATTTCATTTTATAGAATTTTACTTGAAAATTCTTAGTGGGCCTTTTCTTATGTTGTCATGAACAAATGAAGAAGCATCTAGAAGCTCCTTCTAAATGTCTTGGCCGGCCAACCCAAAGAAAAAAGAGAGATTATTTTGTGCATTGATGTATGAAGAAACTTGCCAAGAGAAAAAGAGGAAACAAATTTCTTTTAGTCAAGTGTGAATTTGTTGTCAATGGTGCCCACAAGAAGAGTAGTAGTGTCTATTTATGTACATTTGATGTAATATAGTCTCACGAAGACTCTTGCTTGTAAATGCTAAATCATTAATAAAAGTTGAAACGTTCATTCATTCTTCCTTGTTTGTTTGAAGCTTTATGATAATCTATTGTCTTTAGTCCTTAAATAAACCCAACAACATATAAGAGATAAATGTAGATTTGCATGAACAAACTCTTCATGGTTTGCTTAGAACTGCATATTCACAATCTAAGGATCAAAGGACTATTGATCTTAGTACGATTGTTAGAAGAATCTATGAAGTCTGGTTATGGGACATTGAGAGTTGGAGACTCTATAGTTCTTCTAGGTATCTTCTGAAGGTACTGAATTGACCAGTGCACTTCTAGAGACAGAATAAGAACAAACCATCTAACCTCTTATGTCTCGAAGTCACTGCGTATGAATTGCATCATGCTTACCTCAATCCTGAAATGAGACATGTCATTCATAGCTTACGTATTCTCATTCGAGAAAGTCAGAGTTCGGATTCACTGTGTGATTCTGAACAGGACCTATTGGTGAAGTACTAAGTTATGAAGATGTCATGAGTAATTTTGTGAAGATCTCATAGATATGGAATTCATGTACAAGATTGCTGAAATGCAATGTATATCACCTAATGCTTTGCTCCTTGGAATGTGAATAAATGAACTGGCCAGTGTCCAAATTGAGTCATGACTCTTTTGGATGAATCAATGTGACTTGTTGGCTCCTCGTCAATACATTGTTTCTAACTTATTCACAAACGAAAAAGGAGTTTAGGAAATAATACTCGATTCGTTTTACGTTTGTTGTTATTCACTTTTATACCATGTTATTACCATGTTAATAAAACACATATAAAATCTTTAACAACTCTCTAAAACGTTCCGTTACACTCGATTCTTTTGCACTCAGGTCCGAACTTTAATTATTTCCAGTTTTCTTCGAGATCGAGAAAAAGCCGCGGTAAAAGTGGCATAACTCTCTGCTTAGAATTCGAAATTTAATATTTATTATATCAAATTAAAGGTCTGTTTGTCCTCTTTCCAATTCAATTGGTTTTAGGTCAAAAGGACATCGGAGCCGCCAGTTATGGCGATTTTACTCCGAGGTGCGCGGCTGTTCCGAATGTCCAGTTTTTTAGAATTTTTGAATTTCGGATTTCGGACCCCGCTCCATGAGTTTTAGAACTCTAATGAGAAAATTTCCTTGAGAAAAATTGTTTTTTTATAAGATAATAAATATTGTGTAAAAGATTAAAATGTTTTGATTTTTGAAAATTTAATTGAAAGTATTTTTTTTTACAAAACTAGTTTGATTTTTGAAAAACCGTGTCGCTTTCAAACTTGAAAATATTTTGTCATCCAAATCAAATAATTTTTAAAATATTTTCAAAACTATATCTATATCACATATGTTTAAAATCTATATGCTCTTGAAAATTTGAGTGGGAGGTCTCCTCGTAGACGAGCCGAAAAATAAAGATGTGTAATCTCAAACTTTCAAGTGTTCGAGTGAGTTGAAGTTCACACTTCTCTCATGCACTTTCCCGAATAGAAAATAGGAAAATGTCCGAGTATGTGCCTTGTGCATTTATGCACTAACACTGCTCTTCCTTGAACATGAAGATCTAGTATTCCTTTCTAGAAGTCCACTCTATATCTCTAAGCACTAGGAAAACATGTTTCAAAAATGTATTAGAGACGATGTGCCTTTTCTAAAAACTAAGTGGGAGGGTTATACTTGTTGTTTACAACCCACGATCCCCAACACTAATAAAAAGTGTAATTTTCACCAGACTAAGAGTCACCCTCGTGGCCCTCTCTTAAATGAGAGTACTCAATGGCGCTTTGCTCTGATCATTGCTCATTGAGCTACGTCCGAGAGTGAGACAATGAGACATGCCTCCCCTCCGTGGATTGTTTTTCAAAATCAATCTTTTGGACTAAGTGGTTGGTTACACACTTAGACTACATCCATAGTAATCCTCCCTCGAGGCCCTGCGAAATGATGTGAGTGATCAAACTCATAAAACTTTTTTTATAAGGTGGCTAGTCAAATATGATGTATTGACATCTTGACTATGCATTAATGATGAGTCATTTACTTATGAAAGGAGACTCGTTGCGGCCTTCCCTCGAAGGAGTAAAGTGTTATTTCATTCATAACACCGTTGGATTTTTAATGTCTTGTTCATCCTAAAAATTAAACAAACTTAAATCCTAAATCAAAAGACTAATCATAAACTTGTTTCAACTTCAGCAAGATGTCTCCTAACCATCTCTCAACTATCCTTTCCTCAAAACAAACTCGAAACTAAAAACTACGTAACCTCGACATCGTCCTTACTGTTAACAAGCACAAACGGGTACTCACCACCCCCTGTCCTCAAATGAATGATGATTCGACGCAAGAGGTAAAACACACCTTGGTGGCCTGGCTCCGATCCGATAAGATTGCGAGGTGCTATTGTTGGAATTGATCTAGGGTTTAAGAAAAAGTTTAACGCTTCGCAAAGCGGTGGAATTTTAAAAATTTTCTTTTCAAGTAAAAACAGTTTTTTACTAACCTAGACAAAGAGCAAGTACATATAAATAAAAACTATTATGAGCATAGAAGTTTACTAACCTTTCTTGAAGCTTGATCTTTGAGAAGCTTTTGGAAAGTTTGCAACGCTCGTCTCCATCGCAGCACGTCTCTCTTTCTTTCCTCGGCGACTCGAGCAACCACGAATGTTTCTATCACTAAATCGCTCGAAATAAAAGGAATCAGTGAGTGGGCACTTTTAAACACTACGACTTAAGAACGAGTCTTGAAGTCGCAGAGCTAAACTCTAGGTCAAATGAGGACCTAGGTGCCAAAACAATAAAACGAAATTGAAGAGAGAGGGAGAGAGAGGATCGGCCAAGTCTAGAGAGAGAACCTCTCAATCTCTAAAACTTGGGATGAGAAAAATGAGGCTCCTATTTATAGGAGAGGTCTCACCTTCAATAAGGTAGTTTCCTCTTCTATAGAATATCACATATTCATGAGCCAATTTCCTTTTCTTCTCCTTCATTTGGGCGGCCAAGACTTGTCAAGCAAGTCCTTGGATTTGTTTCCTCTTTTATTTATCTTCCCTTTTTCTCTACTTGGCCGAAATTTCCCATGCCTTGTATAGGAAATTTGTTTCCTCTTTTTCTTTTGGCAAGTATCTTGATACATTTATGCAAAAAATATTCTCTCTTTCCTTGGATATGTTGGGCGCCCATATTGTCTCTAGAAGGAGCTTCTAGAAGCTTCTTCATTTATTCATGACAACATGAAAAAGGCCCATTAAGAATTTTCAATAAAACTCTTATGAAATGAAATTAATCCACAAGGCCCAATGATCAACTCATGGCCGAGTATTATCAAGTCATCAAATGACCTTGTCAAAAAAATTTATTGACATTCATTTCATGCTATGTCTCAAAAGACAAAAATACCCTTTTGACAATTTTCGTTCTTGTTTTGACATAGCTTCCAGTTTAACTATTCCTATTCGATGCGATTCGTGACAGTGACCTCATGGATCCAAATGAACAAAGCTTGAGCTAAATACTTGGACTCAAAAGTTCACAAACCTTTTCCAAGTTTAGCTTAATGTCAACTGAGTCCACTAAAGAATTGACACTGAAAATCTCTCGGTTCAAATGAATTTATTTTCTACTCAAGAATTCAACCTAATTGTAATGAGCGGATCCACATAATATTATCAGTGTTTACCCTTCATGAATATCATCAGCTAGTCGGGATTTACAAAATTACAATTTTACCCTTCTAGCTGTTATTTCCTCAACTCCTTTGTCGCTTGTGAATAAGTTAGAAACAATGTATTGACGAGGAGCTAACAAGTCACATTGTTTCATCCAAAAGAGTCAAGACTCAATTTGGACACTGGCCTGTTCATTTATTCACACTCCAAGGAACAAAGCATGAGGTGATATACATTGCATATCATCAATCTTGTACATGAATTCCATATCTATGTGAACTTCACAAAGTTACTGATGACATTCTCACAACTTAATACTTCACCAATAGGCCTTGTTCGGAGTCACATAGTGAGTCCGAACTCTGAGTTTCTCAAATGAGAATACTAAGGTGTGTAATGACATGTCTCATTTCAGGATTAAGGTAAGCATGATGCAATTCATACATAGTGACTTCGAGACATAAGAGGTTAAATGGTTTGTTCTTATCTTGTCTCTAGAAATGTACTGGTCAATTCAGTACCTTCGGAAGATACCTAGAAGAACTATAGAGTCTCCAACTCTCAATGCCTCATAACCAGACATCATAGATTCTTTTAACAATCATACTGAGGTCAATAGTCCTTTGACCCTTAGATTGCGAATATATCGTTTTAAGCAAACTACGAAGAGTTTGTTCATGCAAATCTACATTTGTCTCTTCGTAAGTTTATTAGTTTGTTTATGGACTAAAGACTAAGGTTTTATCATAAAGCTTCAGACAAGGAAGATAGAATGAACGTTTCAACTTTTTATTAATGAATAAGAAATTACAAGCAAGAGTCTTCATGAGACTTTATTACATCAAATGTAGAATATAAAGATTACAACTCTTCTTGTGGGCACCATTGACAACAAACTCCCACTTGACTCAAAGAAGATGTGTGTAGTCTTTCATGCCTAATCCCTCTCCATGTTGGTCGAAGACCTTGTTCGCTAGGGCTTTTGTGAATGGATCTGCTAGGTTGTCCACCGTTGTGATCTTCTTCACTTCCACGTCTCCACGCTGCACGATCTCTCAAATCAAATGGTATTTCCTCTCAATATGCTTAGAGCGCTTATGGCTTCGAGGTTCCTTCGAGTTAGCGACAGCCCCACTATTATCACAATAAAGGGTCATGGGCTCGTCGACGTTTGGAACAACTTCCAAATACTTAAGGAATTTTCTAAGCCATACAGCATCTTTGGATGCTTCACAAGCAGCCACATATTCTGCTTCCATTGTAGAGTCAGCAATGCAAGATTGCTTAATACTTCTCCACACAACAGCTCCACCATTAAGGATGAACACAATCCTGAAGTGGATTTCCTGGAATCCTTATCCGCTTGAAAATCGGAGTCGGTATATCCCGTCATAGTCAGGTCAGTACCTGAGTATGTAAGCATCAAGTTCCTAGTTCTTCGAAGATACTTAAGAACATGCTTGACAGCAATCCAGTGCTCGGGTCCAGGGTTGGATGGGAAACGGCTAACTACGCCAACGGCGAAATAGATGTCAGGTCTAGTGCAAAGCATAGCATACATAAGGCTTCCTACGGTAGAGGCGTAAGGAATTTTCCTCATGTCTTCAATCTCTTGTGCAATCTTGGGAGACTGGTCCTTAGAGAGTGAAACTCCATGCCTAAAGGGTGTTTGACCCTTCTTGGAGTCTTGCATCGAGAAGCGATCCTCACCTTATCAATATAAGATGCTTGAGAGAGTGACAGGGTCAGGTTTTTCCTATCTCGAAAGATTTGGATCCCCATAATGTATGCGGCTTCTCCTAGATCCTTCATATCGAATTGCTTTGCCAGCCAAACCTTAACCTCAGATAACTTACCCACGTCATTACCAATGAGTAGTATATCATCGACATATAGTACCAGAAACATAACTTTGCCTTCGTGTATTAACTTGTAAACAGTTCTTACAGATGAGGTAGAAGCTTCCTCACCTAACTTTTCTTCAAGCACAATTTTGCTTCTAGGTTTTGCATCCTTCATAAAGTCCTCCTCAAGGAAACGAGCATTCGTGCTAACGAAAGTCTTATCGTCCTCGGGACTATAGAAGATGAAACCCTTGGTTTCCTTTGGATATCCCACAAACAAGCATAATTCTGACCTACTAGCCAACTTGCTAGTCTTTTGCCTTAGCACGTGTGCAGGGCAACCCCAAATTCTGATGCGGCCAAGATTCACTTTACGGCCAGTCCATCGTTCATAAGGAGTACCAGGTTCCGTCTTGGACGGAACTTGGTTCAGAATATAAGCGGCTGTTTCGAGGGCATATCCCCAATAGGAAAGAGGGAGTGATGAGTAACTCATCATTGATCTAACCATCTCCATAAGAGTTCGGTTTCATCTCTCTGACACTCCATTTTGTTGAGGTGTGCCAAGTGAGGTAAGCTGAGATGCGATACCTTCTTCTTTAAGAAAGTCATCGAACTCTCCAGACATATACTCACCACCTCGATCAGATCGAAGGGTTTTGATCACTTTGCCAGTTTGCTTTTCCACTAAAGCCCTAAAGACCTTAAATACGTTAAAGGTCTCGGATTTGTGTTTGAGCAAATAGACAAAACCATATCGCGAGTAATCATCGGTGAAGGTAACGAAGTATTCGTATCCTCCACGTGCCTGTTGGCTGAGCGGACCACATACATCAGAATGTACTAGTTCCAGCAACTCAGTGGCTCTTCGACCCTTATCGGAGAAAGGTCGCTTAGTCATTTTTCCTTCTATGCAGGATTCACAAGTAGGCAGTGAACCTATTGCAGAGGCTTGGAGTGAACCGTCCCTCACAAGTCTCTTAATCCTATCTAGACTGATATGACCAAGTCTCAAGTGCCAAAGGTATGTTGATTTTGTTAGATCGAAGGATTCAGAAAGTTTGATCCTCTTTGGCTCCCTAATTAGATCTTTATCTATTTCGGTGTCTAAAAGAGAAGGTTTAGTGGGATAGATGTAAAAAAGACCATTCTTCATACATGCATCAGTGACAAAAGAATTAGAAAAAGAAATTCAAATTCCATTCTTTATAAACTTTAAATAATAATTTTGCTCTAAAAGTTGAGCAACAGATATTAAGTTTTTCCCAAAGGAAGGAACATAATAAACATTATTCAAATTTAAAGTGCGATCTTCAAAGGATAGCATCACGGATCGCACAGCCTTCACAGACACCACGCTCCCATCACCCCACTTGAAGCAGAAGTCGCCATCCTCTAAGCTTTTGCTTTTCCTAAAACCAGTTAAGGAGCAGCAAATATGGTTAGTAGCAGCGGAGTCAATAATCCACGATGATACATTATCAGCTACTAAACAAGCTTCAGTAATAAGTACAATACCTTTTACTTTGGTTTTGAGGTAGGCATGACAGTTCCTACGCCAGTGACCAGGCTCATTGCAGTGGTGGAACTTGTCTTTAGACTTGTCCACCTTCGGAGCCTTTGGCGCCTTCTTCTTCGTTTGAACCTTAGGTTGGTTCTTCTTCTCGGCATTGCGAGGTCTCTTCTTAGATCCAGAGGTGGAGGCAGTAGCATATACTTCTCCTTGAGCCCTCTTTTTCTTAGTGAGTGCCTCAACGGTTTGAAGTTCCTTCATGAGCTCGGTAACAGTGTACTCTAGCTTGTTCATGGAATAATTCAACTTGATGGTATCAAAGGTTTCGGGGAGAGTTTCCTAGATCATATCTATTTTAGTCTCCCCATCAATCTCAGATCCAAGGATCTCCATTTCGTTTAGATAGCTAATGATCAGCATCATATGATCTCTAACGGGAGTTCCAGCCTTCATACGACAGTTCATGAATTGTCGGACCGCTTGTTGCCTGCTTGACGTCCTTGCCCTCCAAACATCTCATGGAGATAGTAGAGCATATCGGTGTCAGTTTCGTAATCACGATGTTGTTGTTGCAACACATTGTTCATCGATGCCAGAATATAGCACCTCGCAATCTCATCGGATCGAAGCCAGGCAGCCAGGGCGTCTTTTTCCTCTTGCGTCGAATCTTCATTCGTTTAAGGACAGGGGGTGGTGAGAACCCATTTGTGCTTGTCGACAGGAAGGACTATATCGAGGTTACGTTTCCAGTCGACGTAATTGTCGCCTTCGAGTTTATTCGAGGAAAGAATGGTTGAGAGACATATTGCCTATAAAAGTTGAAACAAGTTTATGATTAGTCTTTGGTTTAGGATTTAAGTTTTATTAAGACCTTTATAAAATCCAAAGGTGTTATAAACCAAACGATAATTTACTCCCTCAAGAGAAGGCCGCAAAAAATCTCCATTTATAAGTAAATGACACATCATTAATGCTTAGCCAAGATGTCAATACATCAATTTTGACTAGCCACCTTTTAAATTGGTTTGATCACTCACATCCTTTCGCAGAGCCTCAAGGGCACTAGTACAAAATAGACCTTTGGGTGCGACTTTTTTCACACCCAAAAGTCAATTTTCGCACCCAAAGATATCTTTAGGTGCGACTTTAAGTGCGACATTTCCGCACCCGAAAGTTCGCACCTAAAAGTCTTGGGTGCGAAAAGTCGCACCAACTTTCGGGTGCGACATTTCGGTGCGACTTTTCGCACCTAAAGTCGCACCTAAAATGTCACCAAAATCCGTGGAAAAGGCGGGTAAAAGAGCATTGGGTGCGACAAAGTCGCACCCGATAGTCAAAAGTCGCACCCGATAGTCAGTTTTGGGGAAAAAAATAGTGCTTTAGACGTCGCTCTATTATAAAGTGACTTTAAATCTTTGAAAAATGTAATTGTTAACAGTGATTTAGTTTTCATCTGATTTGAAAGTGACTTTGATTCTTAATTTATTTACAAAATAAAATGCAATTAAATGACATTACTTGATTTAATTTAATGAAACCTGTTATAAGCAATTAAGCAATTAAAAATAAAAGGCTGAATGAAACTTGTTATATTGAATTGCTTAATTGAAAAATAAAAATTATACCTAAATGGTCCTTAATACACATAATCCAATAAAAATATTTATCTTGCTGAAACCATGGGAGGAAGAAACTCGAGTCTATGATGTATTGAACAAGAACATCATTTCCATTGAACAAGAACATCATTGTCCTTCATCGTCTCCCGAACAATATTTCCATTTTCGTCTTCAACTATGAGAACCTCTTCAGGTTTAGCCATGCAACAAATCATGAGCATTCTTAGCTTTGACATTGGTTCAGCATACATTAGCCGTCTCTTCTGCTGAAGTTGGTTCCCAAGACCATCGGTCATTCCAGGAAGCGGCATCTGCTTTCTCAACACAAACAGAAGATTGAGTTAAGTAACTCTGGCACTTTACCTACACTGTAAAAAACTAATAAAAAATAATCTAGCACCAAAATCCATCTTAACCACAGAAAACGGAAACCCAAGGGACTCGAAAATCAGATACATTAATTTATGAAAATATGTTTTCAGATAAATATGAAAGAGCAAGGGATATACCAGCGGGGACTCGAAAATATAACCCAGGGGAATCCACGACAGAAAAGCATGCAATGTGGATAATGTAGCACGTATAAGCTCAGTTCTTTGAGATGCTGATAGAACGTATAAGCATAACTCATGAATGAGTTGAAACTCACTGCAATAAACAATTCATATTCTTAGTAAGCAAGGTAAACATTTGCAGGATATTGGAAGGTAAGTTCTGACATGTTGACTCAGAGAAAAATATCATGAAAAATATGTAAGAATCTTTTTGTATGTGCCTTGAATTGCCAAAAACAAAAAGGGGAGGCCACAAACAAACAGCAGAATTAAGACGATCAAAATTAAGACAGAACATTGTTGTTTGAATAACAAAGTCCCGACTTCATACATAATACAATAATTAGCAACAGAAAATTCCTATCAAACAATACTTGGAAGCCTATATTCCTGATGACTTACCCACCCAGAAAGATCTAACCCAAATCTTTATCAGAGAACATACTATCATAAGCCCTCTAGAAAGAAAAGAAAAGAAGAAGAAAAAAAAGGAGTGTAGATAATACCAACGAAAAAAAAGAGAGAGACATGAATGACTACCTGTTCAGTGATTGTTTAAGTTCCTTGATCTTATTTTGAGTCATTTCTCCCCTTGAGAAATCAAAAACTTCTTCACTGAGAAGCTATGGAAACACGACATGCAAAGTTAGAGGACTTCATTGAAAAGCGAATAAAAAATAACATGCAAACACTTGCATCTCACCTTCAATATGGCCATGCAGTTCTCACAGATAGTTTCACTAGTTTTAGCAGCTGAAACCAAATTAGGAACAAAGCTTTGCCACCTCACTGGCCAATCATGCTTTAGATTCTGTAAATTTGAATTTAAACATTCTTATGTTGTGGGAGTGATGAACAATGAATTTAAATGATGCTATATCAAGCAATTTGAGATAGCATTTCTTCAATCAAGTTCGACCACATAGTTGACCCCGAAACAGAACCCAGAAAGATCATCCATAGCACATACAACAACAGGCATAAATAGTATTTCGCTCCAGTAGGAACAATTTAACTCGGGAAAATCAGATAAATTGAGTTTTACCTGAACCAATATGATATTCAACTTTTTGACATACAGCCTTTCTGCCCGGAAGGAAGCATCATTGCTTGAAAGTTATACAAAACAGATCAAACACAAGAATAAAGATTACAATCAAATGAATCTTCAAAATTTATAAAAAGGAAGCACTCCAACTAATTATATTCAAATTTGTCCCAAGACAACCCAACAAATTTGTACCTAAACAATGACATCAGATATATAATTTTTCATTCCATCTCGCTGTTCCACAGGCAATGCATTCCATCTATACTTAATAACGCCTTCTAAAACCTGCATACAAATGAAAGCAAATATGTCAGTGAACCGGTTCAACCAAAATCAACCAAATTCGTCCAAAAAATTCAAATTTAAGAACTTACACAATGAACCACACGGCCAAGTGACCAAAATCAACCAAATTCGTCCAAAAATTTAACCCAGCCAAGAAATCTGAAATCAAATGACAAATTCAAGTCATAACCATCGAAATCGAGCTCAATGAACATCACAACCAAGCCAAAACCTCAGATTTCACTCCGAAATCAAAACCCCCAAATCAAACTCTCAATCCTAACTTTCGAAATTCTTGGCTGAGAATGAAATCTCCTTACCTTGCTCGCGAAATCAACTCCCGGACGTTACTTCTCTCGCTCTCCGGCGTCTCCTCGTGGGCGGCGCGCTCAGCGGCTCGCGGCGGCGCTCGCTTCTTCTCAGCCCGCGCGCGCATCCAGTGGCCCGGTCTCGGTGGCTGTCGGCCTCGCTCTTCCTCTGCGGGCTCACTCCCTCGCTCTCTTCCTCTCTCGGTCTCTCGGTCTCCATCGGCCGATACTCTTCTCTCGGCTCTCTCTCTCTCTCTCTCTCATTCTCTCGGCCTCTCTCTTTCCCTTTCTCTCTTCTTTTATTTTCTTCTTTCTTTTTTCCTTTCCCGATTCTTTGGTTAAAACAAATAAGAGGGAATCCCCAAAAAAAAACAAACAAATAAGAAGGAACAAAATCCCGCTAAATTTTTAGACCAAATGTTTTGGACTTTTGGGTGCGACTTTGTCGCACCTAAAGGTATGTTTTGCACTTTTGGGTGCGACTTTGTCGCACCCAAAGGTATGATAAACTTTTGGGTGCGACTTTTCGCACCCAAATTTTAAAAAAATCAGCGAAATTTTTTGTGCGACTTTAGTGACATTTTGGTGCGAAAAGTCGCACCCGAAAGTAATTTTGGTGCGACTTTTAGGTGCTAAAAGTTGCACCCAAAAGTCATCCGCACCGAAAAACTGTATTTGTTGTAGTGGGGAGGATTACTAGGGATTGAGCCTAAGTGTGTAGCCAACCACTTAGTCCAAAAGATCAACTTTGAAAAACAATCCCCCAAGGGGAGGCCTTGTCATCATCGTCTCACTCTCGGACGTAGCTCATTGAGCAATGATCGAAGCAAGAACGCCTTGGAGTACTCCCATTTAAGTGAGGGTCGCAAGAGCGGCTCTTAGTCCCACGTTAATTGCTTCGTTCATTAGTGTTGGGGATCGCGGGTTACAAACAACAAGTATAACCATCCCACTTAGTTTTTGGAGTTGGTTCATCGACTCTTATAAGTTCGGAAACGGATTTCCTAGTTAGAGAGCGATAGAGCGGACAACTAGAAGAGAATCCTAGATCGACATGTTCAGAGCAGTGTTAGTGCATAAAGACACAATGTAAATACTCGATCTTTTCCTATTTTCTATTTCGGGAAAGTGCGTGAGGGAAGTGTGAACTTCAACTCACTCGAACACTTGAAAGTTTGAGATTACACATCTTTTTATTTTTCGGCTTGTCTACAAGGAGACCTCCCACTCAAATTTTCAAGAGCATATAGATTTTGAACATATGTGATATAGATATAGTTTTGAAAACATTTTGAAAATTTATTTGATTTGGATGACAAAATATTTTTCAAGTTTGAAAGTGAAAACGGTTTTTCAAAATTCAAACTAGTTTTGTAAAAATTCAATTTCAATTAAACTTTCAAAAATCAAAACATTTTAATATTACACATCATGTTTATAATCAGATGAAAAACATTTTTGCTCAAGAAATTTTTCTCATTAGAGTTCTATAACTCATGGTAGTGGGGTTGAAAATCCGGAATTCTAAAAAACTGGAGTTTCGGAACAGCCGTGCACCTCGGAGTAAAATCACCATACCTGGCGGCTTCGATGTCGTTTTGACCTGAAACTGGTGGCATTGGACAGAGGACAGGCAGAGCTTTAATTTGATTTAAGAATAAATAAATTTCGATTTCTGAGCAGAGTGGTATGCCACTTTTAATGCGGGTTTACTCCAGCTCGAAGAAAAAGAAATAATTAAAGCTTGGTCCTTTTTAGGTGCGAAAAAGAATCGAGTGTAACAGAACGTTTTATGAAGGTTGTTAAAGCTTTTATTTGTGTTTTATTAGCAAGGTAATAACATGATATAAAAGAAAAAACAACATGCATAAAACGATTCAAGTAAATAAACGAAACTAGTAAGACAAGAAAACTAGTCACAAAATTTTACTCGAAATTTCTCAAACCTTTAAAACACGTTTTTCAATATAAAAAATTAAAAACTTTTAGAACTGATTCTAATGTGTTTTAAAAACATCCCAAACTCATAGAAAATCAACATGATATTTAATTTAAAGGCAAGAGCAATAAATTAAAAAAAATCTAAGATAACAATTCTAACTTGTCACAAAATTAGTAAACTTTCGAAAACGATTTTCAAGCTCATATTTTTAAATGCATGTACATGCTAATCTTTGACCATAGCTCTGATACCAGTTGTTGGAATTGATCTAGGGTTTAAGAAAAAGTTTAACGCTTCGCAAAGCGGCGGAATTTTAAAAATTTTCTTTTCAAGTAAAAACAGTTTTTTACTAACCTAGACAAAGAGCAAGTACATATAAATAAAAACTATTATGAGCATAGAAGTTTACTAACCTTTCTTGAAGCTTGATCTTTGAGAAGCTGTTGGAAAGTTTGCAACGCTCGTCTCCCTCGCAGCACGTCTCTCTTTCTTTCCTCGGCGACTCGAGTAACCACGAAAGTTTCTATCACTAAATCATTCGAAATAAAAGGAATCAGTGAGTGGGCACTTTTAAACACTACGACTTAAGAACGAGTCTTGAAGTCGCAGAGCTAAACTCTAGGTCAAATGAGGACCTAGGTGCCAAAACAATAAAACGAAATTGAAGAGAGAGGGAGAGAGAGGATCGGCCAAGTCTAGAGAGAGAACCTCTCAATCTCTAAAACTTGGGATGAGAAAAATGAGAAGAATGAGGCTCCTATTTATAGGAGAGGTCTCACCTTCAATAAGGTAGTTTCCTCTTCTATAGAATATCACATATTCATGAGCCAATTTCCTTTTCTTCTCCTTCATTTGGGCGGCCAAGACTTGCCAAGCAAGTCCTTGGATTTGTTTCCTCTTTTATTTGGCTTCCCTTTTTCTCTACTTGGCCGAAATTTCCCATGCCTTGTATAGGAAATTTGTTTCCTCTTTTTCTTTTGGCAAGTATCTTGATACATTTATGCACAAAATATTCTCTCTTTCCTTGGATATGTTGGGCGCCCATATTGTCTCTGGAAGTAGCTTCTAGAAGCTTCTTTATTTGTTCATGACAACATGAAAAAGGCCCATTAAGAATTTTCAATAAAACTCTTATGAAATGAAATTAATCCACAAGGCCAATTGATCAAGTCATGGCCGAGTATTATCAAGTCATCAAATGACCTTGTCAAAAAAATTTATTGACATTCATTTCATGCTATGTCTCAAAAGACAAAAATACCCTTTTGACAATTTTCGTTCTTGTTTTGACTTAGCTTCCAGTTTAACTATTCCTATTCGATGCGATTCGTGACAGTGACCTCATGGATCTAAATGAACAAAGCTTGAGCTAAATACTTGGACTCAAAAGTTCACAAACCTTTTCCAAGTTTAGCTTACTGTCAACTGACTCCACTAAAGAGTTGACACTGAAAATCTCTCGGTTCAAATGAATTTATTTTCTACTCAAGAATTCAACCTAATTGTAATGAGCGGATCCACAGAATATTATCAGTGTTTACCCTTCATGAATATCATCAGCTAGTCGGGATTTACAAAATTACCATTTTACCCTTCTAGCTGTTATATACTCAACTCCTTTGTCGCTTGTGAATAACTTAGAAACAATGTATTGACGAGGAGCTAACAAGTCACATTGTTTCATCCAAAAGAGTCAGGACTCAATTTGGACACTGGCCAGTTCATTTATTCACACTCCAAGGAACAAAGCATGAGGTGACATACATTGCATTTCAGCAATCTTGTACATGAATTCCATATCTATGAGAACTTCACAAAGTTACTCATGACATTCTCACAACTTAGTACTTCACCAATAGGCCCTGTTCGGAATCACATAGTGAGTCCGAACTCTGACTTTCTCAAATGAGAATACTAAGGTGTGAAATGACATGTCTCATTTTAGGATTAAGGTAAGCACGATGCAATTCATACGTAGTGACTTCGAGACATAAGAGGTTAAATGGTTTGTTTTTATCTTGTCTCTAGAAGTGCACTGGTCAATTCAGTACCTTCGGAAGATACCTAGAAGAACTATAGAGTCTCCAACTCTCAATGCCTCATAACCAGACATCATAGATTCTTCTAACAATCATACTGAGGCCAATAGTCCTTTGACCCTTAGATTGCGAATATATCGTTTTAAGCAAACTACGAAGAGTTTGTTCATGCAAATCTACATTTGTCTCTTCGTAAGTTGTTTAGTTTGTTTATGGACTAAAGACCAAGGTTTTATCATAAAGCTTCAGACAAGGAAGATTGAATGAACGTTTCAACTTTTTATTAATGAATAAGCAATTACAAGCAAGAGTCTTCATGAGACTTTATTACATCAAATGTAGAATATAAAGATTACAACTCTTCTTGTGGGCACCATTGACAACAGCTATATCTTAGCATCAATGAACAATGTGATGCAACAACAACATCGTGATATCAAGACTGCCACCGAAATGCTCTACAATCTACATGAGATGTTTGGAGGGCAAAGGCGTCAGGCCAGACAACAAGCAATCAGACAGTTTATGAACTGTCGCATGAAGGCTGAGACTCCTATCAAGGACCATATGATGATGATGAAGGCGGAGATCAAAATATATATGATCTTGGAAACTCTCCCTGAATCTTTCGATACCTTCAAGCTAATCTACTCCATGAACAAGCTAGAGTACACTGTTACCGAGCTTATGAAGGAGCTTCACACTGCTGAAGGTCTCACTAAGAGAAAGAGAATCAAGGAGAGGCACATGCTACAGAGCACAAAGCCTCCGCCTCTGGATATAAGAAGAGACCTCACAAGGCCGAGAAGAAGAACTGTCCTGACTATCTCAAAGTAAAGGAACACAATATTGTACTAATTACCGAAGCATGCTTAGTAGCTGATAATGTATCAACTTGGATTCTTGACTCCGCTGCTACTAACCATATTTGTTGTTCCTTGACTGGTTTCAAGAAAACCAAAATCTCAGAAGAAGGCGACTTCTGCTTCAAATGAGGTGATGAGAGCCTGGTGTCTGCGAAAGTTGTGGGATCGGTGACGCTGTCTTTCGAAGACCGCACTTTAAAATTGAATAATGTTTATTTCATTCCTTCCTTTGGGAAGAACTTAATATCTGTTGCCCGTCTTCGTGACCAAGATTATTGTTTAAAGTTCATTAAGAATGGAATTCGTATTTTGTTTCCTGATAATTCTTTTTTCACTGATGCATGTATAAAGAATGCTCTTTTCTACATCTATCCCACCCAACCTTCTCTATTAGACACTGAAATAGATAATGATCTAGTTAGGGAGCGAAAGAGGATCAAATTTTCTGAATCCTCTGATCTAATAAAATCAACATATCTCTGGCACTTAAGACTTGGTCATATCAGTCTAGACAAGATTAAGAGACTTGTGAGGGACGGTCCACTTCAATCCTCTACAATAGGTTCGCTACCTACTTGTGAATCTTGAATGGAGGGAAAAATGACTAAGCGACCTTTCTCAGCCAAGGGTCGAAGAGCCACTGAGTTGCTGGAACTTGTACATTCTGATATATGTGGTCCGCTCAGTACACATGCACGGGGAGGATACGAATACTTCGTTACCCTTATCGATGATTACTTAAGATACGGTTTTGTCTATTTGCTCAAATACAAATCCGAGACCTTTAACGTATTTATGGTCTTTAGGGCTTTAGTGGAAAAGTAAACAGGCAAATAGATCAAAACCCTTCGATCCGATCGAGGTGGTGAGTATATGTGTGGAGAGTTAGATGACTTTCTTAAAGAAGAAGGTATTGCTTCTCAGCTTACATCACCTGGTACACCTCAACAAAACTGAATGTCAAAGAGAAGGAACCGAACTCTGCTGGAGATGGTTAGATCAATGATGAGTTACTCATCACTCCCTCTTTCCTTTTGGGGATATGCCCTCGAAAAAGCAGCCTACATTCTGAACCAAGTTCCGTCTAAAATGGTTCCTGGTACTCCTTATGAACAATGGAATTACCGTAAAGTAAATCTGGGCCACATCCGAATTTGGGGTTGCCCTGCACATGTGCTAAGGCAAAAGACTAGCAAGTTGGCTAGTAGGTCAGAATTATGTCTGTTCGTTGGATATCAAAAGGAAACCAAAGGTTTCACATTCTATTGTCGGTCGTTTTTGGAAAACCCGAGATAACAAGAAGACACGCCATTCAAAGGGCTGATGGTTAGGTCGGAGGTCTTGAAGAGCGGCAAGGCTTCTGTCACGAGTCGATTGACGAGTCCTCATGCTAAAATTTCAGCTCCTCGAGTCGAGTCACTATCCTCGAGTCGAGCCATGCTCCTCGAGTCGTGTCACTCTCCTCGAGTTGAGCCTTGCTACTCGAGTCGAGTCACTTTCCTCGAGTCGAGCCATGCTCCTCGAGTTGGGTTACTCTCCTCGATTCGAGCCTTGCTCCTTGAGTCGAGCCGTCTTCCCCCTTGAGTCGAGCCTCACTCCTTGAGTCGAGTCATGCGTCCACGAGTCGATTAGAAAATCCTTGTGTCGACCTTGATTCTTCGAGTAAAGACTTCCGAAGGCCCAACGGGCCGGGTCCTCAAAGATCTCTAAAGGCCCAAAAAAAGGTCCATGCACCAGGCCAGGGAGGCGCGCACCACGCCGGACAAGTTGCGCGCGGGGGAAGGGTTTGCGCGCCGCGCTAGGAGGGCCGTGCGGCGCACGCGTTGCGCTCCTCTTCTCGGCGGAGCGCGCACCCCCAGTCTCACATGGACGACAAAGGAGCCTCTTAAGGCCCTCCAACCACTATCAATAACCCCTCTCATTGAGGGGAAAGCCATCCTATTCAATCCCATTCATTCTCAAGAAACTTGAGACTTCTCTCTGCTTCTCTGGATGCCATCCTTGGGCTGAAGCGGATTCTCCTCGATTTCTCATTCTCAGAGATTCCAAAGCGCTCCCGAAGACTCCCGAGAACCGCCTTTCTCGATCAAACGACTAATCCCGAGCCCACGAGTGCTCCTGCGGTTTTCGACTAAAAATAACCCACGCGTCTACCACACAAGACGCGTCCACCATTTCTGACAAGAAATCGCCTACGCGTCCTCCATTTCCGACTGGAAATCGCCTATGCGTCCTCCATTTCCGACTGGAAATCACCTACATGTCCTCCATTTCCGACTAGAAATCGCCTACGCGTCCGGAATCTTCGCCATGACAAGGAACTCTTGACTTAGAGTCTCCCACATCTCCAAAAGAGAGAAAACACACATTCTCACTCAAGTCACTCAATCCCAGAGTTTTGAGACGTTGCCGAGGACTCCTCCGTGCCCCGTCTCCTCTGTCGAGCACACCCTCCAGTCTCTGCGCCTGATACTGCGTTACATACGCCTTGAACTATGTTATGACCTGATCCCTATTCACACGGGTACGTAGGCAACCTACACAAAAGGCACGGTCACTCTCCTTATTCAACCCTTCTCTTCTCTGAGAGGCGTGTTGATCGGAGAAAACCCAGCTCGAGACTTTCGAGTTCATGTCTTTGGCTCGGGTACAACCACTTTGTTCGGCCTTGGGTCGAACCGCCCGAAGCTTTTAATCGTTGTTCATTTTTATGCGACAACATTTTGGTGCTAGAAGGAGGGAACTTCCCAACTTATACAGCCTGAAATCCCTTCTGTCCATCTTCTTCTTTTCTTTTGAAAATTCGACTCTCTCGGACTTGAGAAAAGATGAATAATCAACAACCCATACGTTCTGAGGGCTCTAACAACCCCGATAACGCTACTGGGACCAAAAAATATTTCTTGCGCTCCCGAGCGCATGGTGACGAAGAGTCACTCCTTGAAGAGAGCTCAACCCGCTCATCATCGCCATCTACGGATAGGAGGGACGACCACATCATGGAGTTGGATGAGAATATCCGCCAACTAAAGGCAAAGAATACGAGGTTCCACAGCTGACTGGCAGCAAAAACAGTTGTCAATCGTGCCCACAAGAAGAGTTGTAGTCTTTATTTTGTACATTTGATGTAATAAAGTCTCATGAAGACTCTTGCTTGTAATTGCTTATTCATTAATAAAAAGTTGAAACGTTCATTCATTCCTCGTTGTCTGTTTGAAGCTTTATGATAAAACATTAGTCTTTAGTCCATAAACAAACTAAACAACTTACGAAGAGACAAATGTAGATTTTCATGAACAAACTCTTCGTCGTTTGCTTAAAACGATACATTCGCAATCTAAGGGTCAAAGGACTATTGACCTCAGTATGATTGTTAGAAGAATCTATGATGTCTGGTTATGAGGCATTGAAAGTTGGAGACTCTATAGTTCTTCTAGGTATCTTCCGAAGGTACATAATTGACCAGTGCACTTCTAGAGACAAAATAAGAACAAACCATTTAACCTTTTATGTCTCGAAGTCATTACGTATGAATTGCATCGTGCTTACCTTAATCCTGAAATGAGACATGCCATTTCACACCTTACGTATACTCATTTTTGAGAAAGTTAGAGTCCGGACTCACTATGTGATTCTGAACAAGGCCTATTGGTGAAATACTAAGTTGTGAGAATGTCATGAGTAACTTTGTGAAGTTCTCATAGATATGGAATTCATGTACAAGATTGCTGAAATGCAATGTATATCACCTCATGCTTTGTTCCTTGGAGTGTGAATAAATGAACTGGCCAGTGTCCAAATTGAGTCCTGACTCTTTTGGATGAAACAATGTGACTTGTTAGCTCCTCGTCAATACATTGTTTCTAACTTATTCACAATCGACAAAGGAGTTGAGGAAATAACAGCTAGAAGGGTAAAATGGTAATTTCGTAAATCCCGACTAGCTGATGATATTCATGAAGGGTAAACATTGATAATATTCTGTGGATCCGCTCATTACAATTAGGTTGAATTCTTGAGTAGAAAATAAATTCATTTGAACCGAGAGATTTTCAGTGTCAACTCTATAGTGGAGTCAGTTGACATTAAGCTAAACTTGGAAAAGGTTTGTGAACTTTTGAGTCCAAGTGTTTAGCTCAAGCTTTGTTCATTTGGATCCATGAGGTCACTGTCATGAATCACATCGAGTAGGAATAGTTAAACTAGAAGCTAAGTCAAAACAAAAACGAGACAAGTTTTACGAAAGTAGTCAAAATGGTATTTTTGTCTTTTGAGACATAGGATGAAATGAATGTCAATAAATTTTTTGACAAGGTCATTTGATGACTTTAACCCACTCGGTTAAAATTAGTTTTATTGGGCCTTGTGGATTAATTTCATTTCATAAGAATTTTATTGAAAATTCTTATGGGCCTTTTTTATGTTGTCATGAACAAATGAAGAAGCTTCTAGAAGCCCCTTCTAGAAAGCCACTTGGGCGCCCACTACCCTAAAGAAAGAGAGAATATTTTGTGCATAAATGTATCAAGATACTTGCCAAAAGAAAAAGAGGAAACAAATTTCCCATGCATGCATAGGGAATTTCGGCCAAGGCAAGCAAAATAGAAAACAAATCTTGTTTCTAGAAGGCTGCCACACGTCCAAGTAGAGAATGGGAAATAAGGGATTTTTGTTTTTGCTCATGAATATGTGATATTCTATAGAAGAGGAAACTACCTTATTGAAGGTGAGACCTCTCCTGTAAATAGGAGCCTCATTCTCCACATTTCACTCATCCTCTCTCTCTCTCTCTATTCAATTTCATTTTATTGTTTTGGCACCTAGGTCCTCATTTGACCTAGAGTTTAGCTCTTCGACTTCAAGACTCGTTCTTAAGTCGTAGTGTTTAAAAGTGCCCACACAGTAATTCCTTTTCTTTCGAGTGATTTAGTGATAGAAACTTTCGTGGTTGCTCGAGTTGCCGAGGAAGGAAGAGAGACGTGCTGTGAGGGGAGACGAACATTGCAACCTTTTCCAAAAGTTTCTCAACGTTCAAGCTTCTAAAAGGTTAGTAATCTTTTATCCTCATATTAGTTTTTATTTACATGTGCTTGCTCTTTGTCTAGGTTAGTAAAAGAAAATTTTTAAAATTCCGCCGCTTACCAAAGCGTTAAACTTTTTCTTAAACCCTAGATCAATTCCAACAAAAACAACCTATGCATAACTCAGTGATTCCCGATGGGGATCCCGAGACAAGGGATATGCCTGCAGCTTCCCAATAGGGGAACTCCCGACGTTTGGCCCTTGACCGACTTGGTCAAAGGGAGAATGTTGCGGAAAGTCAGGGCACGCGGAGAGCGCGCCGTCGTAGACAAAGCTTGCGCCTCCATGCGGCAAGCCCCGATCTCAGAGATCATCTTATTGCTCAACACAACGAGCGTGTCAATGACCTGAGAGAACGACTAAGCTCTCGGTCGAACATCCCTCTGGCAGCCCCAACTAACGGGAAACGCCGCACGGGTCAAGGGTCTAATGAGAGGCGGCAGGTGACTCCTCTCGAACATGGAGTTACTCCGACTACCGGTCTCGATGTGGTCACTATGATCCACAATCTTCAAAATGAAGTACGAGATCTCCGAGAATACGGAATAGGCGGAAGTGCCTATGGGGTCGTTGAGGAGAATTCGTCGCCTTTCATGGCTTAGATATTGGCCGAGGTATGTACGGGAAATTTCAAACTCCCGAACCTCGCTCCCTACGATGGGAAAGCGGATCCCGCTTACCACATCCAACATTATGAAACCTGGATGACGATGCAGGGTATCGCTCCAGGCACCATGTGCCAAGCTTTTAGTCTTACCCTCGCCGGACCCAGCTTTGAGTGGTTCAAGAACTTAAGGCCGGGAAGCATCCAATCGTTCAAAGACCTGAAGGACATGTTCCTAGCACGCTTCGCTACATCTATGGTCTAAAAGAATACCAAGATGTACATGTGGTCAATCAAGCAAGAGAGTGGCAAGTCTCTTAGATGATACCTCGCCCGATTCACCGAAGGCTCGAACAAGGTCGACCGCTTTGACGACAAAGACGCAATCCCTGCCATAATTGAAGGCTTGCGCACAAGTGACTTCCTCAAGTCCATTGTCGGCCGTGTCCCTTCTACCTTGGCTGAGTTAATGACTTGAGCCAAGACCTTCATAGGAGTCGAAGATTACCTTGATAGCCGCAAGGGCAATAATAAAAGCTCTCACCGTCGAGACGAACCTAGCAACGAGCAAGGCAACTCCCGTAAAAGCTCTCACCGTCAAGACGAACCTCCGATGCCGCAGAAGCCGCGATTCGCGGAAGACTTTAAGGGCTACTCGTCATTCACACCGTTGAACACGACGTCAGATCAAATCCTGGCTTTGGCGCGTGACAAGTTCATCGCCCCAGCTCCAATGAAAAAAGACCCCGCGACTCAAGATCGGTCTAGACATTGCGAGTTCCATCAAGAATACGGTCACCTGACCTCCGAGTGCCACAATCTCAAAAGGAAAATCGAGGCTCTGATCCAACGGGGTGAGCTAAAAGAGTTCGTGTTGCGCATGATTAGCGTTGCGGGCCCCACCTCAAGCAGACCATAGTCTAGCAAAGGAGCAGGAGCAACTACTACTGCTGACCACGCCACAGCAACTGCTGTCGCCAATCCACAGCTCCATGTTGTAACCACCATACTGGGTGGTCCACAAGGTGAAGACTCAGCCCGACAACTGAAGAAATTTCTAAGGGCGGCATCCCAAGAAGACGCCACTGTACACATCAACCTTACCTATAAGGAACCTACGTCCGTGCCCCACGAGACGATGTACTTCACCAAGGAAGAGGCCAAGCGAGTTGTGCATCCGCACGACGACGCGATAGTGCTCAAAGCCCAAGTGGCTAATAACCTGGTGAAAAGGGTTCTCATTGACAACGGCAGTGCTGCCGACATAATTTTCAAGACCACCCTAGAGCGCATGAAGCTCAGGGGACTACGCCCAACTCCGACCCAAACACCCTTATTTGGGTTTGCTGGGGAGAGAGTCATGAACGAAGGCATCATCGATCTGCCGGTCACCTTCGGAACTCCCGGAGGCATTGAAGTCGTTCACATGGTCCCATTCCTAGTGGTTGATCAGGAGTCACCATATAATGTCATCATTGGGTGACCCACGCTAAACCAACTGAGGGCCATTACTTCAACATATCACCTACTAGTGAAGTTCCCTACTGAAGAGGGAATCGGAATCATGGCTGGAGATCAATCCCAGGCTAAAATATGCTACATCCAAGGAATCGATTCGACCAAGGTCCTCTGCGAAATCCACGACGACATCGGCAGTGTAAGGTGCCAGCGTCCTCATCCCAAATAAGGAGGGACCCTACAAAGTCTGCCAAGTCATACATGACGAGACCTGCTACATCGAATACACGGGACAGAACCCCGATCTATCACCCATGGAATGCGGAACACTTGAGGCAGTACTACCAGTAGCCAGCGCTTCCCCCATTTTATTGCTTTGCTTTCCAACATTCAATAAGGCCTACGAGCCACTGTTTTAGGATTTCAAATTTTTGTAACATTAATAAAGTTCGAGGTTTTTCTTTCAAAATCCGCTTTGTTCTCGCTCGTTTTCGGACAGCTATTTAGAAGCCAAAAGCGATTAGATCCAAGGCCGGACCAAGTGATCTCGCTTTGACTCGAGCGTGTCAGACTTGGTATCCCAAGTCTTCCCTTAGCTGTTGATGATACTTGCCTCGTCTCAACACTTGAAAAGTTGGGAAGAGAGTGTGAACTACAAAGGGGAAATAGAGGGGGTACCTCTGTTTACCTCTCCGACGCTCAACATTAGTAGGCTAGATGTTTAGAGAGTCGAAACTTGAGAGAAACGAGTGAGTTATGAGTTCAGCAGTGTTTCGGTACTCAATTTCGGATTACCTGTTTCGAGGGGTTGAACCTCGTATTTATAGGCGACCAAGGAGCGTTTGGGGGGCTCCTTCGCGGTGTGGACACCCCTGGTTCGGCCATTGGTCGAGGCAAGCCTCTGGGCCGGCCAATGGCCGGGGATAACCTTGGGTCGGCCGTTGGCCGAGGCAAGCCTTTGGGCCGGCCAATGGCCGGGGATAGCCTTGGGTCGGCCATTGGCCGAGGCAAGCCTTTGGGCCGGCCAATGGCCGAGGGTATGCTTGAGTTGGCCATTGGCCTAGGTAGACCCTTGGGCCGGCCAATGGCCGAGGATACCTTGGGCCGGCCATTGGCTGAGGCAGGCCCTTGGGCCGGCAAAAGGCCGAGGGTATCCCAGGGCCGGTCATTGGCCGAGGCAGGCCCTTGGGCCGGCCAACGGCCGGGGAAAGCCGATGGGACGCGATTGATGCCGTCTCGCCATCGTTCGGCCTCTCTCGGGGTCGGGCCAGTAACATTATCCCCTTGAGTTTATCATCGAGTGAAACTCGTGTGGTAAACTCAAGATCTTCGTCGTCGTAGGCCCACCGGAGCGACCCACCGTTAAAAGGTACGTCTCGATCGCCTTTCACTATTATTTTCCCTTAGATCGCTTTATTTTCCGCGTCTTTTTGTCTCGTTGCACGCCCCTATGGACCCTACCAACCACCTGTTGGGGTGTGGGACCGTCGAAGATGACCTCTTCCCTCTACTTGGGGGCCAACACGTGGACTTGGATAGTGTTTGGGCTCGATTTTCATCTCCCTCGGCTACCTACTACGTGCCATACTCATCCTCTCCAAACATTAACGTGATAGAGATAGGGGACAATTTTTGTTCGATTGAAGCATGGCTCGTTGACGAGGGAGGGGCCGCGCGCGCCGGAGATGGCCCGTGCCGCCAGGGGGACACCGGCCCGGACGTGCCGCCAAGGGGACACCGGCCCAGACGTGCCGGGCGTCGAGGAGGGCTGAACCGACCAGCGCGGGGCCGGCCTGGGCGATAGGCGCGCTGGGGATGTCGTGCGCGCAGGCCGGGCCGCCCAGGAGGACGCCGGTGAGTCGCCCAACCTGGGGGAAGCCGCCTTCGGCGAGATCGGCGCCAGGGGAGGCGCACTAGCCTTGGGCGGCACCGCACGGGTCGCCGCTGGTGCTGGGGGAGACCCCTCCCGGCCGGGTGGGGACGATTGGCTGAGCCCAGGGTGCGGTGACGAGGCGCGCGGCCCGGGTGGAGATGCGCTCGGCGAGGCGGGCCCGGGCGAAGGTGCGCCGGCCCTGGACGGCGTCGTCTGGGCTGGAGCCGCCACCGGAGAAGGTCCCCCTCGACCAGGGGGGCGTTTGGCCACGCACGAGCAGCGCCAGAGGGGCACGCGAGCTGGGGAACGTCGCGCCTGACGAGGAAGGTGCCGGAGACAGCGCGCCGGCCCTCGGCGACGCTGCTGGGATCGGCCTTGGCGCTAGGGAAGACCCCACTCGCCTGGGTGGGGTTATTCGACTGCATCCAGGCGGTGGTGGAGGGGCGCACAGCCCAGGAGGAGCCGCGCTCGTCGAGCTGGGTGCCGGAGATGGCGCGCCGCGGCCGATCTCGGTGCTGGGAGGGACCCCACCTGCTCGGGTGGGGCTGCTCGGTAGGTGGACGGCGGCAATGGAGGCTCGGGCAGCCTGGGCCCGGCCGTGCTTGAGGGGGCACGTGCCGATGGAGGGCCGCCGGAGGCGGGTGACGCTGCCAGCGAGGGCGCCGGCGCTGGGGGCGAGGAGCATCGGCCGACCAGCGCAAGGTGTGGGGTGGCGGCCGGCCCAAGTCCCCTGCAAACCTAGCCCACATTGGGCCGGGCCTAGGCAAGGGGAACCCTACCCAAAATGGATTAGGCCAAACGACCGGGCCGATCACCAACAAAAGGGGGAGCCCGGCCGGCCCACAGCCTAGCGAGCGTGAGGGGGGCCCAGATGGGCCGGGCTTTGGCGAGGACAGCTTGCCCGCCTCGGGGCTGGGCACACGCGACGGGCCTGCTTTTGGACCGACCACTGGGGAGACAAGGCCCACCGGGCCAGGCAGGCACGCGGGAGCTCTAGACGGGCCGGTCCCGATGGGCACAAGTCTTGTCGGGATTGACACACAGGAGGAGGGCCCCACCGGGCCGGGCATGCACGCAAGGGACCGGTCTGCCCATTTGGGTGATCGCCGCGAGGAGCCCGTCGAGCCGAGGATTGCTCCCGATGCCGAGTGCTCGAGTAAGTCATCGAGTCGCCACGCCTCGTCGGCCGCCACCGTCACTTTGACCGCGCAGGAGGAGTTGCGAGCCTTGGCCTTCCCGGTCGGGGGATCCACGATCCGGGGCGACCTGGATTGCTCGGGTCTCGATATCCCTAGCTCGCTATCGCTTGCCAGCTTCCTAAGCCTGAGGAAACGCTTCAACATCGCAGCATCGATATCGATTTTATGACCACAGCCCGACGATCTCCCGACCCGTCCATAGAAGGGGTATGCCGCTATTCACGAGGCGAGCCTTCGCGGAGGGCTACAGTTGCCCTTCCAGCCGGTAATCCAAAAATTACTGGTCCGACTGGGAGTGCATGCGTCACAGATGTCTCCATCTTTCTACCGGTGGTTGCGACGTGCCATATGATGCTCTATCGAGCGAAGAGGAGGGCTGTCACTGTAGACGACATTCAGGATCTCGTAGTTATTCGTGGAGTCCTGGGGAAACCGGGTTTTTATCTAGCGACCCCTCAGAAATGTCTCTCCATTATCACCAAGGTCACCTCGAAGCATCGGTACCCTTGGGTGTGGGTGTCTGAATCCGCCTTCGGGGTGGCACCCCTCGCATTCGGACCTGCGGCCGACTTCTCACTCGTTGGCGACGCCGAGGACTCCGAACTTGTAGTCGTGATCAAGGCGATTCCGGACTCGATGCGGCAAGGGTCGCTGTTTGAGTCTCCAAACTTAATGGCGACGACTGGGTGGTTCGTGCCTGGCGACGAAGTTCCTCGGCGCCCTATCCTTGGCGCGGAGGTCGCGGAGGACCCTGAGTCAGAGGCAGGGGGTTCCTCTGCTCCCCTCCCCGATGCGGGGGGTACTAACCATTTATATATTTTTATGCTATCACAGTTTTCTATCGTTTACGCTTATTGTTATGTTCTAACTGATTAACGCCCCTTATAACAGATACCATGGCTCGGGACCATTCGCAGGCACGGGTGCCGAGGGTGCAGCCTACTGCCGAAGCTGTGGCCGTGGCCCGCTCTTAAGTTGAGGCCCGTCGCGGAGGATCGCCGGTGCGGGCAAGGAATGAGGTGATTTCTTCGAACAAGCGACCGTCGTCGTCGAACTCTCTCAGCTCGCCTTCCAGCCATAAGCGCGCTTATACGTCAGTTGCGTAAGACAGCATGGACTCGATGATCCTGGCGGAAGCAGCGGAGTTGAGGGGCCAATGCTCCCGAGGAATCCTTGAGGCCCTTTGAGAGATTTCAAGAGTCTCTTGACGACGAGCGACATCGAATACTTCCAGAATGGGATTAGCGATACCCGGAAGGTACAACCTGCTACTCGACTTATACATAGCCATGATACTTATCTTGATTGTGCGTGTGTCACCTTCTCTTGCAGATGCTTGCGCGTCAAGAGCGAGGCGACCGCATTCTCCGGGACTTGTTGTGGCGGATGCAAATCATGAAGACGGACATGGAGAGTGCGGCGGCCGATCATGCCACCGCTCTAGCGGGGGTCTGGACTGCCCAAGAATTCCAAGCGACCGCGAGGGATAACGCGTCTCGTGGGACTACTTTTTATTTCTTTGACGGCATGTTTCCTCCCTTGGACGACGTACCACAGGTGGATGACCCTCATCCCCAGGTTCCCGCAGAGGCTGCTCAGTCGACAAATTGCCCGCCTGATGGAGAGGCCACCAACGGGTCGGGCGTCCTTCCGCCCGAGACTGATGAGGAGCAGATTGACTTCGGCTCCGAGTAGTTGGTTTTGCTTCGATTTACCACGCATTTGTTTAGCGCTTGTCTTGTTTTCCTTTCGGATATTCGTTGTATTTTCTTTTTCTTTCGTTGGATTGTTTTCACAATATTTCTTGTTTTTGCTCAAACTTTTCCCAGTTTATTATGCGTCTTATTTTCTCGATTTACTATGTTTAGCGTAATCGATTTGCGCAGTCCGACTAGTTCATGTCATACGACCCCTGGTTTACTATGTCTAGCGTAACCAGTTTGCACGGTTTAGTGCAACACTTAGCAGCGAGGTTTCCCGCGGACGCTGGCTAGACCAGTTTCGTCCGGTGGGTGCGAGTCTTTGCCATCCATTCATAACTCGCTGCCTATCGGCGCGAGCTGGATGGCTATCGCGCCCATCTTCCGGTGTGTACGCTACCTGTCGGCGTGCGTGTTGTGTGCCAGGACGGGCTTGAGGCAAGCACAGTTCCCGTCGAGTGTGGTACCTGTCGGTACGCGTGTTACGTTTTGGGTTTTGACTGCCGCTTGAGGATCAGCGTTCCGATGCGCGAACGAGACCTGTTGACGTCTCGCTACCTTTCGTTGTGCGAGGCGTCAAATCGTGCGAGAGCGTCGCGCGAAAAAGAGATATGATCAGCGTTCCGGTGCGCGGACGAGACCTATTGACGTCTAGCTACCTTTTGGCATGCGAGGCGTCACATCGTGCGAGAGAATTGCGCGAAAAGAGATATGATCAGCGTTCCGGTGCACAGACAAGACCTGTCGACGTCTCGCTACCTTTTGGCGTGCGAGGCGTCAAATCGTGTTAGAGCGTCGCGCAAAAAGAGGTATCCTGTTAGCCCCCCGAGTTTCTTGTGTACTCGTAGAGGAGACTAAAAATTATAACAATATATGACAAAGGTTTTGAGGTGAAATGTAATCCCATTACTACGCCAAAATATGCAAAAATTACATTCCCATGCAGTTGGCCTTATTTAAACTTGAAATTGTTTCTCAACAAAACTGGAAATGAAATGAAAACAATCGAGCATAAAGAATCGGGAACATGCTTCTATTGGTAGTATTGCCTCAAGTGCTCGGCGTTCCATGGATGAGTGAACACGAGCCCTTCTAGGTTCTCGAGATCGTACGTGCCGCCATGTATGGCTCGGCGCACACGGTACTGGCCTTCCCAAGTCGGACCTAGGACCCCGGCTCCTTGCACCTTGGTGTTTTGGAACACCCTTCTGAGGACGAAGCTCCCGTCGGCGAACTTTCGCAGCTTGACCTTGGAATTGTAGTACTTTTCGACCTTCCTCTTCTGTGCGGCGAGGCGTGTAAGTGCGTCTGCCCTCTTCTCATCTATGAGATCCAGCTCGAGCCTTATCGCTTCGTTGTTAGCGGTTTCTTCGAACCCTTCAATGCGGAAGGTTGGCAGCTTGGTCTCGACGGGTACCACGGCCTCGACGCCGAATGCAAGTTCAAAGGGGGTTTCGCCAGTTACGTTCCGCGCGGTCGTTCGATACGCCTAGAGGACCATGGGGAGCTCCTCGGCCCACACCCCCTTTCTTTCCTTCAGCTTCTTCTTTAGGTTTTTCTTGATCGTCTTGTTGATCGCCTCGACTTGGCCATTGGTTGAGGATGATGAGGGGAGGAGAAAGTCTTGTTGATACCCAACTGTTCACATATTTCGCTGACGCGTGCGTTGTCGAATTGCTTTCCGTTATCAGTCACGATCGACGCGGGGATCTCGAAGCGGTAGACAATGTTCTTCCAGATAAAATTAGTCGTGTTTGCCTTCGTGATCTTCGCCAGTGGTTCTGCCTCTACCCATTTTGTGAAATAATCGATAGCCACGATTGCGTGCTTGTATTGTCTTGGGGCTATGGGCAGCTCACCAATGATGTCGATTCCCCACTTTGCAAAGGGTCGAGGTACGACGATCGGGCACAGTGGGGCCGGCGCCTGACGCGGAATGTGGGCAAATCTTTGGCACTTGTCGCATCTTTTGGCCCACTCATGGGAGTCCTTTTTCAAGGTCGGCCAAAAATACCCAAGCCTCAGCGGCTTCAGGGCCAAAGATTGTCCGGCGGCGTGGTTCCCACACAGCCCCTCGTGCACCTCGCAGAGCGCTTTCTTCGCCTCGACCTCGGTCAGGAATCGGAGGAGGGGCATGGAGCATCCTCTTTTGAACAAGTTGTCCCCCATTATCGTGTACTACGGCGCCAAGCTTCTCAGCTTTCTGGCTTTTCCTTTGTTTTCGGGAACGATTCCTCGTTTGAGGTACTCCAAGAGCGGCGTCATCCACGAGGGGGGCGGCACTTCGTCAACCACCCACACGTCGCTTCTCGAGACGTAAGGCCGAGTTAGCACTTCTATCGAGACGCTGCCATCTCCCTCTTTGTCAATCCCTGACGTACGGCGTGCCAGGGCGTCGGCTTCAATGTTCGCCTCTCGGGGAACCTGGACTATTTCGAACCATGACAGGGCCTCCAGGTTCTTTTGAGTCTTGGATAGATATGCGATCATGTGCGGCTCCTTGGCTGCATAGTCGCCCTTCACCTGGTTCACAATTAGATGTGAATCGCAGTGGATGCGCAGGTTTCAGACTTCTAGCTTGTTTGCCAGCTCCAAGCAAACGATCAGAGCCTCATACTTCACCTCATTGTTGGAGGCTTTGTGAGTACGATGCCGGTGCCAACCCCCCGAGCATTCGATGCGCCGTCCACGTGCAAGTCCCAGTCTGGCCCTATCGGGTCACTAGTCCTCTTCTTCGACGACCCGTCGCGGTCGTTCTCCTTCTCTTCCTCGTCTTTGTTACCTTCGTTGTCTTCATCCGTCGGGGGTGTGTAGGTGAATTCCGCCACAAAGTTTGCGAGGGCCTGGCCTTTGATAGCGGTTCTTGGTTGAAACTCGACCCCATACTCGCCCAACTCTTGGGACCATATGGCCATTCGCAACGAGATCCCTTTTTGTAAGGCCTTCTCGATGGGATGCCCTGTACGCACCACGATCGGATGCGCTTGGAAGTAAGGGCGCAGTTTTCTCGCGCTCATGACGAGGGTGAGGGACATCTTTTTGATTTCTGGGTATCGAGTCTCGGCGTCGAGGAGCGCCTTACTCACGTAATAGACCGACCATTGGACCTTGTTTTCTTCGCACACTAGGACCGCACTCACAGCCCTGTCGGAAACCGCGAGGTAGACGTACAAGGTCTCGCCATCTTTTGGATTTGCAAGGAATAGGGGGGAGCTAAAGTAGGCTTTCATTTCACCGAATGCCTCATCGCACTCCATCGTCCACACGAACCTATCGGTCTTTTTCAGCGCTTTAAAGAATGGCTGGCACCTATCGGTGGCCTAGGAGACGAATCGCGTCAGGGCGGCGATCCTATGTCTAAAAAGAAAAAATTACCCTTTTGACAATTTTCGTAAAACTTGTCTCGTTCTTGTTTTGACTTAGCTTCTAGTTTAATTATTCCTACTCGATATGATTTGTGACAGTGACCTCATGGATCCAAATGAACAAAGCTTGAACAAAAATACTTGGACTCAAAAGTTCACAAACCTTTTCCAAGTTAGCTTAATGTCAACTGACTCCACTAAAGAGTTGACACTGAGAATCTCTTGGTTCAAATGAATTTATTTTCTACCCAAGAATTCAACTAATTGTAATGAGTGGATCCACTGAATATTATCTATGTTTACCCTTCAAGAATATCATCAGCTAGTCGGGATTTACAAAATTACCATTTTACCCTTCTAGCTGTTATTTCCTCAACTCCTTTGTCTCTTGTGAATAAGTTACAAACAATGTATTGACGAGGAGCTAACAAGTCACATTGTTTCATCCAAAAGAGTCAAGACACAATTTTGACACTGGCCAGTTCATTTATTCACATTCAAAGGAACAAAGCATGAGGTGATACACATTGTATTTTCAGTGCCTTCAGAAGATACCTAGAAGAACTATAGAGTCTCCAACTCTCAATGTCCCATAACCAGACATCATAGATTCTCATAACAATCGTATTGAGATCAATAGTCCTTTGATCCTTAGATTGCGAATATATTATTTTAAGCAAACCATGAAGAGTTTGTTCAGGCAAAACTACATTTATCTCTTCATGTGTTGTTAGGTTATTTTATGGAATAAAAGACTAAGGTTTTATCATAAAGCTTCACACAAGGAATAATGAATGAACGTTTCAAGTTTTTATTAATAAATAAGCAATTACAAGCAAGAGTCTTCATGAGACTTTTTTACATCAAATGTACAAAAGTAAAGACTACAACTCTTCTTGTGGGCACCATTGACAACAAACTCCTACTTGACTCAAAGAAGATGTGTGTAGTCCTTCATGCCTAATCCCTCTCGATGTTGGTCGAAGACCTTGTTGACTAGGGCTTTGGTAAATGGATCTGCCAAGTTGTCCACCGTTGAGATCTTCTTCACTTCCACGTCTCCGCGCTGCATGTTTTCTGGAATCAAATGGTATTTCCTCTCAATATGTTTAGAGCGCTTATGGCTTCGACGTTCCTTTGAGTTAGCGACAACCCAACTACTATCATAATAAAGGGTCATGGGCTCGTCGATGTTTGGAACAACTTCCAAATACTTAAGGAATTTTCTAAGCCATACAGCCTCTTTGGATGCTTCACAAGCAGCCACATATTATGCTTCCATTGTGGAGTCAGCAATGCAAGATTGCTTAATACTCCTCCACACAACAGCTCCACCATTAAAGATGACCACAGATCCCGAAGTAGATTTCCTGGAATCCTTATCCGCTTGAAAATTGGAGTCGAATTATCCCGTCATAGTCAGGTCAGTACCTTAATATGTAAGCATCAAGTTCCTAGTTCTTCGGAGATACTTGAGAACATGCTTAACAGCAATCCAGTGCTCGGGTCCAGGGTTGGATTGAAAACGGCTAACTACGCCAACTACGAAGCAGATATCAGGTCTAGTGCAAAGCATAGCATACATGAGACTTCCTACGGCTGAGGCGTGAGGAATTTTTCTCATGTCCTCAATCTCTTGTGCAGTCTTGGGCGACTGGTCCTTAGACAGTGAGACTCCATGTCTAAAGGGTGTTTGGCCCTTGTTGGAGTCTTGCATCGAGAAGCGATCCATCACCTTATCAATATAAGATGATTGAGAGAGCGACAGAGTCCGGTTCTTCCTATTCTGAAAGATTTGGATTCCCAGAATGTACGCGGCTTCTCCTAGATCCTTCAGATCCAGTTGCTTTGCCAGCCAGACCTTAACCTCAGATGACTTACCCACATCATTACCTATGAGTAATATATCATGGACATATAGTACCAGAAACACAACTTTACCTTCGTGCATTAACTTGTAAACACACGGCTCATCTATTGACTGCTCAAAGCCGAAGCTCTTTACAGTTTCATCGAAACTAATATTCCATAACCTAGATGCTTGCTTTAATCCATAAATCGACTTAAGCAACTCACAAACCATGTTCTCTTGACCTTCTTCCACGAAACTGTCTGGTTGAGCCATATAAATGCGCTCGTCAAGATTGCCATTCAGGAAGGCAGTCTTGACTTCCATTTGCTAGATCTCATAGTCGAGAGCTCCAGCTATGGATAAAAGTATGCGGATGGATTTAAGCATCGCGACTGGTGAGAAGGTTTCTTCATAGTCAATCCCTTCTTGTTGGGTATAACCCTTAGCCACAAGTAGTGCTTTGAACGTCTCGACGTTCCCATTCGGACCCCTTTTCTTCTTGTATATCCACTTACACCCTACGGTTTTAATCCCTTCAGGAAGGTCTACAAGTTTCCAGAGTTTGTTGACATACATCGAGTGCATTTCAACTTTCATGGCGTCAAGCCAAAGGTTTGATTCAGAACAAGCCATCGCTTGGCTATAGGAAACATGGTCATCTATGTCGGAGACGGCTACGAGAGAGTCTCCATACATGTACCTATCAGGCTTTTGAGTAGCCCTCCCACTACATCGAAGTACTACTTGACGAGATTCTGAAGAGATAGGTTGTGTTTCAGTTGGGGTAAGAACAGTTCTTAAAGATGAGGTAGAAGCTTCCTCACTCAACTTTTCTTCAAGCACATTTTTGCCTCTAGGTTTTGCATCCTTCATAAAGTCCTCCTCAAGGAATTGAGCATTCGTGCTAACGAAAGTCTTATCGTCCTCGGGATAGAATGTGAAACATTTGGTTTCCTTTGGATATCCAACGAACAGACGCAATTCTGACCTACTAGCCAACTTGCTAGTCTTTTGCCTCAGCACGTGTGCGGGGCAACCCCAAATTTTGATGCGGCCGAGATTTACTTTACGGCCAGTCCATCGTTCATAAGGAGTACCAGGAACCGTTTTAGACGGAACTAGCGACTGTTTCGAGGGCATATCCCCAATAGAAAGAGGGAGTGATGAGTAACTCATCATTGATCTAATCATCTCCATAAGAGTTCGGTTTCTTCTCTCTGTCACTCGTTTTGTTGAGGCGTGCCAGGTGCGATAAGCTAAGAAGCAATACCTTCTTCTTTAAGAAAGTCATTGAACTCTCCAGACATATACTCACCACCTCGATCGGATCGAAGGGTTTTGATCACTTTGCCAGTTTACTTTTCCACTAAAGCCGTAAAGACCTTAAATACGTTAAAGGTCTCGGATTTGTGTTTGAGCAAATAGACAAAACCGTATCTTGAGTAATCATCAGTGAAGATAACGAAGTATTTGTATCCTCCACGTGCATGTTGACTGCGCGGACCATATACATCAGAATGTACTAGTTCCAGCAACTCAGTGGCTCTTCGACCCTTATCGGAGAAAGGTCGCTTAGTCCTTTTTCCTTCTATGCAAAATTCACAAGTAGGTAGCGAACCTATTGCCGAGGCTTGGAGTGGACCGTCCCTCACAAGTCTCTTAATCCTGTCTAGGCTGATATGATCAAGTCTTATGTGTAAGAGATATTTTGATTTTATTAGATCAGAGGATTCAGATAGTTTGTCCTCTTAGGCTCCCTAACTAGATCATTATCTATTTCGGTGTCTAAAAGAGAAGGTTGAGTGGGATAAAGGTAAAAAAAGAGAATTCTTCATACATACATCAGTGACAAAAGAATTATCAGGAAACGAAATACGAATTCCATTCGTAATGAACTTTAAACAATAATCTTGCTCAAGAAGACGAGCATTAGATATTAAGTTCTTTCCATAGGAAGGAACAAAATTAACATTATTCAAGTTTAAAGTGCGGTCTTCAAAAGACAGCATCACGGATCCCACAGCCTTCGCAGACACCAGGGTCCCATCACCCCATTTGAAACAGAAGTCGCCTTCCTCTAAGCTTTTGGTTTTGTTGAAACCAGCCAAGGACCAACAAATATGGTTAGTAGCAGCGGAGTCAAGAATCCACGTTGATACATTATCAGCTACTAAGCATGCTTCGATAATTAGTACAATACTATGTTCTTTTGCTTTGAGATAAGCAGGAGAGTTCTTCTTATCGGCCTTGTGAGGTCTCTTCTTAGATTCAGAGGTAGAGGCTTTGTGCTCAGTAGCATGTGCCTCTCTTTGATTCCCCTTTCTCTTAGTGAGACCTTCAGCAGTGTGAAGCTCCTTCATAAGCTCGGTAACAATGTACTCTAGCTTATTCATGGAGTAGTTCAGCTTAAAGGTATCGAAAGATTCGGGGAGAGTTTCCAAGATCATATCTAGTTTGGTCTCCTCGTCAATCTTAGATCCTAGGATTTCCATCTTATTCAGGCAACTAATGATCAGCATCATATGGTCCCTGATAGGAGTCTCAGCCTTCATGCGACAGTTCATAAACTGTCTGACTGCTTGTTGTCTGGCCTGACGCCCTTGCCCTCCAAACATCTCATGGAGATTGTAGAGCATTTTGGTGGCAGTCTCGATAACACGATGTTGGTGTTGCAACACATTGTTCATCGATGCTAAGATATAGCACCTCACAATCTCATCAGATCGGAGCAGGGCCACCAAGGCGTCTTTTTCCTCTTGTGTCGAATCATTATTCGTTTGAGGACAGGGGGTGGTGAGTACCCATCTGTGCTTGTTAACAGTAATGACGATGTTGAGGTTACGTTTCGAATCTACGTAGTTTTCTGTTTCGAGTTTGTCTGAGAAAAAGATGGTTGAGAGAAGGTGGAGAGACATATTGCCTAATTAAGTTGAGACAAGTTTATGATTACTCTTTGGTTTAGGATTTAAGTTTGTTTAAGACTTGATAAAATCCAAAGGTGTTATAAACCATATGATAATCTACTCCTTCAAGAGAAGGCCGCAAAAAATCTTCATTTATAAGTAAATGACACATCATTAATGCTTAGCCAAGATGTCAATACACCAATTTTAACTAGCCACCTTTTAAATTGGTTTGATCACTCACATCCTTTCGCAGAGCCTCAAGGGAGGATTACTAGGGTTTGAGTCTAAGTGTGCAACCAACCACTTAGTCCAAAAGGTCAACTTTGAAAAATCAATCCCCCAAGAGGAGGCCTTGTCTTCGTCGTCTCACTCTCAAACGTAGCTTATTGAGCAATGATCGAAGCAAAAACACCATAGAGTACTCTACATTGAAGAGAGGGCCACAAGAATGACTCTTAGTCTCACGTTAATTGCTTCTTTCATTAGTGTTGGGGATCGTGGATTACAAATAACAAGTATAATCCTCCCACATAGTTTTTGGAGTTGGCACATCATCTTTATAAGTTCGGAAAAAAATTTCCTAGTTGTAGAGCGCTAGAGTGAACTACTAGAAAGGAATCCCAGATCTTCATGTTCAAGGAAGAAGAGTGCATGAGAGAAGTGTGAACTTCAACTCCTCGAACACTTGAAAGTTTGAGATTACACATATTTATTTTTTGACTCGTCTACGAGGAGACCTCCCACTCAAATTTTCAAGAGCATATAGATTTTGAATATATGTGATATAGATATAGTTTTGATAATATTTTGAAAACTTATTTGATTTGGATGACAAAATATTTTCAAGTTTGAAAACGAAAACGGTTTTTCAAAATTCAAACTAGTTTTTTAAATATTCAATTGCAATTAAACTTTCACATCATGTTTATAATCTTATAAAAAAAAAATTTCTCATTAGAGTTCTATAACTCATGATAGTGGGGCTGAAAATCCGGAATTCTAAAAAATTGGACTTTCGGAACAGCCGCGCACCTCGGAGTAAAATCGCCATAACTGGCGTCTCCGATGTTATTTTGACCTAAAACCAATTGCATTGGAAATAGGACAAATAGTCCTTTAATTTTATTGAAGAATCATTAAATTTCGAATTCTGAGCTGAGAGTTATGCCACTTTAACGGTGGGTTTTCTCGAGCTCGAAGAAAATTGGAAATAATTAAAGTTCGAACTTTGAGTGCGAAAAAAAGAATCGAGTGTAACGGAACATTTTCTGAAGTTGTTAAGGCTTTTATTTGTGTTTTATTATCAAGGTAATAACATGGTATAAAAAATATAACAACAAGCATAAAATGAATCACGTAAATAAAAGAAACTAGAAAGACAAGATAACTAGTCACAAAAAATTACCGAAAATTTCTCAAACATAAAAACCCGTTTTTCATTATAAAAAATTAAAAAATTTCATTATAAAACATAAAAACACGTTTTGCAAGACTTGTGGAAAGATGCATCCTGGAGAGTGCCGGAGAGGGACCGTGACCTGCTTCAAGTGTGGTCAGACGGGTCACTTCCTCAAGGACTGCCCGAAGCCGAATTTTGTTCAGAGTGGACAGTACCATCCTCAGAATCAGAACGGGCGACTCAACTACATGCCGACCGCCCTAGAAGGGCCACAAATCTCTTTGGGTCGTTTGGAAGCACCTACATCAAACCAAATGCCAACACCAGCTCAAGCTCGCATCTACGCCTACACCAACGCCGATGCCTTAGCCAGCTCTTCGAACGTAGTAGCAGGTCAGCTTTCTATAGCTCGTCTTGATGCTTTAGTATTGTTTGACGCTGGTGCTACGCATTGCTTTATTTCGTTAGAACTGGCTAGGAGATTAGACGATCGTGTAGTGAAAACTAAGAAGGTTTTCAGGACGGCATTACCGTTTGGCGATATGTTATTATCGGAATATTGTCTCAAAGAGGTATCGATAATTATAAGTGGACAAGAGCTAAAGAGTGCCTTCATTGTCTTAGAAATGAAAGACTTTGATGCCATTTTGGGTGTGGACTTCTTAGTTGAGAATAATGCAATGATCGATTGTCGACGAAAAAGAGTAACCTTCAAACCGGTGACGGGGAAAAGGTTCACCTTTGTAGGAAGACCACTCAAGAAACCAAAGATGATGGTGTCAGCTTTGCAAGTTGAGAGGTTGATGAGTAAAGGGTGTCATGGATACCTAGCGTCGGTGGTGGACAAGACGAAGGAGGTTGAAGCAAATCCACAAGATGTGCTAGTGGTGAGGGAATATGTTGCCCGAACGTAAGATTTCTTTCGCAATCGAGTTGCTACCCCGAACAGGTCCAATTTCCAAAGCACCCTATCGAATGGCTGCTGTCGAGCTCAAGGAGTTATAATCACAACTTCAAGAGTTGTTGGATAAGGGATTTATTCGCCCTAGTCATTCGCCATGGGGAGCACCCGTTCTATTTGTCAAGAAGAAGGATGGGTCCTTCCGCATGTGCATCGACTACCGAGAGCTCAATAAGGTAACGGTCAAGAACAAGTACCCGCTTCCTAGGATTGATGACCTATATGACCAACTCAAGGGAGCGAAGGTTTTCTCGAAGATAGACTTGCGATCCGGCTACCATCAGTTACGGGTCAAGGAGGATGACATCCCGAAGACAGCTTTTCGCAGCCGCTATGGTCATTATGAGTTCACTGTCATACCTTTTAGACTCACTAACGCTCCAGCAGCATTCATGGACATGATGAATAGGATCTTTAGTGACGTCTTGGATAAGTTTGTGATTGTCTTCATCGATGACATACTGATTTACTCCAAGAGCGTCGAAGACCATGAGGGTCACTTACGAGTCGAACTCCAGACGCTGAGACAACATCAGCCGTATGCCAAATTCTCGAAGTGTGAATTCTGGTTGGATAAAGTGCATTTTCTTGGACACGTGGTTTCTAAAGACGGAATCTTCGTCGATCCTGCCAAGATAGAATTAGTAAACGACTGGAAGCCACCTCGAAGTGTGACAGAGATAAGGAGCTTTCTCGGTTTAGCAGGCTACTATAGAAGATTCGTGGAAGGATTTTCTACATTAGCTGCTCCACTCACCGCCCTCACGAAGAAAGATAAGAAGTATGCGTGGAACGAGACGTGTGAACAGAGTTTTCATGAGTTGAAGAGAAGACTCACTACCGCTCCAATCCTTATAGTCCCTGAAAGTGGAGAACCTTTCTCTATCTACAGCGATGCATCAAAGACAGGTCTTGGTGCTATATTAATGCAAAACGGCAAAGTAGTGGCTGATGCGTCACGACAACTCAAAAACCACGAGAGGAATTATCCTACTCATGACTTGGAGTTAGCCGCAGTGGTGTTTGCCCTCAAGATTTGGAGACACTACTCGTATGGTGTTCGATGTGAGATATTTACCGATCATAAGAGCTTAAAGTATATTTTCACTCAGAAAGAGTTGAACATGAGACAAAGAAGGTGGCTGGAATTGGTTAAGGATTACGATTGTGGTATCCATTACCATCCTGGAAAGGCGAACGTGGTGGCTGATGCGTTAAGTAGGAAACATGAGGCTAGGCTATCGATGATGCATGCATTATCTCCTCAACTCGTTGAAGAAATCAACAACATGGAAGTTGAAATTGTCACCCGAGGATTAGCCAACATGACCTTAAAATCAGATCTGTTCGAGAGAATCAAAGAAGCGCAAGGACGTGATCCTGAGATGTCAAGGCTGAAGGACAATGCACTGGAGGGTCAGGAGTAAAAATTTTCTCTTGCGGAGAATGATGTACTCTTTTTCGATGGAAGGATCTATGTACCCAACGAAAATGAGTTACGAAGACAAATTTTGACCGAAGCACATGAAACTCCATATTGAGTCCACCCAGGGTCCACGAAGATGTATCAAGGCCTTCGAAAACACTTCAGGTGGAATAGAATGAAGGGCGACGTAGCAAAGCTTGTTAGTAAATGCCTTACATGCCAGAAAGTGAAGGCCGAACATCAACGATCAGCTGGAGAATTACAACCAATCGAGGTTCCTGAATGGAAGTGGGAACAAATCACAATGGACTTTGTGGTTGGGTTACCTAAGACAAATGAGGGTTATGATGCTATATGGGTAGTGGTGGACCGTTTGACCAAATCTTCCAGATTCATGCCGATAAAAGTCACGTACTCTGTGGAGAAGTTGGTTGAACTATACGTTAATAACGTAGTGAGACTGCATGGCATTCCTTTGTCCATCATCTTAGATCGTGACGGTCGTTTCACTTCTAACTTCTGGAGGTGTGTGCAAAATTCTATGGGATCGCAACTGAAGTTCAGTACTGCTTTTCACCCCCAGACGGATGGCCAATCCGAAAGGACTATTCAGACCTTAGAGGATATGCTGCGAGCATGTGTCATAGATTTTGGTGGGAGTTGGAATACGAAGCTACCACTTATTGAATTTTCATACAATAATAGCTACCAAGCTTCAATCGGCGTTGCCCCATATGAAGCTCTTTATGGAAGAAAGTGTCGATCTCCGATTCACTGGTTTGAATCCAGAGAAAATAGCCTCGAGAAGACATATTTTATTCGAGACACCACTGAAGCCATCAAGAAGATACGAGATCGAACGGGAACAGCCCACAACCGACAGAAGAGCTACGCTGACAAGAGGAGGCGACCACTGGAATTTCAAGTAGGAGACTTCGTGTTCTTGAAGGTAGCACCTCTCAAGGGTGTGATGAGATTCGGCAAGAAGGAAAAATTGAGCCCAAGGTATATTGGCCCTTTCGAAATCACAGAAAGAATCGGAAAGGTGGCCTACCGTCTAGCTCTTAATCCCGAGTTAGCATCGGTGCACAATGTGTTTCACGTCTTGATGCTTAAAAAGTACTTGTCCCATCCAAATCATGAGCTAATCCAAGAGCCTATCGAAGTATACGAAGACTTGACGTATCAGAAAAGCCAATACGAATTCTTGATCATGAAGAAAAGATCCTAAGGAACAAGGTGATTCCGTTAGTCAAGGTACTTTGGTGGAATCATAAAATCGAAGAAGCAACTTGGGAGCGCGAGGATGATATGAAATCACGATATCCCGACTTATTCCTGGAAGCTTAGTGTTGTCAAGTAAGAATCTTTATGTTCTATCTCAGTCGTTATACTAATTTTTGGGACGAAAATTCTAATAAGTAAGGGAGATTGTGAAACCCTGAGTTTTAGCTATCAAAGAATTCAAAACTTTATGATTTGAGTTATCAATTTTTTTTTTCCCTTAAGTTATCCGTTTTGATAAATACAATATATATATTTGTGTGTGTGCGTGTAAAGTCTACCAAAAGAAAAATCTTATATATTACAAAACTAATATTTTTTTATGAGTGTATATGATCTTTAATATATATATATATATACATAGACATATATATATATGAATACGAAGGATCTGCTATATAATATATATATATATATACGCATATATATATTATGTATGTATTTACGTAAGTTATGTATACCATTAATGTTTATTCTGATACTAAAATATAAAAGATACTTGCTTTATCTTTACAATTGATGTTTATTATTCGGTTGACTTAAACATTACCTTTTTATAATTTATAAAAGGTAATTGGTCATTTTTAAGTCTTTGCATATTTGTTTACAAAACTTTTTTTTTCTGCCATTAGGTACTTTTGTTACCAGTTTTACGTAAAGAATAAAGCATAATAATTCCTTAATGAATTTCTGACGTCTATGCGAGGCAAGCAAGCTAATTGCTTTGCATTAATTGATAAAAAGAAAATAATGAGTACCAATAAGTCCCGTATCAGTATGAAGCCTAATCGTTTGACTTTATGTACCTTTTTGTTTAAAAAAAATGTCTAGATGAGTGCAATTTTGCTCTCTCCTTGTTACGCACACTCATAGTTCTCCACATTCCTTTTTCTTCCAAAACACATGATATAGTTTCTTTTTGGTTTATATTTGAAGGTCTTAGAAGTTGTCATCACTCTCAAGGTAATTTTTGAAAATAATTCCTTTCTCCGTTATTTTGATGCTTATATGGTACAGTGGTTATCTTTTTTATTTATGAAAATATTAAGTTACACATGTTTTGATTTTACAAAATTCGGAGAAATAAGAAAAACATTTCAATTTAATTAGTTAGAAATTTTTTTAATCTGTTATTTTTATACATAAATACTTAGGATGTGATTGTTGTCAATGGTGCCCACAAGAAGAGTTGTAGTCTTTATTTTGTACATTTGATGTAATAAAGTCTCATGAAGACACTTGCTTGTAATTGCCTATCTATTCATTAATAAAGTTGAAACGTTCATTCATTCTTTCTTTGTTTGAAGCTTTATGATAAAACCTTAGTCTTTTAGTCCATAAACAAACTTAACAACTTACGAATAGACAACTGTAGATTTGCATGAACAAACTCTTCGTAGTTTGCTTAAAACGATATATTCGCAATCTTAGGGTCAAAGGACTATTGACCTCAGTATGATTGTTAGAAGAATCTATGATGTCTGGTTATGAGGCATTGAGAGTTGGGGACTCTATAGTTCTTCTAGGTATCTTCCGAAGGTACTGAATTGACCAGTGCACTTATAGAGACAATATAAGAACAAACCATTTAACCTCTTATGTCTCGAAGTCACTATGTATGAATTGCATCATGCTTACCTTAATCCTGAAATGAGACATGCCATTTCACACCTTAGTATTCTCATTTGAGAAAGTCAAAGTTCGGACTCACTATGTGATTCCGAACAAGGCCTATTGGTGAAGTACTAAGTTGTGAGTCTGTCATGAGTAACTTTGTGAAGTTCTCATAGATATGGAATTCATGTACAAGATTGCTGAAATGCAATGTATGTCACTTCATGCTTTGTTCCTTGGAGTGTGAATAAATGAGCTGGCCAGTGTCCAAATTGAGTCCTGACTCTTTTGGATGAAACAATGTGACTTGTTAGCTCCTCGTCAATACATTGTTTCTAACTTATTCACAAGCGACAAAGGAGTTGAGGAAATAACAGCTAGAAGGGTAAAATGGTAATTTAGTAAATCCCGACTAGCTGATGACATTCATGAAGGGTAAACATAGATAATATTCAGTGGATCCGCTCATCATAATTAGGTCGAATTCTTGAGTAGAAAATAAATTCATTTGAACCGAGAGATTTTCAGTGTCAGCTCTTTAGTGGAGTCAGTTGGCATTAAGCTAAACTTGGAAAAGGTTTGTGAACTTTTGAGTCCAAGTTTTTAGCTCAAGCTTTGTTCATTTGGGTCCATGAGGTCACTGTCACGAATCACATCGATAGGAATAGTTAAACTGGAAGCTAAGTCAAAACAAGAACGAAAATAGTTAAAAGGGTATTTTTGTCTTTTGAGACAAAGGATGAAATGAATGTCAATAAATTTTTTTGACAAGTTCATTTGATGACTTAATGTCACTCGGCCATAACTTGATTATTGGGCCTTGTGAATTAATTTCATTTCATAAGAATTTTATTGAAAATTCTTAATGGGCTTTTCTCATGTTGTCATGAACAAATGAAGAAGCTTCTATAAGCTCCTTCTAGATAGGAGTTGGGCGCCCAAAATACCCAAGAGAAAGAGTTTATTTTGTGCATAAATGTATTTAGATACTTGCCAAAAGAAAAAGAGGAAACAAATTTTGCATATGGGATGCATAAAGAATCGGCCATGTTGAGAGAAAAGGCAAGCCTTGAACAAAATAGGAAACAAATCAAGGCTTCTAGAAGCCCTAGCTTGGCCGAGTGTCTCAATGGGAAAGAGAGGAATTTGGCTCATGAATATGTGATATTCTATAGAAGAGGAAACTACCTTATTGAAGGTGAGACCTCTCCTATAAATAGGAGCCTCATTTCCTCACATTTCATTCATCCAAGTTTAAGAGATTTGAGAGACTCTCTCTCTAGAACTTGTGGCCGAAAATCCTCTCTCTCTCTTTCTAGTTTATTTTCGATTTTTCTTGCTTTGGCACCTAGGTCCTCACTCGACCTAGTGTTTAGCTCTGCGACTTCGAGACTCGTTCTTAAGTCGTAGTGTTTAAAAGTGCCCACTCACTGATTCCTTCTTTTCGAGTGATTTAGTGCTAGAAACTTTCGTGGTTGCTCGAGGTGCCGAGGAAAGAAAGAAAGACGTGCTGCGAGGGGAGACGAGCGTTGCAAACTTTCCACAAGCTTCTTCAAAGTTCAAGCTTCAAGAAAGGTTAGTAAACTTCTAGCTCATATTGGTTTTTAATTACATGTACTTGCACTTGTCTAGGTTAGTAAAAACTGTTTTACTTGTAAAAGAAAATTTTTAAAATTCCGCCGCTTACCAAAGCGTTAATTATTTTCTCAAACCCTAGATCGATTCCAACAGTGATATATCATAATTTTACATGAACAACTTTTATTTCAAAAATCTTTTACGCTCACTGCACACAAATTTTATTTCTTTTTCAAACAGCGTAGTTTTGTATTTAATGTAAGTACGTACGAAACATATTTTTATATGAATTTTTTTTATATAAAATATTTTGGTACGTCATTGATATATGATAAAATTTATATGAATTTTGAATGTGTTTTCATGTATAAAAGAAATATTTCAAACCGATATGCAGATTATTTCACTTTTCTCTAATACCCTTTTTATCAATTTATACTTTGATTTTTTTTTTTGTTTTCATCAGCTTAAACTCTGATTTTGGTCTTATCACTGAAGACTAATATGTTCAAATTTATATTTTCTAGTCTCCGGAAATTTTCCGGAATTTTTCTCTGAAATTATTTTTATCTCAGAACCCGAGGACGAAGGGTATTTTCGCCTTTTGACGTCCTTGTTCCTTCTCCTTCTTTTTTCCAGAAACTTTGTTATGTGTAGAAGTGTCTTATAAGAACCTAATTCCTATCCGTTCGAATAGGTCCTGAGCCGGATAGCTTTTCCAATCGTTCGAGAGTTTAAAGACGCACGTTTTCGAATCAAGGTGAGAATAATCTCACTACAATACGGATTAGTTTAAAATTAATTACGATGAGTGTGTGATCTGAATTGGTTAATATGTGTTATATGATTGATTGTGTGATATTTCTTATGTGCGTGTATATGTTATTGAGTGAATTGTGATTATTATGTTATGTCTTGTTATGATGAGTTTATGTATGAGTTTAGTACAACTTTGGCATAACATGTTCTATTTATTAGCATGTTTTATTTATGCTTACGTCATATGTCATCTTTGTATGTAACGTAAATAATCAAGTGATAAGATAAGTAAGAGAGTCGTACCGCCTCGAGCTACAGAGGTATTAAGAGAATTCTCTCGAGCCGACCTACGGGCTCATAAAAGAAGTTTTCTCATATGATATGTTTATTAGATTGTGCGAACTATGGGAGGTCGCAGCCCCATAGTTCGTTTCCAAAGTGTACACTGAAATTGGTATGACTACTCTAGGGGCACCCCGAATAAAATATGATAAGACTTATGATACGAAAGACCATGACACTATTAGAATTTAAAATACTAATAACCGGATCATGCATCGCATTACTCATCTTTTTGTGAGTCATAGTTATTCTCGCTGAGCGTTAGCTCATATTATGTGTATTCGTCCGTATTGTAGGTAAGCAACAAATGAACAAGTGAGGAGGGTGGATCAGCGGCGTTCGATGACTAAGGGGTTGGGTTGTGGTTCCGCTCGCTTATTTAAAAGATTTCCGCTATGCAATTTTCTAAATATTCGGTTTGAGATTCTTTATGCTTAAGATACTTTCCAAGTTTAATTAGTTTTGCAAAATTGAAATTAAATTTTTATGGTTTTATTTCTGTTGAATATGCCAACCATCTAGTTTAGTTTGGACCTCCGAATTCAGTATTTCTCTTATTTTCATCAAATGTTTTGTAAGATTTCAAGTGTTGGTTATTTTCGAAGTTGTTTTATTTTAAAGTCTAAATTTTATAAGTAAACGATATGACATTTAAAAAAAAAATTATCCACTTTTTTAAGTAATAGAATTAAGCTTAGTATGATGTCTAGTCGCCCTTTACCTGGTTCACAATGAGTTGAGAATTGCAGTGAATGTGAAGGTTTTCGACACCCAGCCTTTGGGCCAATACTAGCCCCATGATCAATGCTTCATACTCGGCCTCGTTGTTAGAGGCCTTGAACTCGAAGCGTAACGCATATCGTAGAACTTCCATATCAGGATTTAGCAATAACACCCCGGCGTCGGCTCCCTGTGCGTTTGACGAGCCGTCCACATGCAAATCCCATACAGGGCCTATCGGACAAACTTCTCTATTCTTTGATGGCTCTCGCACGTCGTCCTCCTTTCTTGCTTCTTCCGTTCCAGCTCCTATCCCAGGCGTGGATGAGAATTCAGCCACAAAGTCAGCAAGGGCTTGCTCTTTCATTGCCGTTTTGGGCTGGAATATGATTCCATATTCGCTTAGTTCTTGTGACCATATCGCAATTCTAGTCGAGGATCCCCTTTGCAATGCCTTCTCTATTGGGTGCCTTGTACGCACAATGACCTAATGTGCTTGAAAGTACGGTCGTAGCTTTCGTGCGCTCATGACCAGGACGAGGGATAGCTTTTCAATCACCAGATAGCGTGTCTCGGCATCAAGGAGTGCCTTGCTGACATGATAGATGGGCCATTGTACCCAATCTTCTACTCGTATAAGGACCGCGCTAGTGGCCCTCTCGGACACAGCTAGATACAACAACAGTGGTTCGCCGTCCTTGGGCTAGATACAGCAACAGTGGTTCGCCGTCCTTGGGCTTGGAGAGGAATGGTGGTGTGGCGAAATATGCTTTCATGTCCTGAAATGCCTTCTCGCATTCCTCGGTCCACTCGAACCCATCCTTCTTCTTCAAAGCTTTGAAGAAAGGTTGGCACCTGTTGGTCGCCTTTGGTGCAATCCTTGTCAAGGGCGCGATCTTACCAGCCAAGCTTTAGACTTCATTCGCATTCTGTGGCGATCTCATTTCTAGGACCGCCCTGATTTTCTCGGGATTCGCCTCGATCCCTCGCTTGCTCACCATGTACCCAAGGAATTTTCCCGACTCGACCTCGAATGCGCATTTGTTGGGTTTGAGCTTCATTTTGTAGCGTCGCAGGATTGTGAACATCTCCCCCAAGTCACAAACATGGTCTCTGATCTTCAGACTTTTGACGAGCATGTCGTCCACATACACCTCCATGGTTTTGCCAATTTGGTTGGCGAACACCAGCCGTTGATAAGTTACGCCTGCGTTCTTCAAGCCGAACGCCATGACCTTGTAGCAGTAGAGACCGCGGTTGGTGATGAATTTCATCTTGATTTGATCGTCCGCATGCATTCGGATCTGATTGTAGCCCGAATATGCGTCCATGAAGCTTAATAACTCGTGGCCCGCTGTCGCATCCACGAGTTTTTCGATCCTGAGGAGAGGAAAGCTATCTTTCGGGCAGGCCTTATTGAGATCTTTGTAATCGATACAGATCCACCACTTCCCGTTTGGTGTCTTTACCATGACCACATTCGACACCCACTTGGGGTATTCCGCCTCTCGGATGAAGTCGGCGGTGATGAGCTTATCAACTTCCTCCCCAATGGCCAGATACCTTTCCTCGCTGAACACTCTTCTTGGTTGTACCCTCTCGGGTATTCTTTTGTCGTCATTGATGCGGTGTATCATTATTTCGGGGTTGATCCTCGGCATGTTCGCGTGTGTCCACGAGAAGACATCCTTATGCTTTCGCAAGAAGGCTGCGAGTTGGAGCTTGACGTCAGTCGGGAGCTGGGCGCCTATCTTGACCACTTGGTCGGGCTTGGCATCGTCCAACACGACTAGTGTAAGGTAGTCGGGTGTCTCCACCCTTCGACGTATCGTTTCCTCTCGTTGGTCCAGCTTGCCGAATGTGCCTCCTTCTTTGTTGTCACATGAGAACTCGTCACCGAGTTGGTACACCGTCCTTATCATCTTGTGCTCCTCTTCCTTGATGATAGTTTTACTATCCACAGCCCGGACGTAGCACGACCTCGCCATGGCCTGGTCCCCCATCATGTGAGCTATGCCTCCCTCGGTGGGGAATTTCATCATAAGGTGATAGACCGATGTTATGAGTTTGAGGCCAATGATGGTCGGTCGGCCTATGATTATGTTGTACGCGGCATGCTCGTCGACTATGAGAAACATCACGATCCAGGTGATCTCGATGTCGCCTCTTGTCCCGAAAGTCACTGGCAGATCAATGGACCCCTAAGTCCAGACCTTCTCCCCGAAGAAACCATAGAGGGGGGTCTTGACAGGCGCGGGTCTTACCCTGTCCAGTTTCGTGCAATCCAAGGCCGACTTGAACATGATGTCCACTACACTGCCGTTATCTACTAAGATGCGGCGAATTATGTTATTTTCAACCATAGTTGTTATGACTATTGCATCGTTATGAGGGTGCAGGACTCTCTAGGCCTCAAGTTCGTTGAAGTAAATTGACTCGAATGGGACAGACGGAGGTGGCACGTAAGTGAGGTTGATACTTTGGGCGATTTTTTCGTTGGAGACGGCTCTCAAGTATTTCTTTTGTTGGTTATGAGAATCTCCGTACTCTGGCCCTCCCATGATAGTCTTCACAATATTCATACTCGAGCTTGCTGGCTCGTCTCTTGCTCCGGGGGCCGCTATCGTGGCTGTCCCCTTTCCTTTTCCTTGCTGAGGTGGACGCTCGGTCGGGATTGTCACCCCGGAGGTGCGCATGACAAACTCTTTCAGCTTTTCGTCTTGGATCAAGGCCTTGATTTGTCGTCTCAGCTGATAACACTAGGAGGCCACGTGTCCGTGATCTCGATGGTACCCGCAATACTTGCTTTTGTCTCGCATCGCGGGATCCTTCTTCAATGGTGCCGGCGATCCTAACTTGTCTCGGTGGAGAGTGAGGATTCGATCGGACATAGTGTTGAGTGGGGTGATAGATGATCTTCTATAGTCGTCGACGAGGGGCTGTCACAACCTCGGGGGAGGCCGGCTGTTAGGGGCCTGGCTGACCTTGTTCCTTTTGTTTCGCGACTCGGGGCAGTCACTTCTCTGCTCGTCTCGACGATGGCTGCTATAATCGCCACCTCTTCGCGCTTCGAGGTAGTCCTTAACCCCCATGTAGGTTATGGCTCTCGCCATTTGCTCAGCCGTGTCCCTCAGGACTTTCCCCAAGATAGACTTCAGGAAGTCACTCGTCTTAGCCCCTTCGGTTATAGCAGTGATGGCGTCCTTGTCGTCGAAGCCGTTGACTTTATACGATTCTTCCGTGAACCAGGCGAGATACTCGCGCAACGTTTCGCCACTTTCCTGCCTTATAGTCCATAAGTAGGACTTTGTTTTGTTTTGCGCCACGAGGCCTGCCCTGAGGCTCCGAAACCATTCGAAACCCGAGCCTGAGAGGGTCAAGCTGAAGGCCTAGCAGAGGGTGGCATCGGGCTGCCCCTGCATCAGCATCCATGTCTCATAGTGTTGTATGTGATAGTTGGGGTCGGACCGCCCGTCGTACGGAGGGATCGTGGGTAGCTTGAAGTTCCCTGCAGAGAGTCGTGTGAGAACTTGGGCGGTGAACGGCAAATAGGATGTCTCCACCCTATTGTGCGGCCCATAAGCACCTACCCCCGACTCTCGGATCTCGAGGATTTGGTTTTACAGACTTTGGATCATTTTTATCATGTCCAAGTCATTGGCGGGCCCGACGGCCGGGGCTGTGGGCGTGACGACACGCTTGTCGTTGGACGCTTGGTCGACAACATTGGGGATGATTACATCCCAAGGTGACTCCGGCGGTGGTCCCACGGCGATTGTTGAGCCTCTCCCTCAGGTCTTCCCCTTGAGGTTCCCTTCGGGATGTGAGGCGATCCCTTAGATCCCCATTCGCGGTTCCCACGACTCTCGGTGTGGGAAGAGCATCCGAGCATTGTTCTCGATGAACGTCCAGGCTGTTTGCACCATCTTCTCTTTGAGAAGGTCGGACATGCATGGTGAATCTAGAGCGTCGCTCTCGGGATCTTGAGGCCGCGCGCTCGCGGAATTTGCATGAATCTTGGCGTCCAGACATGGACACCCAGGGTACCCTCTCGAGCGAGGGTGCGACCCCTCGCGGCCATGAATGGTAAGCGATCAGGTAAATGATTGACCCGTCTTGGATGTTTCAACCGCGTCGTCTCTGACATAGTCACGATATTGCGAATCCTCACCCACGCCTTCGCGGTCTAGGAGGCGCGAGATGAGATCCTTATTCATGCCGTGTCTTGCTAACAACTCGGCCAATCTATGGTTAGTCTCCTCGATGAGGCTATCGCCATCACCGCCGGCGGGAGGAGGGTCACGGCTTGCACTTGGTTCATTGCCTTGGGACTGTCGTCCCAATTCCCTATGAGGGATTCGGCTGAAGGTGTATCTTGAACTGGCGACACGGGTGTCGTGGCCGCTTGGGTCTCCCACAGCGGAGGCCGTGGGTACTTTGCTCATCTCTCGATGGCAAGCCTGAGAAGTGTGTGCGGAATGAAACGTGGTGGATGGAAGAACGACCTGCTAAAGTCGGGGGTCCCCTCCTTCCTGCGCAAAAATGTTGTCTCTCATTTTCGGACAACTATTCAGAAGCTCCAGACCGGTTCGACCAAAGGCCAGACCAAGTGGTCGCGTTCGGGCTTGAGCGTGTCGAGCTCAGTATCCTGAGTCGTCCCTTAGCTTGCTTATAGATGCGTTCGTCGTATACTTGAAACAAGGCGAGAACACGTGAACTACAAAGGGGAAACTGAGGGGGTGCCTCTGTTTACCTCTCCGACGCTCAACATTAGGAGGATTGAGGTGGGGTGAAGAGGTGTTTGGAGGGTTTAGTTCGTCGAGCTGAGTGAAACGAGTGAGTTAGGAATTCAGCAGCGTTTCGGGTACTCAAGAACGAGGGAATTATGATTACTATTTTAGGTTGTGGAGCTCGTCTTATACAGGGCTTGAAGAGGCCGGGACGCCGAGAGGAGCTAGGCGGCCGGGCCGTCCTCGGGCAAAGGCAGAGCGGTCCCTTGGCGAAGGACAGGGAGGCGTTGGGCAGCCGGGTCATCCTCGGGCAATTTCCAGGTGGTCCCTTGGCGAAGGACCAGGAGGTGGTGGGTGGCCGGGCCATCCTCGGGCAATGGCCGAGCGGTCACTTGGCGAACGACCGGGGGGCCCTAGGCGGCCGGGCCGTCCTCGGGCAATGGCCGAGCGCTCCCTTGGCGAAGGACTGGGAGCCACTAGGTGGCTGAGCCATCCTCGGGCAATGGCCGAGCGGTCACTTGGTGAAGGATCGGGATGCGCTGGGTGGCTGGGCCGTCCAGGAGCCGGGAGGCCGAACGGTCACTTGGCGAACGACCGGAAGGCGTTGGGCGGCCGACTCGTCCTCGAGCGATGGGTGAGAGTCTTCCCCAAGTCTTCTCGTCGAGGTGACTGATGACTCTGGCTGAGCAGTGGTGGGTGTCCGTAGCAACTGTTTTTAAATCTCGTCGGCTCGAGACGGGCCGACAACAGTTTCAAAATTTTAAATTATACGCTCATGCACTTTGTCTAGGTTGTAAAAACATTTTATGAGTTTTTTAAGAAATTTTTATATTCCGCCGCTTGCTAGAAGCAATAATATTTTCTTAATCCCTAGATTTATTCCAACAAATGGTATTAGGGCTATGGTCAAAGTTTAAGCATGTGCATATGATTTAAAATATGTGTTTGAAAATCGTTTTCATAATTTTACTCGAGTAATGAATTTGCTAGAATTGTTTTTCAGATTTTTTTTAATTTATTGCTCGTGCATTTAAGAGCATGTTGATTTTCTACACCTTGGGATGATATTAAAACACATTAGAATCAGTTCTAAAAGTTTTTAATTTTTTCATAATCAAAATCACGTTTTGATAAGTTTGAGAAATTTCGAGTAATTTCATGACAAGTAATATAGTCTAGCTTGCTTTGCTTATTTACTCGCTCGTTTTGTTTTTGTTGTTATTTTTTTTGCTATACTATTACTATGTTAATAAGACACATGTAAAAGACTTAACAACTCAATAAAACGTTCCGTTACACTTAAATCTTTTGCACTTAAGTCCCGCCCGAATTTCTGTCAAAATTTCCTTGAGCTTAGGAATACCTGCAATAAAAGGGACGTATCTCTCTGGTCGGAATTCGGATTTGAATGGTTCTTGAACCAAATTAAATCTCTGTTAGTATACTTTCCAAAATAATTGGAATTAGCTCAATTGGACATCGGAGTCGCCGTTTCTGGCATTTTTAATTCGAGGTGTTCGCTGCCAAGGATTCCGGGATTTCTTGAAAATTGAATTTTGAATTCTGAATCCCGGCTCCAACTCCAAGAGTTCTAGAACTCAAATGGAAAAACTTTATTGAGGAAAAATGTTTTTCTAAATGTTATAAACATAATGTGTAAGATTGAAAAGGTTTAATTTTTGAATATTAAATTGAAATTGAGTTTTTACAAAAACTAGTTTGAATTTTGAAAAACCGTTTTCACTTTCAAAATTGAAAATATTTTGTCATCCAAATCAAATAAGTTTTCAAAATGTTATCAAAACTAAATCTATATCAGTTATGTTCAAAATCTACTTGCTCTTGAAAATTTAAGTGGGAGGTCTCCTCGTAGACTAGTCGAAAAGCTGCAAGAAGAGGTGTTGTCGGCCTGTCCCGTACCGACGAGGATAAAAGCGTTCTTTCAGTCTGCACGACTGGCCCGAGGCTTCAGTCGAGCGTCAGACGGCTAACCCTGCCTAAACCATTTGCTGGCGAATGGCTGGCTAACCTTGCCTCGGCCATTGGCTGGCTCAAACCCTTGGTTGCCCATTGGTTGGCTGACCTTGCCTAGGCCATTGGCCGGACGAAACCCTTGGCCGGCCAATGGCCGGCCCTAGGGCATGCTCGGCCAATGGCCGGCCCAAGGGCCTGCTTCGGCCATTGGCCGGCCCTAGTGTTGTCAATAGTGCCCACAAGAAGAGTTGTAATCCTTATATTGTACATTTGATGTAATAAAGTCTCATGAAGACTCTTGCTTGTATTTGCTTATTCATTAATAAAAAGTTGAAACGTTCATTTAATCTTCCTTGTCTGAAGCATTATGATAAAACCTTAGTCTTTAGTCCATAAACAAACTAAACAACTTACGAAGAGACAAATGTAGATTTGCATGAAAAACCTCTTCGTAGTTTGCTTAAAACCATATATTCGCAATCTAAGGGTCAAAGGACTATTGACCTCAGTATGATTGTTAGAAGAATCTATGATGTCTGGTTATGAGGCATTGAGAGTTGGAGACTCTATAGTTCTTCTAGGTATCTTCCGAAGGTACTGAATTGACCAGTGCACTTCTAGAGACAAGATAAGAACAAACCATTTAACCTCTTATGTCTCGAAGTCACTACGTATGAATTGCATCGTGCTTACCTTAATCCTGAAATGTGACATGCCATTTCACAGCTTACGTATTCTCATTTGAGAAAGTCAGAGTTCGGACTCACTATGTTATTCCGAACAAGGCCTTTTGGTGAAGTACTAAGTTGTGAGAATGTCATGAGTAACTTTGTGAAGTTCTCATAGATATGGAATTCATGTACAAGATTGCTGAAATGCAATGTATATCACCTCATGCTTTGTTCCTTGGAGTGTGAATAAATGTTGAAATCGAGCTCGTCAGCTCGCCCTTCCGCGTCGAGCTCGTCAGGTCGCCCTTCCGCGTCGATCTCGTCAGCTCTCCCTTCTGCGTCGAGCTCACCAGCTCGCCCTTCCGCGTCGAGCTTGCCTCGGAAGTCCTCTCCTAGGAACTCATTCCTCATGGGAAATTGTCGCATTTATTTCTCATGTTATTTCCTATGTCTTGCTCTCTGTGTATATTTATTATTCTCTTTTTCCTAGAAGTAGTTATTACACATGTATTTATTACACTCTCTCTTGTACCCACCATATGTATAAATAGGTGATACAAATTAATATCAAATATAAGAAATATTCAAAGTCTCGGAACACTCTCTCTCTTCTCTGATTCTCTCTTTCTTTATCTTCTCTCCAGATTTGACTCTCTCTCTCTAAACTTCAACATGGTATCAGAGCAGGGAAAATCAACCACCATGAACACCACTCAGACCACGCCCACTGAGTCGCAATCTGAATCCTTCTCCCAACATATCACGAGCCACAAACTCAATGGCCACAACTTCCTACAGTGGTCCCAATCTGTGCTCATGTTCATATCGGGACGAGGTAAAGATGACTACCTCACAGGTGTGGCCACATCACCTGTGATCGAAGATCCGACGTTCAAGAGTTGGAAGGCCGAAAACAGCATGGTGATGTCCTGGCTCATACACTCTATGCTCCCCGAAATCGGAGAAACCTTCCTCCTTTACCTAACGGCAGCAGAAATCTGGCAAGCAGCTAGAGAAATCTTCTCCAACTCAGAAGATATGTCCGAGCTGTTTGAAACTGAGAACACTCTCCACGACCTACGTCAAGGAGAGATGTCTGTTACTCAGTTCTTCAGCTCGCTCACACATCTATGGCAGCTCTACGAACAGCACCAGTGGACCAGCTCCGAAGACTAAAAAATCTACCGCAGGATAGTGGAGACCAAACGTGTGTTTAAACTACTATCCGGCCTCAACCAAGACCTTGATGAGGTCAGAGGTCGGATACTTAGTACAAAACCACTACCATATCTCCGTGAAGCCTTCTCCGCGGTCAGACACGAGGAAAGCATGAGGAAACTCATGCTGGGAGTTATCAAATCGAGCTCACTTCCGGGCTCATCCTCAGACTCGTCCGCCCTCACCACACATGGAGACGAAGTTCTTGCAGCCCGCGTCTGAAGAGAGAAACCTCGCAAACCTCGCCCCTACTGCGATCATTGCAGACGACCTGGACACCTCCGAGAAACCTACTGGAAACTGCATGGGAAACCACCGAGCTCGAAGTCAACCCAAGATACTAAGGATCCTAACTCAGTCGGAAACTTAGTATCCACCTCGTCCGCTGCCTCGACCTCGACCTCAGACTCCTCTCCCTTCAGCAATGACCAGCTCGCTATTCTCCATAAGCTTCTTCAACAAGTCCAACTCAGTGGAGAACACTCGGGCATTGGCCCTCTAGGTAACTCTCCTAGAGCCCTCAATCTAAGCTCAGAGAATCCCACAGCATGGATTGTCGACTCCGGTGCCACTGATCACATGACTGGTAATCGAAATCTATTCACAACTTACTCCGCTTGTAACAAAAGCATATCAGTCACCATCGCCAACGGAGTCAAGACTCAAGTCACTGGTATTGGCACCGTTGTCTTGACGAAGTCTATGAGGCTAGACTCGGTGTTCTTTGTGCCTCAACTACAATGCAATCTCTTATCTGTGCATAAGATCAACCAAGACTCTAAGTGCCGAACTGTTTTTGATGGAAGTTCATGTGTGTTTCAGGAACAGGCCACGGGGAGACAGATTGGTAATGCCGAGCTGAGTACCGGACTTTATGTCATCAAGCCAGATCAGCCCGCCATGTGTCAGCTCGCCCAACATTCACCCCAGTACAAAGAGATCATGCTCAATCACCTTAGACTAGGGCATCCAAATTTCATGTATCTCAAAAGAATGTTTCCTTCTTTGTTTATCAATAATAATATCAATTCCATTCAGTGTGACATGTGTGAGTTCGCCAAACATTCTCGAAGCTCGTATCACCCCATCTTGTACAAACCATCTCGTCCTTTTGCCACAATTCACAGTGATATATGGGGGCCCTCAAAAGTTCCCAATATCACTGGAGTTCGATGGTTCCTTCTCTTTGTTGACGACCACACTAGACTCAGTTGGATATACATGATGAAACAAAAATCTGAAACATCCAATCTATTCAAAACCTTTCACAAAATGATCCAAACACAGTTCGACACATCTATTCAAATTATCCACACTGACAACGCTCGAGATTACTTTAATTCTGAGCTCGGCGATTTCTTCAAAACACATGGCATAATTCACTCCAGCTCGTGCGTTCATACCCCGCAACAAAATGGGGTAGCCGAGCGGAAAAATCGACACATTCTCGAGGTCGCCCGAGCCATCATGTTCTCCTCAAACGTCCCATCTCATTTTTGGGGAGAAGCTGTCCTCACAGCCACCTACCTCATAAATAGAATGCCATCTGGTGTCCTTGGCTATAAAATCCCATCTCAAGTCCTTCTAGAGACATACACTCACTGTCGACTCATCTCAACCCTACCTGCGAAAGTGTTCGGCTGTTCAGTCTTCACCCATTCTTATAGCCAAAGTAAACTTGAACCAAAATCGCTCAAATGCATCTTCCTTGGCTATTCAGCAACCCAGAAAGGCTACAAATGCTATGAACCCCGATCACGAAAATTCATAGTCTCAATGGATGTATCTTTTCATGAGTTCAGTCCTTACTTCGCCAATTCAGCTCGTCAGGGGGAGAATGACGAAAATGACTTCCCAAATTGGCTCATCATAAACCCAGAATTTAGCTCGCCTCAAAATCCGACCTCACCTGTCTCAGAAATTCCCAGCTCGCCCAGCTCGCCTCAAAATCTGACCTCACCTGTTCCAGAAATTCCCAGCTCGCCGACCTCACCTGTTCAAGAAATTCCCAGCTCGCAAGCCTCTGAACCCTCTCTATGCGAACTGAATATCACCCAGAGTCCGGTACAAGCTCGCGACCAAGATGTCTCTCCGAACTTGAACCACGACACTATTGAACAAGGTAACATCGAATCTCCAGACTTACTCATTGCATTGAGAAAACCTCATCGGTCGTGTGCTCAATACAGGATGGCGGATTACGTGTACTATGGGAATTTATCTACGAGCTACCAAGCCTATGTGGCGAAGTTAGATGAAGGAAAAGTGCCGAACTCCATCGAGGAAGCCCTTCAAAGTTCCGAGTGGCGAGACGCAAGTCATGCTGAGATCCAAGCCCTCGAAAAGAATGATACGTGGGATATCGTCGAGCTACCACCAGGCAAGCGAACTGTTGGATGTAGATGGCTCTTCACCATCAAACACAATCCAGATGGGACAGTGGAGAGATACAAAGCCCGACTTGTCGCAAAAGGGTACACGCAGGTGTATGGCATTGACTATCAAGAAACATTCGCTCCAGTTGCAAAGTTCAATACCATCAGAATCCTCCTTTCACTAGCAGCCAACTTAGATTGGCCACTCATCCAGCTCGATGTAAATAATGCTTTTCTAAACGGCGAACTGGAAGAGGAAGTCTACATGCAACTCCCACCAGGATTTGACAAAGATCAAGGAGCCAATAAAGTTTGCAAACTCAAGAAGTCACTATATGGACTAAAACAGTCCCCTCGAGCATGGTTCGGAAAATTCACCAACGTGCTCAAACGTTGTGACTACGAGCAGAGTCAAGCAGATCCAACACTATTCTCAAAAATCTCCACACAAGGCAAGCACACCATTCTTAGTGTGTATGTGGACGATATAGTCATCACCGGAGACGACCTGGAGGAGATCAGGAGGCTGAAGCAAACTTTGTCATCTGAGTTCGAAGTCAAGGACCTCGGCAGCCTACGATACTTCCTCGGCATGAAGGTAGCTCGATCAGAAAAGGGCATCTCTGTTTCCCAGCGCAAGTACACGTTGGATCTCCTCAAAGAAACTGGCATGCTTGGCTGCAAACCAGTTGACACTCCGATGGATGCCAATGTGAAACTTCTAGCTCGCACCAACGAGGCCGCCACCGACAAAGAAAGATTCCAGCAGCTCGTAGGAAAACTCATCTACCTAACTCACACGAGACCAGATATTGGATTCGCAGTGAGTATGGTAAGTCGATTCATGAGTAATCCCTCAGAAACTCACATGGACGCAGTCATGAGGATTCTCCAATACCTCAAATCTGCCCCAGGGACTGGTCTCTCCTTCAAGAAAAGACGAAGTCGAGGTGTCGAAGTATTCACAGATGCAGACTGGGCTGGATATGTTCCAGACAGACGATCAACATCAAGCATGTGCACATACGTCTGGGGAAATCTTGTTACCTGGAGAAGCAAGAAGCAGTCCGTTGTCTCAAGAAGTAGTGCTGAAGCCGAGCTCAGGTCCTTAGCAAGTGGAGTATGTGAAGGCATCTGGCTGAAGAGAGTTCTCGACGACCTCAAGATCATCGTCGAAGGTCCAATCAAGCTCTTTTGCGATAATCAAGCTGCTCTCAGCATAGCCAAAAATCCAGTCCATCATGACAGAACAAAACACATCGAGATCGACCGATACTTCATCAGTGAAAAGATTGAGGAAAAAATAATCGATATGGAATACATTCCGTCAGGTCATCAGCTTGCCGACATTCTCACCAAAGCCCTTCCGCGAGCAACCTTTTCCGAGCTATGTAGCAAGCTTGACCTCCTCAACATATACAGTCAAGCTTGAGGGGGAGTGTTGAAATCGAGCTCGTCAGCTCGCCCTTCCGCGTCGAGCTGGTCAGCTCGCCCTTCCGCGTCGAGCTCGTCAGCTTGCCCTTCCGCGTCGAGCTCGCCAGCTCGCCCTTCCGCGTCGAGCTTGCCTCGGAAGTCCTCTCCTTGGAACTCATTCCTCATGGGAAATTGTCGCATTTATTTCTCATGTTATTTCCTATGTCCTTCTCTCTGTGTACATTTATTATTCTCTTTTTCCTAGAAGTAGTTATTACACATGTATTTATTACACTCTCTCTTGTACCCACCATATGTATAAATAGGTGATACAAATTAATATCAAATATAAGAAATATTCAAAGTCTCGGAACACTCTCTCTCTTCTTCGATTCTCTCTTTCTTTATCTTCTCCCCAGATTCGACTCTCTCTCTCTCTAAACATCAACAATAAATGAACTGGCAGTGTCCAAATTGAGTCTTGACTCTTTTGGATGAAACAATGTGACTTGTTAGCTCCTCGTCAATACATTGTTTCTAACTTATTCACAAGCGACAAAGGAGTTGAGGAAATAACAGCTAGAAGGGTAAAATGGTAATTTTGTAAATCCCGACTAGCTGATGATATTCATGAAGGGTAAACATGATAATATTCTGTGGATCAACTCATTACAATTAGGTTGAATTCTTGAGTAGAAAATAATGTTGCCGGTCGTTTTCGGAAAACCCGAGACGCCAAGAAGACACGCCGTTCAAAGGGCCGATGGTCAGGCCGGAGGTCCTGAAGAGCGGCAAGCCTTCTTTCACGAGTCGACTGACAAGTCCTCGTGCCAAATCCTCACGTTCCTCGAGTCGAGCCTCGAGTCGTTCTCCTCGAGTCGAGCCTCGAGTCGTTCCTCGAGTCGAGCCTTGAGTCGTTCCTCGAGTCGAGCCTCGAGTCGTTCTCCTCGTGTCGAGCCTCGAGTCATTCCTCGAGTCGAGCCTCGGGTTGCTCCTCGAGTCGAGCTTTGAGTTGTTCCTCGAGTCGAGCCTCGAGTCGTTCTCCTCGAGTCGAGCCTCGAGTCGTTCCTCGAGTCGAGCCTTGAGTCGTTCCTCGAGTCGATCCTCGAGTCGTTCTCCTCGAGTCGAGCCTCGAGTCATTCCTCGAGTCGAGCCTTGAGTCGTTCCTCGAGTCGAGCCTCGAGTCGTTCTCCTCGACTCGACCCTCGAGTCATTCCTCGAGTCGAGCCTCGGGTCGCTCCTCGAGTCACTCCTCAAATCGAGCCTCGAGTCGTTCTCCTCAAGAGGAAACCTTCATATTTCACGCGGCAAGAATGGTATTCGAAGACCCCTAAAGGCCCACAAGAGTCCGGCAAGACGAGCCATTCGCCGCGCGCAGCACGTTGCGCCGGCCAGCCATGCAGCAAGCCGCACGCCGCGCCAGGAAGGCAGCGCACCGCGCCAAGACGCGCCCGCGCCGCACGCTCCATGCACCGCGCATCCTGCGCCGCGTCCAGTGACCCGCGCGCCGCGCCAGACGACCCGCGCGCCGCGCTTCCTGCGCTGCGCGCCGCGCGTTTTGCGCCGCGCGCGCCGTTCGCCTCCAGTTGACGGCGCGCGTGTTCCTAGTCCCACATGGACGAAAAAGAAGCCTTCTAAGGCCCTCAAACACCTATAAATACCCCCTCTCATTGAGGGGAAAGCCATACCATTCTTTCTCAAGGAACTTGAGACTTCTCTCTGCTTCTCTGGATGCCATCCTTGGCCTGAAGCGGATTCTCCTCGATTTCTCGTTCTCAGAGATTCTGAAGCGCTTTCCGGGGACTCCCGAGTGCCGCCTCTCTTGATCGAACGATTAATCTCGAGCCCACGAGTGCTCTAACGGTTTTCTACTGAAAATCGCCTACGCGTCTAGCACCCTAGACGCGTCCACCATTTCTGACAAGAAATCGCCTACGCGTCCGGCATTTCCAACTAGGAATCGCCTACGCGTCCGGAATCTCCGCCACAACAAGGAACTCTTGACTTAGAGTCTTCCATGTCTCCAAAAGAGAGAAAACACACATTCTCTCTCGCGCACGCGATCTCCGAAGTTCTGAGACGTTGCCGAGGACTCCTCCGCGCCTCGTCTCCTTCGTTGAGCACGCCTCTCCACCAAGGCTCCGCGGCTCATACTGCGTCCTACACGCTTGAACTACGTTCTGACCTAATCCCACACACGGGTACGTAGGCAGCTGACAACCAAGGCACGGTCACTCCTCCTCCTCACCCCCTACCTCTCCCGAGAGGCGGGTTGATCGGAGAAAACCCTAGCTCGAGACTATCGAGTTCACACTCTTGGCCCGGGTGCGATCACATGGTCCGGCCTTGGATCGAACCGCTCGAGGTTTTAAATAGTTGTTCATTTTCGTGCGACAACATTTTGGCGCTAGAAGGAGGGGACTTCCCGACCTATTCAGCCCGAAATCCGTTCTGTTCATCTTCTTCTTTTCTTCTGCGAACTCCACCTTCTCGAACTTGAGAAACGATGAGTAGCCAACCACCCGTACGTTTTGAGGGCGTGAACAACCCCGAAAACGTCACTGGGACCAAGAAATACTTCTTGCGCTCCCGAGCGCATGGTGACGAAGAGTCGCTCCACGAAGAGAGCTCGACCCGCTCACCATCTCCATCTCCTGATATAGGGACAACCGCATCATGGAGTTAGAGGAGCGTATCCGCCAACTAAAGGCGAGGAACGCAAGGTACCACAGCCAACTGGCTGCGAAGCAACCTATGCGTGACACGATAATCCCCAACGGGGATCCTGAGAACCTCAACAAGGAAAGCCGCGACCGCGACCCTGATTACGAGGGTACTGGCGATTCGAAGGATATCGAGACTTCTCTCACGAAGGACGGGGAACACCCCGCCGTGTTTGAAGCCGGTCCTTCGAATCCCCTACCTCGGACAGGCGACGCGCCGGCTGCTTCTCAAGAGGGAAATTCCCGACGTTCGGCCCTCGACCGACTAGGTCAAAGGGAGAATGTTACGGAGATTCAGGGCACGCGGAGAGCGCGCCGTCGCAGACGAAGCCTGCGCCTCTGTACGACCAGCCCTGATCTTAGGGATCACCTCACCGCCCAACGCATCGAGCGTGGCGATGACCTAAGGGAGCGACTAAGCTCTCGGCCAAACATCCCCGTAGCAGCCCCAACAAACGGGAACCGCCGAACGGGTCAAGGGTCAAATGAAAGACGACAGGTGACTCCTCTCGAACAGGGAGTTACTCCGACTACCGGTCTCGATGTGATCACAATGATCCACAATCTTCGAAATGAAGTACGAGATCTCCGAGAACACGGAATAGGCGGAAGTGCCTATGGGGTGGTTGAGGAGAAGTCCTCGCCTTTCACGGCTCAGATATTGGCCGAGGCATGCACGGGAAATTTCAAACTCCCGAACCTTGCTCCATATGATGGAAACGCGGATCCCGCTTACCATATCCAGCACTATGAAACCTGGATGACGATGCAGGGTGTCGCTCCCGGCGCCATGTGCCAAGCTTTTAGTCTTACCCTCGCCGGACCCGGCTTCGAGTGGTTCAAGAACTTAAGGCCGGGAAGCATCCGATCGTTCAAAGACCTGAAGAACATGTTCCTAGCACGCTTCGCTACATCTATGGTCCAAAAGAAGACCAAGATGTACTTGTGGTCAATCAGGCAAGAGAATGGCGAGTCTCTTAGACGATACCTCGCCCGATTCACTGAAGAATCGAACAAGGTCGACCGCTTTGACGACAAACATGCAATCACTGCTATCACTGAAGGCTTGCGCACAAGTGACTTCCTTAAGTCCATCGTCGACCGTGTCCCTTCTACCATGGCCGAGTTAATGACTCGAGCCAAGACCTTCATGGGAGTCGAAGATTACCTCGATGGTCGCAAGGGCAATGATCAAAGCGCTCACCACCGATACGAGCCTAGCAACGAGCAAGGCAGCTCCCGTAAAAGGCGAAACAGAGGAGGTCAGACTTTTAATAGCCGACCTCCGATGCCCCAGAAGCCGCGACTTGCGGAAGACTTTAAGGGCTACTCGTCGTTCACACCGTTGAACACGACGCCGGATCAAATCCTGGCTTTGGCGCGTGACAAGTTCACTCCCCCGGCTCCAATGAGCAAAGACCCCGCGACTCGCGACCGGTCTAGATATTGCGAGTTCCATCAGGAATACGGTCACCTGACCTTCGAGTGCCACAGTCTTAAAAGGCAGATCGAGGCATTGATCCAACGGGGTGAGCTGAAAGAGTTCGTGTTACGCATGATTAGCGCTGCGGGCCCCACCACAAATAGACCACAGTCTGGCAAGGGAGGAGGAACGGCCGCTTCTGCCGACCGAACCACGGCTACTGCCAATGCCAATCCACAACTCCACATTGTAACCACCATACTAGGTGGCCCACAAGATGGAGATTCAGCCCGACAACGGAAAAGATTCCTAACGGCCGTGGCTCAAGAAGACGCTGCTATGCACGTCAACCTCACCTACGAGGAACCTCCGTCCGTACCTCACGAGACGATGTACTTCACCAACGAAGAGGCCAAGCGAGTTGTGCATCCGCACAATGACGCGATTGTGCTCAAAGCCCAAGTGGCTAAGAACTTGGTGAAAAGGGTTCTCATCGACAATGGCAGTGCTGCCGACATAATATTCAAGTCCACCTTAGAGCGCATGAAGCTCGGGGGGCTACGCCCAACTCCGACCCAAACACCTTTATTCGGGTTCACTGGGGAGAGAGTCATGACCGAAGGCATCATCGATCTACCGGTCACCTTCGGAACTCCCGGAGGCATTGAAGTCGTTCACATGGTCCCATTCCTAGTGGTCGACCAAGAGTCCCCCTACAACGTAATCGTTGGGCGACACACGTTGAACCAGCTAAGGGCAATCACTTCAACATACCACCTACTGGTGAAGTTCCCCACCGTGGATGGAATCGGCACCATGGCTGGAGATCAATCCCAAGCCAGAATATGCTACATCCAAGGAATCAATGGAAAAACTGCTAGAAAGACGGTTAACACAATCTCCCAGCTCAGGGATAGCGTCGAGTTGACCAAGGTCCTCCGCGAAGTCCATGAATACACATGCATGACACCCAAGTGCAAGGTAACGATGTCCTCATTAGGGACCCCACAGAGTCTACCAGGTCATACATGGACGAGACACCGATCTATCGCCTGTGGAATGCGGAACACTTGAAGAGAGTACTACCACTAGCCAGCGCTCCCCCCATTTTATTTCTTTGCTTTCTAAACATTCAATAAGGCCTACGAGCCAACATTTTAGGATTTTAATTTTTTTGCAATATTAATAAAGTTCGATGTTTTTCTTTCAAAATCCGCTTTATCAAAGATTTTCAATCATCAAAGATTACACTTGTAAACCCAAAACTCGGGGGGCTAGTGCCATAAGCCATCCCAGAGATGCCGGCTAAGACGCCTCCGCGGCGCGCCACAACCCGTCCCAGAGATGCAGGCTAAGACGCCTCCGCGGCGTGCCACAAGCCATCCTAGAGATGCAGACCAAGCCGCCTCCGCGGCGCGCCACAAGCCATCCCAGAGATGCATGTTATCGGCCCGACCCCGATAGCGGCCGAACGGAGGCGAAGCGACGTCGGACGCATCTCGGCAGCTCACCCCGGCCATTGGCCGGCCCTAGGGCCAGCCTCGGCCAATGGCCGGCCCAAACAGCCTCGGCCATTGGCCGGCCAAGGGGCCAGCCTCGGCCAATGGCCGACTCAAGATGCTCCCGGCCATTGGCCGGCCCAAATAGCCTCGGCCATTGGCCGGCCCAAGGGCCAGTCTAGGCCAATGGCCGACTCAATCTACTCCCGGCCATTGGCCGGCCCTAGGGCCAGCCTCGGCCAATGGCCGGCCCAAACAACCTCGGCCATTGGCCGGCCCAGAGGCCAGCCTCGGCCAATGGCCGACTCAAGATACTCCCGGCCATTGGCCGGCCCTAGGGCCAGCCTCGGCCAATGGCCGGCCCAAATAGCCTCGACCATTGGCCAGCCCAAGGGCCAGTCTCGGCCAATGGCCGACTCAAGCTACTCTCGGCCATTGGCCGGCCCTAGGGCCAGCCTCGGCCAATGGCCGGCCCAAATAGCCTCGGCCAATTTGGGCCGGCCATTGGCCGGCCCAAGGGCCAGTCTCGGCCAATGGCCGGGCCAAGACAATTCTCGGCCAAGGGGTTACCCATTACGCCCTTTGGTCGCCTATAAATAGAGGGGCCGCTCCCCTAGTCCAGGTAATCGGAATTTGAGTACTGAAACGCTACCGAACTCGTACCTCGCTCGTTTCTCTCAAGTCTCGACCTCTAAACACTAAACCCTCTACAAACCACCTCAATCCTACTAATGTTGAGCGTCGGAGAGGTAAACAGAGGCAACCCCTCTGTTTCCCCTTTGTAGTTCACACCTTCTCTGCTTGCTTTTCAGGTGCCAGGACAAGACAGATACCATAGACAGCTAAGGGAAGACTTGGGATACCAAGTCCGACACGCTCGAGTCGAGACGAGACCACTTGGTCCGGCCTTGGGTCTAACCGTCTGTGACTCCTAAATCGTTGTCCGAAAAACTGCGACAACATTTTGGCGCTAGAAGGAGGGCATCTCTCGACCTTGACGACGCATTCCCTCTACCAGTCTTCTCCCTTTGTTCTCACGACTCTCGAGAGATGAGTCACATTCCCACAACCTCCGCGGGTACCCGAGCGACGAGCTCGAGGTACGGTCTTCGACGCCTCGCACATCGTCTTGAAGGGCAACCTCGCGATAGCGAGAGCCAGCCCCAAGACCCGATGATTGACCCCGAGGCCGAGCTCCGAGAGGACACGGCCCGGCGGCTCGCGGAGCTCCTTGACCGCCCCGGCGTCGACGGTACACTCATAGCCGACCTCCTCGGCTATGACATTTAAGATAGGTCCGCCCAAGACGACTCCGACCCCGAGTATGTGGGGGAGTCGAGGACCAACGAGGCAACGCCTAGCCTTGCCCCTTTGCGGCCCGAAAGGTCCAACAACGCTCTGGCCGGGCCGTCGCACCTAGCGCGGCAACAAGCACGGTCACATTCCCGGGGACTCGCCCCCTCGGTTTCAAGAGGCGGCCGGACACGGCCCCTCGCCGAGGAGAGAGCGACTCTGGTTGATGATGGGGCCGATAGCCGAAGCGCCCGCCGGACGGTCCGACCAAGGGCGACCTCGCCTCACCCCGCACCAAGCGTGGACCTTAGAGAGCGCTTAACGGCGCAGAGAATCTCCCGAGGGGAGGATCTCTGCCAAAGGCTAAACTCTCGAAGGGACGCGCTCCCCGCTGCCACTCTCGGCCGGCCTCAGGCCAATGTCGTGGACCAAGCGTCCAACGAACGACAACCAGTGACTCCTGTGGCCCCGACGGTCGGCCCCGCTAACGGGCTTGACATGGTCACGATGATTCAAAGCCTCCAAAATCAAATCATCGAAATGACGGAGTCAGGGAGGCAGAGGCCGTACGGAGGGATCGAGGAATCATACTCTCCCTTCGCCGCGCAAGTCCTCGCGCAACCATGCGTGGGAAACTTCAAGTTACCGTCCATTCCCCCCTACGATGGACGTACGGACCCCCACTTCCACGTCCAACATTATGAGACTTGGATGACGATGCAAGGGCAGACGGACGCCACCCTCTGCCAAGCCTTCAGCCTGACCCTCACAGAGGCGTTCCTCGCCCGATTCGCCACCCTCGTGGCGCAAAAGAAACCAAAGACCCACCTCCTCTCTATCCGACAAGGAAGGGACGAGACGCTGAGACAATACCTCGCTCGCTTCACCGAGGAGTCTCACAAGGTCGAAGGGTTCGACGACAGGGACGCCATCACGGCGATCACTGAGGGAGTACGCACGAGCGACTTCCTCAAGTCTATTGTTGGCCAAGTCCCACGAGACATGGCGGAGTTGATGACGAGAGCCCGCACGTATATGGGAGTCGAGGACTATCTCGATGGCCGAGATGGCCGAAAGTCAGGAGGACAGGGGAGTCGCCGCCGCGACAATCGAGACGAAGATCGTCCCGACCCCCGAAAGAGGAGGAATAAGGGAAGCCAGGCCCCTAACGGCCGTTCCCCCCCCCGGGCCGAGGCCGCCACATGTCGATAGCTTCCAAAAGTTCTCGCCATTCACTCCTCTGAACACTTCACCGGAGCGAATCCTAGCTCTGCACCGTGACAAGTTGGGGAGTCCAACCCCTCTCACGAAGGATCCCGCCAAGAGGGATCAAAGCAAGTACTGTGACTACCATCAGGATCACGGGCACCTGACATCCGAATGCTATCAACTCAAGCGTCAGATTGAGGCCCTGATTCAAGATGGGAAGCTGAAAGAATACGTCCTTAGAACTATCGGGACGCCCGCGACGCACGGAGGCCGCCCGCGGCAAGGAAAGAAAGGTCCGGCGACGGTGACTGTCACGGACCGCGCAGCAACCGAAGAACTAGAGAGCTCGCAACTTCACGTCGTGGGCGCGATCTTGGGCGGCCCGGAGTTCGGAGACTCGGCTACGCAAAGGAAGAAGTACGTGCGCGAAGTTTCCCAAGGGAAAATAGCGCACTACATCAACCATACGTACGAGGCCCCTCCTCCGGCCCCCCTCGAATCCATGTTCTTCACCGGACAAGAAGCGGCGCGAATACTCCATCCACACAACGACGCGATAGTCGTCTCCGCCCCGGTCGCCAACAACCTCGTCCGGAGAATCCTGATCGACAATGGAAGCTCCGCCGACATAATCTTCAAGTCGGCGTTGGACAGGATGAAGCTATCCGGGATGAGACCGACCCCGATCTCAACCCCGCTCTTCGGCTTCTCCGGGGAGAGGGTCATGATGGAGGGAACTGTCGACCTCCCGGTTACCTTCGGTACGCCGAGGGGGCTCGAGGTTACCCACATCGTGTCGTTCCTTGTGGTGGACCAGCCCTCGGCTTACAACATCATCGTCGGCCGCCCGACTCTCAATCGGTTGAAGGCCATAACGTCCACGTACCACCTGATGATGAAGTTCCCGACCGAGAAAGGAATCGCCGTGATGTTGGGATACCAATCCATGGCGAGGATGTGCTACATCCAGGGCGTGGACGGAAAAGGGAAAGGAAAGATGGTGAGCACCGTCTTCCAACTCGGGGACAAATTCCCGTGCAAGTTAGAGGAGGGAGGCACCTTCGGAGAGCTAGACTAAAGGGACAAAGTCGAGCGTCGAAAGGTGGAGACATCGGACGACCTCGTTCCCGTCGTGTTGGACGACGCCAAGCCCGACCAAGTGGTCAAGGTAGGCGCCCAACTCTCGTCTGAAGTCCGAACCGAGCTCGCCGCTTTCCTCCAAGAGCACAAAGATGTCTTCGCGTGGACACACGCCGACATGCCGGGGATCGACCCCGAAATCATGGTTCATCGTCTCAACGACGACAAGAGAGTGGCCGAGCGCGTCCAACCGTGGCGTGCGTTCAGTGGGGAGAGGTACCAAGCCATTGGTGAAGAAGTTGACAAACTTCTCGCCGCTGACTTCATCAGGGAGGCGGAGCACCCCAAGTGGGTGTCCAATGTGGTGATGGTCAAGAAACCAAACGGGAAGTGGCGGATCTGTATCGATTACAAAGATCTCAACAAAGCCTGCCCGAAAGACAACTTCCCTCTCCCGAGGATCGAGCAGCTCGTGGACGCCACGGCGGGCCACGAGTTGCTGAGCTTCATGGACGCCTATTCAGGCTACAACCAGATCCGCATGCACGAGCCGGATCAGATTAAAACCACCTTTGTTACGAACCGTGGACTTTACTGTTACAAGGTCATGCCCTTTGGCCTCAAAAACGCGGGAGCGACGTATCAAAGGCTGGTGAATCGCATGTTTGCCAATCAAATTGGAAAAACTATGGAGGTCTACGTGGACGATATGATTGTCAAAAGCCTCAAAGCTCACGACCACGTTCGGGACCTTAGGGAAATGTTCACGATCCTGCGACGCTACAAAATGAAGCTCAACCCCAACAAGTGTGCTTTCGGGGTGGAGTCTGGAAAGTTTCTGGGCTACATGGTGAGCCGCCGCGGGATCGAGGCCAATCCTGAGAAGATTAAGGCGATCTTAGAGATGAGGTCGCCACAAAAGGTCAAAGAAGTTCAAAGCTTGACGGGAAGGATCGCCGCCCTGACGCGATTCGTTTCCAAAGCCACTGATAGGTGCCAACCATTCTTCAAGGCACTGAAGAAGACCGACGGGTTCGTGTGGACGGAGGAGTGCGAGGAAGCATTCCGCGATATGAAAGCCTATTTCACCTCCCCCCCGTTCCTCGCGAAGCCAAAGACTGGCGAAACCTTGTTCCTCTACCTCGCGGTTTCCGATAGGGCCGTGAGCGCGGTCCTCATACGCGAGGAGGACAGGGTACAATGGCCGGTCTACTACGTTAGCAAGGCGCTCCTCGACGCCGAAACCCGATACCCGGAAATCGAGAGACTGTCCCTCGCCCTCGTCATGAGCGCGAGAAAGCTCCGGCCCTACTTCCAAGCGCACCCCATTGTGGTCCGCTCAGGACATCCCATCGAGAAGGCCCTTCAAAAAGGGACCTCCTCTCGAATGGCGATATGGTCCCAAGAGCTGGGCGAGTACAGGATCGAGTTCCAACCGAGAACCGCCATTAAGGGTCAGGCCCTCGCCGACTTCATCGCCGAATTCACAAGCACGCCCCCAACCGACGAGGGCGACAAAAGTAACAAGAGCACGGAAGAGAAGAAGGACGACCACAGCGAGTCGTCAAAGAAGAGAACCAACGACCCGATAGGGCCGGTCTGGGAATTGCTCGTGGATGACGCATCAAATGCCCGGGGGGCTGGCGCCGGCGTTGTGCTCACAAATCCCGATAGGGAAAAGCTGAGATACGCCCTGCGGTTCGAGTTCAAGGCTTCCATCAACGATGCAGAGTACGAGGCTCTGATCGTTGGCTTGGAGCTAGCGAACAAGTTGGGCGCCCAAAACCTGCGCATCCATTGCGACTCGCAATTGATTGTGAACCAGGTTAAGGGCGACTACGCCGCGAAAGAGCCACACATGATCGCGTACTTGTCCAAGGCCCAAAAGAACCTGGAGGCCTTGTCGTGGTTCGAGATCGTCCAAGTTCCTCGAGAGGTGAACATTGACGCTGACGCCCTGGCTCGCCTCACGTCGGGGATAGACGAGGAGGGCGAAGGTAGCGTCCTAATCGAAGTGTTGACCCGACCCTACGTCTCGAGATGTGACGTAGGGGTCGTTGACGAGACTCCGCCTCCCTCATGGATGACGCCGCTCGTGGAATTCCTTAAGCGAGGAGTCGTTCCCGAAGACAGAGAAGAGGCCAGAAAGCTGAGAAGCTTGGCGCCGAAGTACACAATGAGGGAGGACAACTTGTTCAAGAGAGGCTACTCAATGCCTCTCCTTCGCTGCTTGACCGAAGTCGAGGCGAAGAAGGCGCTCCGCGAGGTGCACGAGGGGGTGTGCGGAAACCACGCCGCTGGGCAATCGTTGGCATTGAAGCTACTGAGACTTGGATACTTTTGGCCGACCTTGAAAAAGGACTCCCACGAGTGGGCCAAAAAATGTGATAAGTGCCAAAGATTCGCCCACATCCCGCGTCAAGCACCGGCCCCATTGTGTCCAATCATCGTGCCGCGACCTTTCGCGAAGTGGGGAATCGACCTCATTGGTGAGCTACCTACGGCCTCGAGGCAATACAAGCACGCAATTGTGGCCATCGATTACTTCACAAAGTGGGTAGAGGCCGAGCCGCTAGCGAAGATCACTGAGGCGAACAGGACGAGCTTCATTTGGAAAAGCATCATCTGCCGCTTCGGGATCCCCGCGTCAATTGTAACCGACAACGGGAAACAATTCGACAACGCGCGCCTCCGAGAAATGTGCGAACAACTAGGCATTAGCAAGACCTTCTCCTCTCCTCGCCATCCTCAAGCCAACGGTCAAGTTGAGGCGGTTAACAAGACGATCAAAGAGAACTTGAAGAAGAAGCTGGAGGAAAGAAAGGGAGCTTGGGCCGACGAGCTCCCCATGGTCTTATGGGCGTACCGCACCACCGCTCGAAATGCGACCGGCGAAACTCCTTTCGCTCTCGCGTTCGGCGTCGAGGCCGTGGTACCCGTCAAGACCAAGCTACCAACCTTGCGCATCGAGGAGTACGAAGAAGCCGCCAACGACGACGCAATCAGGCTCGAGTTAGACCTCATAGACGAAAGGAGGTCGGACGCGCTCACCCAACTTGCTGCGCAAAAGAGGAAAGTCGAGAAGTACTACAACTCAAAGATCAAGCTGCGGAAGTTCTACGACGGAAGCCTCGTTCTTCGAAGGGTGTTCCAAAACACCAAGGTACAAGGTGCGGGAGTTCTAGGCCCCACATGGGAAGGCCCGTACCGTGTACGCCGAGCCGTCCACAACGGCACATACGAACTCGAGAACATGGAGGGACTCGTGTTCACACACCCGTGGAACGCGAAGCACCTTCGGCAATATTACCAGTAGACGTTCATTCGTCCATTTTTCGCTTTGTTGTTTTCATGTAATTTTCGATTCTAGCAAAGACAATTTACAATTTCAAGTTTGGCCAACGGCCTGGGATGTAATTTTTGAACCATTTCAATAATTTAATGAATTACATTTCACTTCAAAACATTGTATCTTAGTTTCTAGCCTCCTCTACGAGCACCCAAGAAACTCGGGGGGCTAAGGGGGATAAGGCGAGAGTAACAAGCTCGCTTACTCCACTTTCCACGCACCAAGCGGTAACAAAACACCCATAAATCGGATCCACGCACCGGACCTCCGACTTCGTACCCTCCTCGTACGACGCTCTCGCACGGGTTGAGGCCGTATGCCGAGAGATAGCGAAACGTCGACAAGTTGGATCCGCGCACCGGACCTCCGGCCTCGCACGTCTTTTGCTGCGACCCTCTCGTGCACCGATGCACCTTGCGCACCGATAGGCGGCAAGGCATCGATGGATCACGTCCGCGCACCGGATTGTCGATCTCGGCAGTCAAAACCCAAAACGTGACATGCGTACCAACAAGTACCACGCTCACTGGGAGCTGCGAACCCATCCCGATACGCACGCCAATAGGTAGCGTACTCGCCGGAGGATGAGCGCGACGGCCACCCAGCTCGCGCACGCCGATAGGCAGCGAGTCACGAATGGATGGCCAAAAGTCGCACCCGCCGGATGAAACTGGTCTAGCCAGCGTCCGCGGGAAACTTCGCCGCCAAATGCGGCAGTAAGCCGTGCCAATCGGTTACGCTAGGCATAGCAAACCGGGCTCGTAAGACACGCACCATTCAAATTGTGCAAATCGATTACACTAAGCATAGCAAGTCGAGAAAATAAGACGCACAATAAAAAGAAAAAGCTTCCATCAAAGCAAGACAATGTCACACAATCAAACCGGCGATAAAAACAAAGAAAGTACGATGCATACCGAACAAATGAGAATCCGAAAGCAAACAATACGTAAGCGCTAAACAATTGCGCGAAAAACTAAAGAAAAGTTGGCTGCTCCGAGCCGAAATCGATCTGCTCCTCATCTTCTTCGGGGCAAGAAGCGCCGAACCCGCCGACGGCTTCTCCGTCCGGTTGATGGGTCGTCGATTGCGCAGCCTCGGCGGGGATTCGGGGATGCGGGTCATCCTCCGGCAGCTCGTCATCGTAAGGAGGGAACATGGTGTTGAAAAAGGAAAACGTGGTCCCGCGAGACGCGTTCTCCTTCGCGGTCGCTTCCCGAACTCGCCGGGCCGCCTCGTAACGAGCCGCCTCCAACGCCAAGTCCCAGTCGTCCTCCAAGTCAGTCTTGGATCGCATGGCGTCTTCCTTCTCCTCGGCAAGGGTCTGCATCTCCGTCCGAAGGGTATCCCTCTCCCTCTCGACCTTAACCCGAGCGATCTCGCTCGCCGATAGTCGAGCATGGACGATGCTCAACTCTGCATCCCGGCTCGAGAGCGCCGTCTGAAGCTTCTTCGTTTCCCCCAGGAAGGTGTCGGCTGCCTGCTCCGCCTTCTCACGAAGCGCCTTCTCGGTGGCCAATTCCCCGCGAGCTCGCTCTAGCTCCCCCTCGAGCGCCTCAAACTCTCGGGCGGTGCGAGCCCCTGCTAGGGCGGCAGCGTGCGCGGCCGCCATGCTCGTCTTCTCCTTCTCCATGATTTGCGTGCGTCGTAGCATATCTAGGAGAATGCGATCGCTCCGCTCTTGGCACGCGAGCATCTGCAAGCAAATGAAACGCGGATAATTACAATAAGCACGACAGTCATACATAACACAAGCAAACGAGTCATACCTTTCGGGCGTCGCCGATCCCGTTCTGGAAGTGCTCAAGGTCACTCGTCGTCAGCAGACCCTTGAAATCCCGCAAGGAGGTCTCAAGGATCCCTCGGGAGCATTGGTCTCTCAGCTCTGCCGCCTCCGCTAGGAGCATAGAATCCAAGCTGTCCGACACCGTCGATGTGTGAGCGCGTTTGTGGCCGGACGGTGACCCGAGAGAAGCCGACGATGATGGTCGCTTGTTGGAGGAGATTGCTTCATTCCTCGTCCGCGATGGCGACCCCCCGCGACGAACCTCAGCTGGAGGACGGGCCACGGTCGTGGCATCGTCGGTGGGCGTTGCTTTCGGCATTTGTGTGCGTGGTCGATGACGTCGAGCCATAATACCTGTAGAGAAGGAAAGAACATCTGTCAGCTAAAGCATAAAAATAAGCGTAAATAATGGAAAACAACGATAGCGCGGTAACGCGAAACTATATGCGCGGCCAGTACCCCCCGCGTCGGGGGAAGGAGCTGACGCACCCCCCTCCTCGGTCTCGGGATCCTCCGTAGCCCCCGTGTCGAGGCCGGGGGGCGAAGGGACGTCGTCACTAGGCACGAACCACCCGGTCCTCGCCATTAGGTCTGGGGACTCGAAGAGTGTTCCTTGCCGCCTTGATTCCGGAATCGCCCTAATCACCGCGACGAGCTCGGAGCCCTCAATATCACCCACGGGTGGGAATTCGGCCGCGGGGCCGAAGAAAAGAGGCGCAATCCCAAAGGCTGACTCGGACACCCACACCCAAGGGTATCGGTGCTTCGAGGTAACTTTGGTGACGACAGAGATGCGCTTCCGAGTAAACGCCGTGTAGAAGCCTGGTTTCCCCGGAACCCCGCGAACGAGCACGAGATCTTGGATGTCGTTCGCAGTGACCGCCCTTCTCTTCGCCCGATAAAGCATCATGTGGCACGCTGCGACTACCCGGTAGAAGGTCGGAGACATTTGCGACGCGTGCACCCCCAACCGAACCAGTAACTCTTGGATCACCGGCTGGAAGGGTAACCGTAACCCTCCGCGAAGGCCCGCCTCGTGAACGGCGGCGTGTCCTTTCCGGGGGCGAGACGGAAGATCGTCGGGCAACGGTCGCAAGATCCTCACGGAGTCCGGGATGCCGTATTGCCTCCTCAAGGTCGTAAAACTAACGATCGAGAGCGAGCTCGGAGTGTCGACTCCCGAGCAATCCAGGCCGCCACGTATTGCCGATTCCCCGGTCGGAAAGGCTAGGGCTCGTGCCTCCTCCCGCGCTGTTAAAGAAGACATCGCAGCGGGTGTGACACGACGGTCCGACGACTCGCTCGAGCACTCGAAACCGAAAGCGATCCCCGGCCCGACAGATCCTTCGTGGCGATCGCCTAGGCCGGCCGGCGGGACCGTGACATGGCCGCCCGGCTCGGCGGGCCTTGTCCCCCCAATGATCGGCCAGGCAATAGACCTGTCATCGGCGCCCGGCCTCGGACCCGGCAAGCTTCCCTCGGCGAGGCCTGTCTCGGCCGAGCTCCCTTGGTGGATGCCCAAGGCGGTTGGGCCGGCTCCACCGGCCTCCGGCCCGGGTAGGAGGCCCCCTCGCGTGTCCGGGCCCCCGCGTTGTGCGCCCAAGGCCATTGGGCCGGCCCCGCCAGCGCCCGACCCAGGGAGGCAGCCCTCTTACGTGCCCAAGTCATCTGGGCCCCTGGGAGTCTCGCTCGGCCCAGTGGCGCGCGCACCTGGCCCAGCAGAGCGGCCCGGCCCGCTAGGTGGGCTCCCCCCTTGCAGCCCTAGCCCGCCGGCTCCTAGGGCTAGGGCGACCAATGCCTCGGCCGCCGCCCCCCGGCCGGCGCTGTCCGGCCGGCCCTCCTCGTCACCGGCGCCGGCGCTCCCTCCAGCAGCGCCGCCCACCTCCGGCGGCCCTCCAGCGGCGCCGCCCACCTCCGGCGGCCCTTCATTGGCGCCGCCCGCCTCCAGTCGGGCTCCACCAGCGCGCCCCTCCTCGGGAAAGGCCGGGCCCGAGTTGCCCAGGCCTCCTTCGTCGCCGCCCGCCTGCCAAATAGGCCCAGCGTCGCCGCCCAAGGCCGGCGCGACGCTCCTGACGCACGACTCGGCCGGCGCGGCCCCTCCCGGGGCGAGCGCTCCTCCTGCGCTGCTTGGATCTCCCCCGGCGGCGCCTCCAACGCAGACAGCGCCGACGAAGACCGGCGCACCATCGCCCAGGCCCGCCTCGCCGAGCGCGACTTCACCCGGGCCGCGCGCGTCCCCAGCGCCGCCTGGGGCTCCTCCGGCGACGCTCCCAGCACAGACGGCGCCGACAGGGGCCGGCGCATCTTCTCCCGGGCCCAGTTCGCCAAGCGTGCCCCCGCGCTGGTCGGCCCAGCGCTCCCCGACGCCCAGCGCTCCTGGGCCGGCGTTCCCCTGGCGGCCGGGGCCGTCCCCAGTGCACGTGTACTCCTCCCCGTCGGCCAGCCATGCTTCGACCGTGTGAAAGTCTCCCCCGGCCATCTCTATCACGTGGTGGCTCAAAGGGCGTAAAGGCGGCACGATGTTGGTAACCGAGGGAGATGAAAGTTGCGTCCACAATTCGTCTAAATTCGCATCTTGGTTCTCGAGCAAAGAGAAGAGGTCGTCATCAATGGACCCACTCCCCGACAGGTGGTTGGTAGGGTCCATTGACGCGTTTAACGAGACAAGGCAAAAGTGACCGGAGAATAAAAAATAATAATAATTAAAGGAACCGAGCCAAACCTTGTCGCGACGGGTTGCTCCGGTGGGCCGATGACGGCAAGAGTCTTGAGTTTACCGCACGAGTTTCACTCGGCCGTAAACTCGGGGGGCTAATGTTATCGGCCCGACCCCGATAGCGGCCGAACGGAGGCGAAGCGACGTCGGACGCGTCTCGGCAGCTCGCCAATGGCCGGCCCAAACAGCCTCGGCCATTGGCCGGCCCAGGGGCCAGCCTCGGCCAATGGCCGACTCAAGATGCTCCCGGCCGTTGGCCGGCCCTAGGGCCAGCCTCGGCCAATGGCCGGCCCAAATAGCCTCGGCCATTGGCCGGCCCAAATAGCCTCGACCATTGGCCGGCCCAAGGGCCAGTCTCGGCCAATGGCCGACTCAATCTACTCCCGGCCATTGGCCGGCCCTAGGGCCAGCCTCGGCCAATGGCCGGCCCAAACAACCTCGGCCATTGGCCGGCCCAGAGGCCAGCCTCGGCCAATGGCCGACTCAAGATACTCCCGGCCATTGGCCGGCCCTAGGGCCAGCCTCGGCCAATGGCCGGCCCAAATAGCCTCGGCCATTGGCCGGCCCAAGGGCCAGTCTCGGCCAATGGCCGACTCAAGCTACTCCCGGCCATTGGCCGGCCCTAGGGCCAGCCTCGGCCAATGGCCGGCCCAAATAGCCTCGGCCATTGGCCGGCCCAAGGGCCAGTCTCGGCCAATGGCCGGGCCAAGACAATTCTCGGCCAAGGGGTTACCCATTACGCCCCTTGGTCGCCTATAAATAGAGGGGCCGCTCCCCTAGTCCAGGTAATCAGAATTTGAGTACTGAAATGCTGCCGAACTCGTACCTCGCTCGTTTCTCTCAATTCTCGACCTCTAAACACTAAACCCTCTACAAACCACCTCAATCCTACTAATGTTGAGCATCGGAGAGGTAAACAGAGGCAACCCCTCTGTTTCCCCTTTGTAGTTCACACCTTCTCTGCTTGCTTTTCAGGTGCCTGGACAAGACAGATACCATAGACAGCTAAGGGAAGACTTGGGATACCAAGTCCGACACGCTCGAGTCGAGACGAGACCACTTGGTCCGGCCTTGGGTCTAACCGTCTGCGACTCCTAAATCGTTGTCCGAAAAACTGCGACAACAATGCAGGCTAAGACGTCTCCGCGGCGCGCCATAAGCCATCCCAGAGATGCAGGCTAAGATGCCTACATGGCGCACTTAAGACGCCTACATGGCGCACGTAAGACGCCTACATGGCGCAACCTAAGACGCCTACATGGCGCACGTAAGACGCGTAAAGGCGCAACCCGTAAGACGCCTATATGGCGCAACCTAAGATGCCTACATGGCGCACCTAAGATGCCTACATGGCGCACTTAAGATGCCTACATGGCGCACGTAAGACGCCTACATGGCGCAACCTAAGACGCCCACATGGCGCACGTAAGACGCGTAAAGGCGCAACCTATAAGACGTCTACATGGCGCAACCTAAGACGTCTACATGGCGCACTTAAGACGCCTACATGGCGCACGTAAGACGCCTACATGGTGCAACCAAGTCGTCACTCGCGACGCACCTAAGGCGCCTACATGGCGCACCTAAGACGCCTACATGGCGCACTTAAGACGCCCACATGACGCAACCAAGTCGTCCCTCGCGACGCACCTAAGACGCCTACATGGCGCGCTTAAGAAGCCTACATGGCATATCTAGGCCATCCCTCGCGATTTGCCTAGACGGCTAAACGACGCGCTCCGAGTCGCCACAAGGTGTTGCATGTGATGACTAAATCGCAATGCACTTGAAGCCGCCACAAGGCGCACCTAAACCTCCTCGAGTCGAGTCATCCTCCTCGAGTCGAACCTTGCTCTTCGAGTCGAGTCGTACTCCTCAAGTCGAGCTTCGCTCCTCGAGTCCAATCACTGTCCTCGAGTCAAGCCTTGCTCCTCGAGATGAGTCATTCTCCTCGAGTCGAGCTTCACTCCTAGAGTCGAGTCATTCTCCTCAAGTCGAGCTTCGCTCCTCGAATCGAGTCATTATCCTCGAGTCGAGCTTCGCTCCTTGAGTCGAGTCATTCTCCTCGAGTCGAGCTTCGCTCCTTGAGTCGAGTCATTCTCCTCGAGTCTAGCTCCGCTACTCGAGTTGAGTCATCATCCTCAAGTCGAGCTTCGCTCCTCGAGTCAAATCACTGTCCTCGAGTCGAGCCTTGCTCCCCGAGTCAAATCATTCTCCTCGAGTCGAGCCCCGCTCCTCGAGTCGAGTCATTCTCCTCGAGTCGAGCTTCGCTCCTTGAGTCGAGTCATTCTCCTCGAAGTCGAGCTTCGCTCCTTGAGTCGAGTCATTCTCCTTAAAGTCGAGCTTTGCTCCTCGAGTCGAGTCATTCTCCTCAAGTCGAGCCTTGCTCCCCGAGTCAAATCATTCTCCTCGAGTCGAGCCCCGCTCCTTGAGTCGAGTCATTCTCCTCGAAGTCGAGCTTTGCTCCTTGAGTCGAGTCATTCTCCTTAAAGTCGAGCTTCGCTCCTTGTGTCGAGTCATTCTCCTCAAAGTCGAGCCTCGCTCCTCGAGTCGAGTCATTCTCCTCAAGTCGAGCCCCGCTCCTCGAGTCGAGTCATCCTCCTCGAGTCGAGCTTCGCTCCTTGAGTCGAGTCATTCTCCTCGAAGTCGAGCTTCGCTCCTTGAGTCGAGTCATTTTCCTTGAAGTCAAGCTTCGCGCCTCGAGTCGAGGCACGCTCTTCTTAAGTCAAGCCTTGCTGCTTGAGTCAAGTCATTATCCTCGAGCTGAGCCTTGCTCCTCGAGTTGAGTCACTCTCACCGAATCAGTCTCCTCAAGTCGAGCATCGCCCCTCTAATCGAGTCATACTCCTCGAGTCAAGCATCGCCCCTCGAGTAGAGTCATATTCCTTAATGTCCAGCCAAGCTCCCCGAGTCGAGCCTAGCCCCTCGAGTTGAGACTTGAGTCGGCTCCCCGAGTTGGGCTTCGCTCCTCGAGTTGAGACTTGATTCAGTCTCCTCGAGTCGAGCTTCGCTCCTCGAGTCGAGCCTTGAGTCAGTCTCCTCGAGTCGAGCTTCGCTCCTCGAACCGAGCCTTGAGTCAGTCTCCTCGAGTCGAGTCCCGCTCCTCGAACAAACACCTGGAGCGACCTGAAGAACAGGTCAGCCAAAGTAGAGACCCGCGCTCGCGCCTGGGGAATAAGGGCCGATCTTCCGAATGCAGACGAAGAAGCGTCACCAAGGCGGGAATGGCGGATGCCCCATGAGGCCGACTTATGCTTGATGCGTGGTCAAACCTTTAGCGTTTATCCCCGAGCAGTCGAAGCCCTCAAGTGCGGCAGAGCCTTCTGCCAGGTGCCACTCCGTCTTCTCGAAGCATCAGCCCGCAGCATCAACCTCCGTCTTCGAGACCTCGGAATAAGCACGCCTTTGCAAAATGCAAAAGTGCAGTCGCCTTCCAAGCTGGCCAAGACGGAAGCCATGATCTTCCCCTAACAAGTCACGATTACACAATCGTTGCCCTGCTAGTCATCGTCGAGTCCCATGGACTCCGGATTGATGATATTATCAAACAAAATGCCATCGAAGAAAGACTTGGGCATGACTTCGCCACAAGATCAACAAGCTGCGACACGCCGGTACGCCTCTACACAAATGCGTGTCCCGCTTGCCCACGCATGTCCCCTTTGCTCCGGGGCTAGAGCGACGAACGCGAACGCGTCTGCCTCGCCCATGTCAAGCTACGTCTCCTATCCGCTTGGATCCTCCTCCACGTGTCAATCACACACACGTGTCGAGAGAGACGAAAAAGCGAGAGAGAGCACTAGCAATTGTGAGAATATCATTCATAACCACAAAAGCTTCGTGACAGTGAAGCTCTAGGAAGTCTATTTTCCTCAAACACCCGGCGGAAGCAACTAAAAGTTCACCGCCCGGGGCCTCCCGAGCAATGAACTTGGGGGGCTAATGTTGTCGGTCGTTTTCGGAAAACCCGAGACGCCAAGAAGACTCGCCGTTCAAAGGGTCGATGGTCAGGCCGGAGGTCCAGAAGAGCGGCAAGCCTTCTCTCACGAGTCGACTGACAAGTCCTCTTGCCAAATCCTCACGTTCCTCGAGTCGAGCCTCGAGTCGTTCTCCTCGAGTCGAGCCTCGAGTCGTTCCTTGAGTCGAGCCTTGAGTCGTTCCTCGAGTCAAGCCTCGAGTTGTTCTCCTCGAGTCGAGCCTCGAGTCATTCCTCGAGTCGAGCCTCGGGTCGCTCCTCGAGTCGAGCTTTGAGTTGTTCCTCGAGTCGAGCCTTGAGTCGTTCTCCTCGAGTCGAGCCTCGAGTCGTTCCTCGAGTCGAGCCTTGAGTCGTTCCTCGAGTCGAGCCTCAAGTCGTTCTCCTCGAGTCGAGCCTCGAGTCATTCCTCGAGTCGAGCCTCGAGTCGTTCCTCGAGTCGAGCCTCGAGTCGTTCTCCTCGAGTCGACCCTCGAGTCATTCCTCGAGTCGAGCCTCGGGTCGCTCCTCGAGTCGCTCCTCGAATCGAGCCTCGAGTCGTTCTCCTCAAGAGGAAACCTTCATATTTCACGCGGCAAGAATGGTATTCGAAGACCCCTAAAGGCCCACAAGAGTCCGGCAAGACGAGCCATTCGCCGCGCGCAGCACGTTGCGCCGGCCAGCCATGCACCAAGCCGCGCGCCGCGCCAGGAACGCAGCGCGCCGCGCCAAGACGCGCCCGCGCCGCGCGCTCCATGCACCGCGCATCCTGCGCCGCGTCCAGTGACCCGCGCGCCGCGCCAGACGACCCGCGCGCCGCACGCCGCGCGTTTTGCGCCGCGCGCGCCGTGCGCCTCCAGTTGATGGCGCGCGCGTTCCTAGTCCCACATGGATGAAAAAGAAGCCTTCTAAGGCCCTCAAACACCTATAAATACCCCCTCTCATTGAGGGGAAAGCCATCCCATTCTTTCTCAAGGAACTTGAGACTTCTCTCTGCTTCTCTTGATGCCATCCTTGGCCTGAAGCGGATTCTCCTCGATTTCTCGTTCTCAGAGATTCTGAAGTGGTTTCCGGGGATTCCCGAGTGTCGCCTCTCTTGATCGAACGATTAATTTCGAGCCCACGAGTGCTCTAACGGTTTTCTACTGAAAATCGCCTACGCGTCTAGCACCCTAGACGCATCCACGATTTCTGACAAGAAATCGCCTACGCGTCCGACATTTCCAACTAGGAATCGCCTACGCGTCCGGAATCTCCGCCACAACAAGGAACTCTTGACTTAGAGTCTTCCACGTCTCCAAAAGAGAGAAAACACACATTCTCTCTCGCGCACGCGATCTCCAAAGTTCTGAGACGTCGCCGAGGACTCCTCCGCGCCTCGTTTCCTTCGTTGAGCACGCCTCTCCACCAAGGCTCCGCGCCTCATACTGCGTCCTACACGCTTGAACTACGTTCTGACCTGATCCCACACACGGGTACGTAGGCAGCCGACAACCAAGGCACGGTCACTCCTCCTCCTCACCCCCTACCTCTCCCGAGAGGCGGGTTGATCGGAGAAAACCCTAGCTCGAGACTATCGAGTTCACACTCTTGGCCCGAGTGCGATCACTTGGTCCGGCCTTGGATCGAATCGCCCGAGGTTTTCAATAGTTGTTCATTTTCGTGCGACAACACACAGTAGTTCACCCAGTCATGACCTTGAATACTATTGCTTCTTTCCAAAAGAGAGACGTGCTGCGAGGGAGACGAGCGTTGCAACTTTCCAAAAGCTTCTCAAAGTTCAAGCTTCAAGAAAGGTTAGTAAACTTCTATTCTCATAATAGTTTTTATTTATATGTACTTGCTCTTTGTCTAGGTTAGTAAAAACCGTTTTTACTTGAAAATAAAATTTTTTAAAATTCCGCCGCTTAACGAAGCGTTAAATTTTTTCTTAAACCCTAGATCAATTCCAACACCGAGGACATGCTCGGCCAATGGTCGGCCAAAGGGCTAGCCTCGGCCATTGGCCGGCCCTAGGACATGCTCGGCCAATGACCGACCCAAGGGCCAACCTCGGCCATTGGCCGGTCCCAGAGTCTTCCCCTGACCATTGGTCGACCCTAAATCAGTATCGGCCATTGGCTAGCTCAGGTGATCCTTGGCCAATGACCGAACGAAACTCACACCCGGCCATCGGCCGGCTCGAGCCATACTCGGCCGATGATCGATCCTAGCTCTCACTCGGCCAAGGAGTCTTTAAACCGCTCCTTGGTCGCCTATAGATACAAGGGTCTACCCCTCAACTCAGGTGATCCGAGTACTAAAACGCTGTCGAACTTGTACTTCACTCGTTTCTCTCAAGCTTTGGCCATCTAAACGCTAAACTCCTCTTAACCACCTCAATCCCACTAATGTTGAGCGTCGGAGAGGTAAACAGAGGCAACCCCTATGTTTCCCTTTGATAGCCTGTTGTTTACCCCCTTGCAGGTACAATGACGAGCATAATCAACACCATTGCTAGAGAAGACTTGGGATACTAAGTCTTTTCGATGCTCGAAGCCCAAGCGCGAGCACAAGGTCCGGCCTTGGGTCAAACCGTTGCGGGAGTTAAATCATTTTCCGAGAACGAGCGACAACATTTTGGCGCTAGAAGGAGGGGATCTCCCAACCTTGGCGAGACATTCTCTCTACCACTTCATCTTTCCTCTACGACATGCAAAGACTATCGCTAGATGAGTCATATGCCAGCAACCTCCGCGGGCACCCGAGTGACTAGCTCAAGGTACGACCTCAGGAGCCTAGCGCATCACATAGGAGAGCAGCCTCATGACAACGAGGGCCTGCCTCAGAACCCGATCTCCGACGCCGAGGCCTTTCTCTAAGAGGACACGGCCCGGAGGCTCGATGAGCTCCTAGATCAGCCGGGCGTGGATAGCACACTCATCGCCAACCTCCTCGGCTACGACGTCCAGGGTGGTCTCAACCACGACGACTCCGACCCTTATTACGAGGGGGAGTCAAGAACAGATGAGGCAACCCCTAGCCTCATTCGCTCTCGGTCCGAGAGGACAAGGGAGGCCACAATCGGGCCGGCTCCACCAACATTCTGATAGACAGCGGCAGCTCGGCCGACATTATCTTCAAATCAGTATTGGACAGAATGAAGGTAGTCGGGCTAAGGCCGACCCCCATCTCGACCCCACTCTTTGGCTTCTCCTGGGAGAGGGTGATGATGGAAGGTACCATCGACCTTCCTGTGATTTTCAAGACACCCGGAGGTATCGAGGTCACTCACATCGTGTCGTTCCAGGTGGTCGATCAGTCGTCTGCCTACAACATAATCGTTTGTCTCCCCACTCTGAACAGGTTGAAGGCCATAACCTCCACTTGTCATCTGATGATGAAATTCCCGACCGCAAGGAGAATCGCCGTAATGATTGTTGGAATTGATCTAGGGTTAAGAAAAGATTTAACGCTTCGAGCAGGCGGCATTATTTAAAAATTTTATTTTAAACAAGTTAAACGATTTTACTAACCTAGACAAAGAGCAAGTACATGTTCACTTAAAACTATTAAAAGCATTAGTCATTTACTAACCTTTGTGAAGCTTGAACGTTGAGAAGCCTTAGGAAGGTTGAAACGTTTTTCTCCCCATGCAGCTCGTCTTTCTTCGTTCCTCGGGATATTGAGTTACCACGATAGTTTCTATCACATGAATCACTCGAGATTAGAAGGAATTAGTGTGTGGGCACTTTTAAACACGACGACTCAAGAACAAGTCTAAGAGTCAAAGAGCTAAAACTCTAGGTCAAATGTGGACCTAGGTGCCAAAACAAAAACGAAAAAGAACATAGAGAGAGAGAGGGAGAGGGGCTTCCAAGTTCTAGAGAGAGAGGCTCTCAATTTCTTAAACTTTTTGAATGAATGAAATGAGAAGAATGATGGCTCTATTTATAGGAGAGGAATTACCTTCAACCAGATAGTTTCCTTTTCTATAGAATATCACATATTCATGATCAAATATTGCCCTCTTTCCCTATATTTCACACGGCCAAAATGAGTCTTTTAGAAGCCTTGGATTTGTTTCCTCTTTTATCTTGCTTCTCCTTTGACTCTATGTTGGCCGCCCTTCTTTCATCATGGAGGAAATTTGCTTCCTCTTTTTCTTTTGGCAAGTATCTTGATACATTAATGCACAAAATTAAACTCTATTTCTCTCTATGCTATGGACGAAATTAAGGCTCTAGAACATGCTTCTAGATGTTTCTTCGTTTGTTCATGACCACATAAGAAAAGCCCATTAAGAATTTTCAAGTAAAATTCCCTAAAATGAAATTAATCCTCAAGGCCCATATTCATCAATATGCCCGAGGGGTCTAAATCATTTGTCATCATATGAAAATATCAAAAAACTTATTTAATGACATTCATTTCATCCTATGTCCAAAAAGACAAAATTACCACTTAGACAATTTTCGTAAAACTTGTCTCGTTCTTGTTTAGACTTAGCTTCTAGTTTAACTAATCCTACCCAATATGGTTTGTGACAGTGACCTCACGGATCCAAATGAACAAAGCTTGAGCTAACATACTTGGACTCAAATGTTCAAAAACCTTTTCCAAGTTTTAGCTTAATGTCAACTGACTCCACTAAAGACTTGACACTAAGAATATCTCAGGTCAAATGAATTTATTTTCTACTCAAGAATTCAACTTGTTGTCGGCCCGTCTCGGACCGACGAGGAAAAAGACATCACTTCGACCCGCGCGACCGGCGCGTGGCCTTTGACGGCGGAGCCTTGCCTCAGCCATTGGCCGGCCCAAACCAATGGCCGGCCCAAGTTCCAGCCGGCCAATGGCCGGCCATATGCTCAGCCGGCCCATGGCCGGCCCAAGGGTCTCCCTCGGCCATTGGCCGAGGCAAAGCTTCAGCCGGCCAATGGCCGGCCCAGTTCACTCGGCCATTGGCCGAGGCAAAGTTTCAGTCGGCCAATGGCCGACCCAAGGGTCTCACTCGGCCATTGGCCGAGGCAAAGCTTCAGCCGGCCAATGGCCGGCCCAGTTCACTCGGCCATTGGCCGAGGCAAAGTTTCAGTCGGCCAATGGCCGACCCAAGGGTCTCACTTGGCCATTGGCCGAGGCAAAGCTTCAGCCGCCCAATGGCCGGCCCAGTTCACTCGGCCATTGGCCGAGGCAAAGTTTCAGTCGTCCAATGGCCGACCCAAGGGTCTCACTCGGCCATTGGCCGAGGCAAAGCTTCAGCCGGCCAATGGCCGGCCCAGTTCACTCGGCCATTGGCCGAGGCAAAGCTTCAGTCGGCCAATGGCCGACCCAACATGCTCATTCGGCCATTGGCCGGTCCAACCCTTCAGCCGGCCAATGGCCGACCCAACCTTGCTCACTCGGCCAAGGGGTCTTCAAACCACCCCTTGGCTGCCTATAAATACAGGGGCCGCTCCCCTAGTCCAAGTAATCCATTCTTGAGTACTGACGGTCGAACTCGCACCTCGCTCGTTTCTCTCAAGTCTCGGCCTCTAAACACCCCTAAAACTTCTATACTCCACCTCAATCCCACTAATGTTGAGCGTCGGAGAGGTAAACAGGGGCACCCCCTCTGTTTCCCCTTTGTAGTTCACAATCTCTTGTTTGCTTTTCAGGTATCGAGACGAGATGAGCTTCACCCATAGCTAAGGGACGACTTGGGATACCAAGTCCGACACGCTCGAGCCGGAGTGAGACCACTTGGTCCGGCCTTGGGTCTAACCACTCTGGGCTCCTAAATAGTTGTCCAAAATTCAGCGACAACATTTTGGCGCTAGAAGGAGGGGATCTCTCGACCTTGGCAACACATCCCCTCTACCAGTCTTCTTCTCACTTCTACGACTCTCGAGAGATGAGTCGTAGCCCCGCCACCTCCATGGGCGCCCGAGCGACTAGCTCGAGGCGCGACCTCCAAAGCTCTGCGCACCGTCTCAAAGGGCAACCTCATGATAATGAGAGCCAGCCCCGAGACCCGGCGAATGACCCCGAGGCCGCAGTCCGAGAGGACACGGCTCGAAGGCTCGCCGAACTCCTAGACCGCCCCGGCGTTACCAATACGCTCATCGCCGACCTCCTCGACTCCAACAACGTCGGTGACATCAACCACTCTGGGCTCCTACTCACGAAAGTGGACACACGCACGCGCTTCCAAGGGGACACCCTCGGGCGGCCGCGTCGAAACGTCAACTTCCTGATGAGCACCCGCACGCGCCCTCGAGGGGACACCCTCGGGCGACCACGTCAAGACGGCAAGTGTCGATCGATACATGGGGACGCTCAACATCTAGGCCCCGAGGGTGACGCTCCAAGCTCACCATCCGCGTACGAAACCCCCGGGGAGATGACGACAACAATGGCCGTGTCGTCTATCGAGAACGTCACTCAAATGACGCACTCTCGCCTAAAGTGATAGGGACGGCCGCCGGAGACTTAAGAGATAACCTCAATTCCCGGAAGGAATCCCATGAGAGCGACTTGAGAGAAAAGCTCAACGCCCAACATGAGATCGCGAGCACGGTCGTCTTGAGGCAGCGACCACCCAACATTGATCGAGCACTCGACCAAAAGCGCGCAGCCACGCTTGTGATGCCAGCCGTTGGTCCCGAGTCACAAAGGAAAAGGTGCCGGAAGGGTCAAGTCCCTAGGGACCACCCTTCTCCAGCCCCGAAGCGATCCTTTGTCCCGCTCAACACAACGCCCGACCGGATCCTGAGCTTACACCGCGATTAGCTGGGAAGCCCCGCTCCACTCACAAAGGACCCCGCGAAGCGAGATCGAAGTAGGTTTTGCGAATACCACAAAGATCACGGGCACGCGACGATCGAGTGCAACCAGCTTAAGAAGCGAATTGATTCCCTAATTCGAGGTGGGGATTTCAAGGAATTTGTCGCGTCTGCTAGCAAGCCATGAGTGTCGTTACTTCGACCCTTAAACTCACGACCGAACTCGATCGACCTCGTGATTGCTTTTATTTCAAAAATGTAATTTTCTTTTTTTCATAAAAGAAGTCCAAATGCCATGACTACCTGTAATAACCCCCTTTATTGCAATAAAGAGTTATTCTACACATGACAACTTTTGACACGCACTATTGTATACCCCCAACACAAGAGTTTCTTGGCCCTCGTCTCACAAACGCAAGAAACTCGGGGGGCTAACAGGGATCAATGCTCAATAAAAAACAACTCAACAACAACTCAAAAAAAACAAAAAAGAATAATAATAAAGTCTCAAGGGGCCGATGGTTAGGCCGGAAATCCCAAAGAAAGACTCTTCACGAAACTCCTCGTGCAGGCTCTACGTGAGTCCTCGAGTCGAGTTCGAGTCCACGAGTCGACTGATACTCCTCGTGCCGACTCTTCACATGTCTCCTCGAGATGAGTTCATTCCTCGAGTCGAGCTTTGAGTCCGCGAGTCGACCGATGCTCCTCGCGCCGACTCTTCACGAAACTCCTCGTGCAGGCTCTACGTGAGTCCTCGAGTCGAGTTCGAGTCCACGAGTCGACTGATACTCCTCGTGCCGACTCTTCACATGTCTCCTCGAGATGAGTTCATTCCTCGAGTCGAGCTTCGAGTCCGCGAGTCGACCGATGTGTTGTCAATGGTGCCCACAAGAAGAGTAGTAGTGTCTATTTATGTACATTTGATGTCATATAGTCTTACGAAGACTCTTGCTTGTAATTGCTTATTCATTAACAAAGTTGAAACGTTCATTCATTCTTTCTTTGTTTGAAGCTTTATGATAAAACCTTAGTCTTTTAGTCCATAAACAAACTTAACAACTTACGATGAGACAAATGTAGATTTGCATGAACAAACTCTTCGTAATTTGCTTAAAACGATATATTCGCAATCTTAGGGTCAAAGGACTATTGACCTCAGTATGATTGTTAGAAGAATCTATGATGTCTGGTTATGAAGCATTGAGAGTTGGGGACTCTATAGTTCTTCTAGGTATCTTCCGAAGGTACTGAATTGACCAGTGCACTTCTAGAGACAATATAAGAACAAACCATTTAACCTCTTATGTCTCGAAGTCACTATGTATGAATTGCATCATGCTTACCTTAATCCTGAAATGAGACATGCCATTTCACACCTTAGTATTCTCATTTGAGAAAGTCAAAGTTCGGACTCACTATGTGATTCCGAACAAGGCCTATTGGTGAAGTACTAAGTTGTGAGTCTGTCATGAGTAACTTTGTGAAGTTCTCATAGATATGGAATTCATGTACAAGATTGCTGAAATGCAATGTATGTCACCTCATGCTTTGTTCCTTGGAGTGTGAATAAATGAACTGGCCAGTGTCCAAATTGAGTCCTGACTCTTTTGGATGAAACAATGTGACTTGTTAGCTCCTCGTCAATACATTGTTTCTAACTTATTCACAAGCGACAAAGGAGTTGAGGAAATAACAGCTAGAAGGGTAAAATGGTAATTTAGTAAATCCCGACTAGCTTATGAAATTCATGAAGGGTAAACATAGATAATATTCAGTGGATCCGCTCATCATAATTAGGTTGAATTATTGAGTAGAAAACAAATTCATTTGAACCGAGAGATTTTCAGTGTCAGCTCTTTAGTGGAGTCAGTTGGCATTAAGCTAAACTTGGAAAAGGTTTGTGAACTTTTGAGTCCAAGTTTTTAGCTCAAGCTTTGTTCATTTGGGTCCATGAGGTCACTGTCACGAATCACATCGATAGGAATAGTTAAACTGGAAGCTAAGTCAAAACAAGAACGAAAATAGTCAAAAGGGTATTTTTGTCTTTTGAGACATATGATGAAATGAATGTCAATAAATTTTTTGACAAGTTCATTTGATGACTTAATGTCTCTCGGACATAACTTGATTATTGGGCCTTGTGAATTAATTTCGTTTCATAAGAATTTTATTGAAAATTCTTAATGGGCTTTTCTCATGTTGTCATGAACAAATGAAGAAGCTTCTAGAAGCTCCTTCTAGATGAGAATAGGCGCCCATAATACCCAAGGAAAGAGAGTTTATTTTGTGCATAAATGTATTTAGATACTTGCCAAAAGAAAAATAGGAAACAAATTTGCATGTAGATGCACAAGGAATTTCGGCCAAGAGAGTAATGGTCAAGCCAAGGAACAAAAAAGGAAACAAATCCAAGCCTCTAGGAGGCAGCCTTGGGCGCCCAACATGGAATGGGAAATAAGGGTTTTTTGCTCATGAATATGTGATATTCTATAGAAGAGGAAAGTACCTTATTGAAGGTAAAACCTCTCCTATAAATAGGAGCCCCATTCCTCACATTTCATTCATCCAAGTTTAAGAGATTTGAGAGACTCTCTCTCTAGAACTTTGGCCGAAAATCCTCTCTCTCTCTCTCTGTTTATTTTCGATTTTTTCTTGTCTTGGCACCTAGGTTCTCACTCGACCTAGTGTTTAGCTCTGCGACTTCGAGACTCGTTCTTAAGTCGTAGCGTTTAAAAGTGCCCACTCACTGATTCCTTCTTTTCGAGTGATTTAGTGATAGAAACTTTCGTGGTTGCTCGAGGTGCCGAGGAAAGGAAGAGAGACGTGCTGCGAGGGGAGACGAGCGTTGCAAACTTTCCAAAAGCTTCTTCAAAGTTCAAGCTTCAAGAAAGGTTAGTAAACTCTGAGCTCATATTGGTTTTTAATTACATGTACTTGCTTCTTTGTCTAGGTTAGTAAAAATTGTTTTTACTTGAAAAGAAATTTTTTAAAATTCCGCCGCTTCCCGAAGCGTTTAATCTTTTTCTTAAACCCTAGATAATTCCAACAAATGGTATCAGAGCTATGGTCAAAGATATGCATGTACATGTTTTTAAAATTATGAGCTTGAAAATCGTTTTCGAAAGTTTACTAATTTTGTGACAAGTTAGAATTGTTATCTTAGATTTTTTTTTAATTTATTGCTCATGTCTTTAAATTAAAAAGCATGTTGATTTTCTATGAGTCTGGGATGTTTTTAAAACACATTAGAATCAGTTCTAAAAGTTTTTAATTTTTTATATTAAAAAACGTGTTTTAAAGGTTTGAGAAATTTCGGTAAATTTTGTGACTAGTTACTTTGTCTTTCTAGTTTCTTTTATTTACCGTATTCGTTTTATGCTTGTTGTTATTTCTTTTATATCATGTTATTACCTTGCTAATAAAACAAAATAAAAGCTTTAACAACCTTCATAAAACGTTCCGTTACACTCGATTCTTTTTCGCACCTAAAAAGGACCAAGCTTTAATTAATTTCTTTTTCTTCGAGCTGGAGTAAACCCGCATTAAAAGTGTCATAACTCTCTTCTCCGAAATGAAATTTAATGATTCTTGAATCAAATTAAAGCTCTGTCTGTTCTCTGTCCAATGCCACCGGTTTCGGCTCAAAAGGACATCGGAGCCGCCAGATATGGCAATTTTACTCCGAGGTGCGCGGCTGTCTGAAACTCCAGTTTTTTAGAAATCCGGATTTTCAAACCCCACTACCATGAGTTATAGAACTCTAATGAGAAAATTTTCTTGAGCAAAAATGTTTTTCATATGATTATAAACATGATGTGTAAGATTAAAATGTTTTGATTTTTGAAAGTTTAATTGAAATTGAATTTTTACAAAACTAGTTTGAATTTTGAAAAACCGTTTTCACTTTCAAACTTGAAAAATATTTTGTCATCCAAATCAAATAAATTTTCAAAATGTTTTCAAAACTATATCTATATCACATATGTTCAAAATCTATATGCTCTTGAAAATTTGAGTGGGAGGTCTCCTTGTAGACAAGCCGAAAAATAAAAAGATGTGTAATCTCAAACTTTCAAGTGTACCTTGTGCCTTTATGCACTAATACTGCTCTGAACATGTCGATCTAGGATTCTCTTCTAGTTGTCCGCTCTGTCGCTCTCTAACTAGGAAATTTGTTTCCGAACTTATAAGAGTCGATGAACCAACTCCAAAAACTAAGTGGGAGGGTTATACTTGTTGTTTATAACCCACGATCCCCAACACTAATGAAAAGTGCAAGTGTCGCCGGACTAAGAGTCACCCTCGTGGCCCTCTCTTAAATGAGAGTACTCAAGGGCGCTTTGCTCTGATCATTGCTCAATGAGCTACGTCTGAGAGTGAGACGATGATGACAAGGCCTCCCCTCGGCGGATTGTTTTTCAAAGTCAATCTTTTGGACTAAGTGGTTGGTTACACACTTAGACTCAATCCCTAGTAATCCTCCCTCGAGGCCCTGCGAAAGGATGTGAGTGATCAAAACAATTTACAAGGTGGCTAGTCAAAATTGATGTATTGACATCTTGGCTATGCATTAATGATGAGTCATTTACTTATGAAAGGAGACTCGTTGCGGCCTTCCCTCGAAGGAGTAAAGTGTCATTTCGTTCATAACACCTTTGGATATTATAAAGTCTTAAACAAACTTAAATCCTAAAGCAAAGACTAATCATAAACTTGTTTCAACTTTTATAGGCAATATGTCTCCCAACTCTCTCTCTTTCGTTCTTTCCTCGAACAAACGAAAACTACATAGACACGAAACGTAACCTCGACATAATACCTACCGTTAACAAGCACAAATGGGTACTGACCACCCCGTGTCCTCCTCTGACGAATGATGATTCAACTCAAGGGGACAATGACGCCTTAGCGGCCTGGCTTCGATCCGATGAGATTGTGAGGTGCTATATCTTGGCATCTATGAACAATATGCTGAAAGAGCAACATCGTGACTTTGAGACTGCCGCCGAAATGCTCTACAATCTCCTTGAGATGTTTGGAGGGCAAGGACGTCAAACAAGGCAACAAGCAGTCCAAAAGTTTATGAACTGTCACATGAAGGATAGGACTCCTGTTGGAGACTTTATGATACTGATCATTAGTTTTCTGAATAAAATGGAAATCCTAGGATCTGAGATTAATGGGAAGAATGTCATAGATATGATCTTAGAAACTCTCCCCGCATGTCTTGATACCTCCAAGATGAACTACTCCATAAACAAGCTAGAGTACACTGTTACCAAGCTTATAAAGGAGTTTCACACTGCTGAAGGTCTCACTAAGAGAAAGAGGAATCAAGGAGAGGCACATGCTACTGAGCAAAGAGCCTCCGCCTCTGGAACTAAGAAGAGACCTCACAAGGCCGATAAAAAGAACTGTCCTGCCAATCTCAAAGCAAAGGAACATAGTATTGTACTAGTTACCGAAGCATGCTTAGTAGCTGATAATGTATCAACGTGGATTCTTGACTCCGCTGCTACTAACCATATTTGTTGTTCCTTGAATGGTTTCAAGAAAACCGAAAGCTTAGAGGAAGGCGAGTTCTATTTCAAATGGGGTGATGGGAGCCTGGTGTCTGCGAAGGCTGTGGGATCCGTGATGCTGTCTTTTGAAGACCGCACCTTAAACTTGAATAATGTTTATTTTGTTCCTACCTTTGGGAAGAACTTAATATCCGTTGCTCGTCTTCTTGAGCAAGATTATTGTTTAAAGTTCATAAAGAATGGAATTCATATTTCGTTTCCTGATAATTCTTTTGTCACTGATGCATGTATGAAGAATGCTTTTTTCTACATCTATCCCACTCAACCTTCTCTTTTAGACACTGAAATAGATAATGATCTAATTAGGGAGCCAAAGAGGATCAAACTTTCTGAATCCTCCGATCTAACAAAATCAACACACCTATGGCACTTAAGACTTGGTCATATCAGTCTAGAAAGGATTAAGAGACTTGTGAGGGATGGTCCACTCCAATCCTCTGCAATAGGTTCACTACCTACTTGTGAATCCTGCATAGAAGGAAAAATGACTAAGCGACCTTTCTCTGATAAAGGTCGAAGAGCCACTGAGTTGCTGGAACTAATACATTCTGATGTATGTGGTCCGCTCAGCCAACATGCACGTGGAGGATACGAATACTTCGTTACCTTCACTGATGATTACTCACGATATGGGTTTGTCTATTTGCTCAAACACAAATCCGAGACCTTTAACGTATTTAAGGTCTTTAGTGTTGGAATCGATCTAGGGTTTGAGAAAATAATTAACGCTTCGGTAAGCGGCGGAATTTTAAAAATTTTCTCTTACAAGTAAAACAGATTTACTAACCTAGACAAGTGCAAGTACATGTAATTAATAACCAATATGAGCTAGAAGTTTACTAACCTTTCTTGAAGCTTGAACTTTGAAGAAGCTTGTGGAAAGTTTGCAACGCTCGTCTCCCCTCGTAGCACGTCTCTCTTTCTTTCCTCGGCACCTCGAGCAACCACGAAAGTTTCTATCACTAAATCACTCGAAAAGAAGGAATCAGTGAGTGGGAACTTTTAAACGCTACGACTTAAGAACGAGTCTCAAAGTCGCAGAGCTAAAGACTAGGTCGAGTGAGGACCTAGGTGCCAAAACAAGAAAAATAGATAATAAACTAGAGAGAGAGAGAGAGGAGTTCGGCCACCACAAGGTCTAGAGAGAGAAGCTCTCAATCTCTAACTTATGTGGAATGAGAAAAATGAGAAGAATGAGGCTCCTATTTATAGGAGAGGTCTCACCTTCAATAAGGTAGTTTCCTCTTCTATAGAATATCACATATTCATGAGCCAATTTCCTCTTTTCCTCTATGAGACACTCGGCCAAGGCAGCCTTCTAGAAGGCTTGGATTTGTTTCCTTTTTTGTTCCTTGCCTTGCTTCTTTCTCTACTCGGGCGCCTACCTCTTCTTTCCCTTAGAGGAAATTTGTTTCCTCTTTTTCTTTTGGCAAGTATCTTCATACATTTATGCACAAAATATTCTCTCTATCTCTAGGGTATTTGGGCGCCTATATTCACTAGAAAAGGCTTCTAGAATTTTCTTCACTTGTTCATGACAACATAAGAAAAGGCCCATTAAGAATTTTCAATAAAATTCTTATGAAATGAAATTAATTCACAAGGCCCAATAAATCTTATTTTGGCCGAGTGAAACTTGTCATCAAATGACCATGTCAAAAAATTTATTGACATTCATTTCATCCTATGTCTCAAAAGACAAAAATACCCTTTTGACTATTTTCGTTCTTGTTTTGACTTAGCTTCCAGTTTAACTATTCCTATCGATGTGATTCGTGACAGTGACCTCATGGACCCAAATGAACAAATCTTGAGCTAGACACTTGGACTCAAAAGTTCACAAACCTTTTCCAAGTTTAGCTTAATGCCAACTGACTCCACTAAAGAGCTGACACTGAAAATCTCTCGGTTCAAATGACTTTATTTTCTACTCAAGAATTTGACCTAATTATGATGAGCGGATCCACTGAATATTATCTATGTTTACCCATCATGAATGTCATCAGCTAGTCGGGATTTACTAAATTACCATTTTACCCTTCTAGCTGTTATTTCCTCAACTCCTTTGTCGCTTGTGAATAAGTTAGAAACAATGTATTGACGAGGAGCTAACAAGTCACATTGTTTCATCCAAAAAGAGTCAGGACTCAATTTGGACACTGGCCAGTTCATTTATTCACACTCCAAGGAACAAAGCATGAGGTGACATACATTGCATTTCAGCAATCTTGTACATGAATTCCATATCTATGAGAACTTCACAAAGTTACTCATGACAGACTCACAACTTAGTACTTCACCAATAGGCCTTGTTCGGAATCACATAGTGAGTCCGAACTTTGACTTTCTCAAATGAGAATACTAAGGTGTGAAATGGCATGTCTCATTTCAGGATTAAGGTAAGCATGATGCAATTCATACATAGTGACTTCGAGACATAAGTGGTCAAATGGTTTGTTCTTATATTGTCTCTAGAAGTGCACTGGTCAATTCATTATCTTCGGAAGATACCTAGAAGAACTATAGAGTCCCCAACTCTCAATGCCTCATAACCAGACATCATAGATTCTTCTAACAATCATACTGAGGTCAATAGTCCTTTGACCCTAAGATTGCGAATATATCGTTTTAAGCAAACTACGAAGAGTTTGTTCATGCAAATCTACATTTGTCTCTTCGTAAGTTGTTAAGTTTGTTTATGGACTAAAAGACTAAGGTTTTATCATAAAGCTTCAAACAAAGAAAGAATGAATGAACGTTTCAACTTTATTAATGAATAGATACGCAATTACAAGCAAGAGTCTTCATGAGACTTTATTACATCAAATGTACAAAATAAAGACTACAACTCTTCTTGTGGGCACCATTGACAACAAACTCCCACTTGACTCAAAGAAGGTGTGTGTAGTCCTTCATGCCTAATCCCTTACGATGTTGGTCGAAGACCTTGTTCGCTAGGGCCTTGGTGAATGGATCTGCGAGGTTGTCCACCGTTGAGATCTTCTTCACTTCCACGTCTCCGCGCTGCACGATCTCTCGAATCAAATGGTATTTCCTCTCGATATGCTTAGAGCGCTTATGGCTTCTAGGTTCCTTTGAGTTAGCGACAGCCCCACTATTATCACAATAAAGGGTCATGGGCTCGTCGACGTTTGGAACAACTTCCAAATACTTAAGGAACTTTCTAAGCCATACAGTCTCTTTGGATGCTTCACAAGCAGCCACATATTCTGCTTCCATTGTGGAGTCAGCAATGCAAGATTGCTTAATACTTCTCCACACAACAGCTCTACCATTAAGGATGAACACAGATCCCGAAGTGGATTTCCTGGAATCCTTATCCGCTTGAAAATCGGAGTCGGTATATCCCGTCATAGTCAGGTCAGTACCTGAGTATGTAAGCATCAAGTTCCTAGTTCTTCGAAGATACTTAAGAACATGCTTAACAGCAATCCAGTGCTCGGGACCAGGGTTGGATTGGAAACGGCTAACTACGCCAACGGCGAAACAGATGTCAGGTCTAGTGCAAAGCATAGCATACATAAGGCTTCCTACGGCAGAGGCGTAAGGAATTTTCCTCATGTCTTCAATCTCTTGTGCAGTCTTGGGAGACTGGTCCTTAGAGAGTGAAACTCCATGCCTAAAGGGTGTTTGGCCCTTCTTGGAGTCTTGCATCGAGAAGCGATCCATTACCTTATCAATATAAGATGCTTGAGAGAGCGACAGGGTCCGGTTTTTCCTATCTCGAAAGATTTGGATTCCCAGAATGTATGCGGCTTCTCCTAGATCCTTCATATCGAATTGCTTTGCCAGCCATACCTTAACCTCAGATAACTTACCCACGTCATTACCAATGAGTAGTATATCATCGACATATAGTACCAGAAACACAACTTTGCCTTCGTGTATTAGCTTGTAAACACAAGGCTCATCTATTGACTGTTCAAAGCCGAAGCTCTTTACAGTTTCATCGAATCGAATATTCCATGACCTAGATGCTTGCTTTAGTCCATAAATGGATTTAAGCAACCCACAAACCTTGGTCTCTTGACCTTTATCCACGAAACCGTCTGGTTGAGCCATGTAAATGCGCTCGTCAAGATTGCCATTCAGAAAGGCTGTCTTGACATCCATTTGCCAGATCTCACAGTCGAGAGCTGCAGCTATGGATAGGAGTATGCGGATGGATTTAAGCATTGCGACTGGCGAGAAGGTTTCTTCATAGTCAATCCCTTCTTGTTGGGTATAACCCTTTGCCACAAGTCGTGCTTTGAACGTCTCAACGTTCCCATCAGGACCCCTTTTCTTCTGGTATATCCACTTACACCCTACGGGTTTAATCCCTTCAGGAAGGTCTACAAGTTTCCAGACATTGCTGACATACATCGAGTGCATTTCAACTTTCATGGCGTCAAGCCAAAGGTTTGATTCAGAACAAGCCATCGCTTGGCTATAGGAAACAGGGTCATCCATGTCGGAGACGGCTACAAGAGAGTCTCCATAAGACATGTACCTGTCAGGCTTTTGAGTAGCCCTCCCACTACGTCGAAGTACTACTTGACGAGATTCTGATGAGTTAGGTTGTGTTTCAGTTGGGGTAAGAACAGTTCTTACAGATGAGGTAGAAGCTTCCTCACCCAACTTTTCTTCAAGCACAATTTTGCTTCTAGGTTTTGCATCTTTCATAAAGTCCTCCTCAAGGAAACGAGCATTCGTGCTAGCGAAAGTCTTATCGTCCTCAGGACAATAGAAAGTAAAACCTTTGGTTTCCTTTGGATATCCCACAAACAGGCACAATTCTGACCTACTAGCCAACTTGCTAGTCTTTTGCCTCAGCACGTGTGCAGGGCAACCCCAAATTCGGATGCGGCCAAGATTCATTTTACGGCCAGTCCATCGTTCATAAGGAGTACCAGGAACCGTTTTGGACGGAACTTGGTTCAGAATATAGGCGGCTGTTTCAAGGGCATATCCCCAAAAGGAAAGAGGGAGTGATGAGTAACTCATCATTGATCTAACCATCTCCATAAGAGTTCGGTTTCTTCTCTCTGACACTCCGTTTTGTTGAGGTGTGCCAGGTGCGGTAAGCTGTGAAGCGATACCTTCTTCTTTAAGAAAGTCATCGAACTCTCCAGACATATACTCACCACCTAGATCAGATCGAAGGGTTTTGATCACTTTGCCAGTTTGCTTTTCCACTAAAGCCCTAAAGACCTTAAATACGTTAAAGGTCTCGGATTTGTGTTTAAGCAAATAGATAAACCCATATCTTGAGTAATCATCAGTGAAGGTAACGAAGTATTCGTATCCTCCACGTGCCTGTTGGCTGAGCGGACCACATACATCAGAATGTATTAGTTCCAGCAACTCAGTGGCTCTTCGACCTTTATCAGAGAAAGGTCGCTTAGTCATTTTTCCTTCTATGCAGGATTCACAAGTAGGTAGTGAACCTATTGCAGAGGCTTGGAGTGGACCATCCCTCACAAGTCTCTTAATCCTTTCTAGAATGATATGACCAAGTCTTAAGTGCCATAGGTGTGTTGATTTTGTTAGATCGGAGGTTTCAGAAAGTTTGATCCTCTTTGGCTCCCTAATTAGATCATTGTCTATTTCGGTGTCTAAAAGAGAAGGTTGAGTGGGATAGATGTAGAAAAGAGCATTCTTCATACATGCATCAGTGACAAAAGAATTATCAGGAAACAAAATACGAATTCCATTATTAATGAACTTTAAACAATAATCTTGCTCACGAAGACGAGCAACGGATATTAAGTTCTTCCCAAAGGTAGGAACAAAATAAACATTATTCAAGTTTAAAGTGCGGTCTTCAAAAGACAGCGTCACGGATCCCACAGCCTTTGCAGACACCAGGCTCCCATCACCCCATTTGAAACAGAACTCGCCTTCCTCTAAGCTTTTGGTTTTCTTGAAACCATTCAAGGAACAGCAAATATGGTTAGTAGCAGCGGAGTCAAGAATCCACGTTGATACATTATCAGCTACTAAGCATGCTTCGGTAACTAGTACAATACTATGTTCCTTTGCTTTGAGATAGGCGGGACAGTTCTGTTTATCGGCCTTGTAAGGTCTCTTCACAGTTCCAGAGGCGGAGGCTTTTTGCTCAGTAGCATGTGCCTCTCCTTGATTCCTCCTTTTCTTAGTGAAACCTACAGCAGTGTGAAGTTCCTCCATAAGCTTGGTAACAGTGTACTCTAGCTTGTTAATGGAGTAGTTCATCTTGAAGGTATCAAGAGATGCGGGGAGAGTTTCTAAGATCATATCTATGACATTCTTCCCATCAATCTCAGATCCTAGGATTTCCATTTTACTCAGATGACTAATGATCAATATCATAAAGTCTCCAATAGGAGTCCTAGCCTGCATATGACAGTTCATAAACTGTCGGACTGCTGGTTGCCTTGTTTGACGCCTTTGCCCTCCAAACATCTTAAGGAGATTGTAGAGCATGTCAGCGGCAGTCTCGATGTCACGATGTTGCTTTTCAGCACATTGTTCATAGATGCCAAGATATAGCACCTCACAATCTCATCGGAACGAAGCCAGGCCGCTAAGGCGTCATTGTCCTCTTGAGTTGAATCATCATTCGTCAGAGGAGGACACAGGGTGGTGAGTACCCATTTGTGCTTGTTAACGGTAGGTATTATGTCGAGGTTACGTTTCGAGTCTATGTAGTTTTCGTTTTCGAGTTTGTTCGAGGAAAGAATGAAAGAGAGAGAGTTGGGAGACATATTGCCTATAAAAGTTGAAACAAGTTTATGATTAGTCTTTGGTTTAGGATTTAAGTTTGTTTAAGACTTTATAAAATCCAACGGTGTTATGAACGAAATGACACTTTACTCCTTCGAGGGAAGGCCGCAACGAGTCTCCTTTCATAAGTAAATGACTCATCATTAATGCATAGCCAAGATGTCAATACATCAATTTTGACTAGCCACCTTGTAAATTGGTTTGATCACTCACATCCTTTCGCAGGGCCTCGAGGGAGGATTACTAGGGATTGAGTCTAAGTGTGTAACCAACCACTTAGTCCAAAAGATTGACTTTGAAAAACAATCCGCCGAGGGGAGGCCTTGTCATCATCGTCTCACTCTCGGACGTAGCTCATTGAGCAATGATCAGAGCAAAGCGCCCTTGAGTGCTCTCATTTAAGAGAGGGCCACAAGGGTGACTCTTAGTCCGGCGACACTTGCACTTTTCATTAGTGTTGGGGATCATGGGTTACAAACAACGAATATAACCCTCCCACTTAGTTTTTGGAGTTGGTTCATCGACTCTTATAAGTTCGGAAACAAATTTCCTAGTTAGAGAGCGACAGAGCGGACAACTAGAAGAGAATCCTAGATCGACATGTTCAGAGCAGTATTAGTGCATAAAGGCACAAGGTACATACTCGATCTTTTCCTATTTTCTATTTCGGGAAAGTGCGTGAGGGAAGTGTGAACTTCAACTCACTCGAACACTTGAAAGTTTGAGATTACACATCTTTTTTATTTTTCGGCTTGTCTACAAAGAGACCTCCCACTCAAATTTTCAAGAGCATATAGATTTTGAACATATGTGATATAGATATAGTTTTGAAAACATTTTGAAAATTTATTTGATTTGGATGACAAAATATTTTCAAGTTTGAAAGTGAAAACGGATTTTCAAAATTCAAACTAGTTTTGTAAAAATTCAATTTCAATTAATCTTTCAAATATCAAAACTTTTAATCTTACACATCATGTTTATAATCATATGAAAAACATTTTTGCTCAAGAAAATTTTCTCATTAGAGTTCTATAACTCATGGTAGTGGGGTTTGAAAATCCGGATTTCTAAAAAATTGGAGTTTCAGACAGCCGCGCACCTCGGAGTAAAATTGCCATATCTGGCGGCTCCGATGTCCTTTTGAGCCGAAACCGGTGGCATTGGACAGAGGACAGACAGAGCTTTAATTTGATTCAATAATCATTAAATTTTGATTTCTGAGCAGAGAGTTATGCCACTTTTAATGCGGGTTTACTCCAGCTCGAAGAAAGAGAAATAAATTAAAGCTTGGTCCTTTTTAGGTGCGAGAAAGAATCGAGTGTAACGGAACGTTTTAAGATGTTGTTTAAAGATTTTATTTGTGTTTTATTAGCAGGGTAATAACATATAATAAAAGAAATAACAACATGCATAAAACGATTCAAGTAAATAAACGAAACTAGCAAGACAATATAACTAGTCACAAAATTTTACTCGAAATTTCTCAAACCTTTAAAACACGTTTTTCAATATAAAAAATTAAAAACTTTTAGAACTGATTCTAATGTGTTTTAAATACATCCCAAACTCATAGAAAATCAACATGCTTTTTAATTTAAAGACAAGAGCATTAAATTAAAAAAAAGTAAGATAACAATTCTAACTTGTCACAAAATTAGTAAACTTTCGAAAACGATTTTCAAGCTCATAATTTTAAAAATATGTACATGCTAATCTTTGACCATAGCTCTGATACCATTTGTTGGAATCGATCTAGGGTTTGAGAAAATAATTAACGCTTCGGTAAGCGGCGGAATTTTAAAAATTTTCTCTTACAAGTAAAACAGTTTTTACTAACCTAGACAAGTGCAAGTACATGTAATTAAAAACCAATATGAGCTAGAAGTTTACTAACCTTTCTTGAAGCTTGAACTTTGAAGAAGCTTGTGGAAATTTTGCAACGCTTGTCTCCCCTCGCAGCACGTCTCTCTTTCTTTCCTCGGCACCTCGAGCAACCACGAAAGTTTCTATCACTAAATCACTCGAAAAGAAGGAATCAGTGAGTGGGCACTTTTAAACGCTACGACTTAAGAACGAGTCTCAAAGTCGCAGAGCTAAAGACTAGGTCGAGTGAGGACCTAGGTGCCAAAACAAGAAAAATAGAAAATAAACTAGAGAGAGAGAGAGGAGTTCGGCCACCACAAGGTTTAGAGAGAGAAGCTCTCAATCTCTAACTTATGTGGAATGAGAAAAATGAGAAGAATGAGGCTCCTATTTATAGGAGAGGTCTCACCTTCAATAAGGTAGTTTCCTCTTCTATAGAATATCACATATTCATGAGCCAATTTCCTCTTTTCCTCTATGAGACACTCGGCCAAGGCAGCCTTCTAGAAGGCTTGGATTTGTTTCCTTTTTTGTTCCTTGCCTTGCTTCTTTCTCTACTCGGGCGCCTACCTCTTCTTTCCCTTAGAGGAAATTTGTTTCCTCTTTTTCTTTTGGCAAGTATCTTCATACATTTATGCACAAAATATTCTCTCTATCTCTAGGGTATTTGGGCGCCTATATTCACTAGAAAAGGCTTCTAGAATTTTCTTCACTTGTTCATGACAACAAAAGAAAAGGCCCATTAAGTATTTTCAATAAAATTCTTATGAAATGAAATTAATTCACAAGGCCCAATAAATCTTATTTTGGCCGAGTGAAACTTGTCATCAAATGACCATGTCAAAAAATTTATTGACATTCATTTCATCCTATGTCTCAAAAGACAAAAATACCCTTTTGACTATTTTCGTTCTTGTTTTGACTTAGCTTCCAGTTTAACTATTCCTATCGATGTGATTCGTGATAGTGACCTCATGGACCCAAATGAACAAAGCTTGAGCTAGACACTTGGACTCAAAAGTTCACAAACCTTTTCCAAGTTTAGCTTAATGCCAACTGACTCCACTAAAGAGCTGACACTGAAAATCTCTCGGTTCAAATGAATTTATTTTCTACTCAAGAATTTGACCTAATTATGATGAGCGGATCCACTAAATATTATCTATGTTTACCCTTCATGAATGTCATCAGCTAGTCGGGATTTACTAAATTACCATTTTACCCTTCTAGCTGTTATTTCCTCAACTCCTTTGTCGCTTGTGAATAAGTTAGAAACAATGTATTGACGAGGAGCTAACAAGTCACATTGTTTCATCCAAAAAGAGTCAGGACTCAATTTGGACACTGGCCAGTTCATTTATTCACACTCCAAGGAACAAAGCATGAGGTGACATACATTGCATTTCAGCAATCTTGTACATGAATTCCATATCTATGAGAACTTCACAAAGTTACTCATGACAGACTCACAACTTAGTACTTCACCAATAGGCCTTGTTCGGAATCACATAGTGAGTCCGAACTTTGACTTTCTCAAATGAGAATACTAAGGTGTGAAATGGCATGTCTCATTTCATGATTAAGGTAAGCATGATGCAATTCATACATAGTGACTTCGAGACATAAGAGGTTAAATGGTTTGTTCTTATATTGTCTCTAGAAGTGCACTCGTCAATTCAGTATCTTCGGAAGATACCTAGAAGAACTATAGAGTCCCCAACTCTCAATGCCTCATAACCAGACATCATAGATTCTTCTAACAATCATACTGAGGTCAATAGTCCTTTGACCCTAAGATTGCGAATATATCGTTTTAAGCAAACTACGAAGAGTTTGTTCATGCAAATCTACATTTGTCTCTTCGTAAGTTGTTAAGTTTGTTTATGGACTAAAAGACTAAGGTTTTATCATAAAGCTTCAAACAAAGAAAGAATGAATGAACGTTTCAACTTTATTAATGAATAGATAGGCAATTACAAGCAAGAGTCTTCATGAGACTTTATTACATCAAATGTACAAAATAAAGACTACAACTCTTCTTGTGGGCACCATTGACAACATTTAGGGCTTTAGTGGAAAAGCAAACTGGCAAAGTGATCAAAACCCTTCGATCTGATCGAGGTGGTGAGTATATGTCTGGAGAGTTCGATGACTTTCTTAAAGAAGAATGTATCGCTTCTCAGCTTACCGCACCTGGCACACCTCAACAAAACGGAGTGTCAGAGAGAAGAAACCGAACTCTTATGGAGATGGTTAGATCGATGATGAGTTACTCATCACTCCCGCTTTCCTTTTGGGGATATGCCCTTGAAACAACCGCTTACATTCTGAACCAAGTTCCGTCTAAAACGGTTCCTGGTACTCCTTATGAAAGATGGACTGGCCGTAAAGTAAGTTTGGGCCACATCCGAATTTGGGGTTGCCCTGCACACGTGCTGAGGCAAAAGACTAGCAAGTTGGCTAGTAGGTCAGAATTGTGCCTGTTTGTAGGATATCCGAAGGAAACCAAAGGTTTTACTTTCTATAGTCCCGAGGACGATAAGACTTTCGTTAGCATGAATGCTCGTTTCCTTGAGGAGGACTTTATGAAGGATGCGAAACCAAGAAGCAAAATTGTGCTTGAAGAAAAGTTGGGTGAGGAAGCTTCTACCTCATCTGTAAGAACTGTTCTTACCCCAACTGAAACACAACCTAACTCATCAGAATCTCGTCAAGTAGTACTTCGACGTAGTGGGAGGGCTGTTCAAAAGCCTGACAGGTACATGTCTTATGGAGACTCTCTTGTAGCCGTCTCTGACATGGATGATCCAGTTTCCTATAGCCAAGCGATGGCTTGTTCTGAATCAAACCTTTGGCTTGACGCCATGAAAGTTGAAATGCGCTCGATGTATGTCAACAATGTCTGGAAACTTGTAGACCTTCCTGAAGGGATTAAACCCGTAGGGTGTAAGTGGATATACAAGAAGAAAAAGGGTCCTGATGGGAACGTTGAGACGTTCAAAGCACGACTTGTGGCGAATGGTTATACCCAACAAGAAGGGATTGACTATGAAGAAACCTTCTCGCCAGTCGCGATGCTTAAATCTATCCGCATACTCCTATCCATAGCTGCAGCTCTCGACTATGAGATCTGGCAAATGGATGTCAAGACAGTCTTTCTGAATGGCAATCTTGACGAGCGCATTTACATGGCTCAACCAGACGGTTTCGTGGATAAAGGTCAAGGTTTGTGAGTTGCTTAAATCCATTTATGGACTAAAGCAAGCATCTAGGTCATGGAATATTAGATTCAATGAAACTGTAAAGAGCTTTGGCTTTGAACAGTCAATGGATGAGCCTTGTGTTTACAAGTTAATACACGAAGGTAAAGTTGTGTTTCTGGTACTATATGTCGATGATATACTACTCATTGGTAATGACGTGGGTAAGTTATCTAAGGTTAAGGTCTGGCTAGCAAAGCAATTCGATATGAAGGATCTAGGAGAAGCCGCGTACATTCTGGGGATCCAAATCTTTCGAGATAGGAAAAACCGGACCCTATCGCTCTCTCAAGCATCTTATATTGATAAGGTGATGGATCGCTTCTCGATGCAAGATTGCAAAAGGGGTCAAACACCCTTTAGGCATGGAGTTTCACTCTCTAAAGACCAGTCTCCCAAGATTGCACAAGAGATTGAAGACATGAGGAAGATTCCTTACGCCTCTGCCGTAGGAAGCCTCATGTATGCCATGCTTTGCACTAGACCTGATATATATTTCGCCGTTGGCGTAGTTAGCCGTTTCCAATCCAACCCTGGACCCGAGCACTGGATTGCTGTTAAGCATGTTCTTAAGTATCTTCGAAGAACTAGGAACTTGATGCTTACATACTCAGGTACTGACCTGACTATGAAGGGATATACTGACTCCGATTTTCAAGCGGATAAGGATTCCAGGAAATCCACTTCGGGATCTATATTCATCCTTAATGGTGGAGCTGTTGTGTGGAGAAGTATTAAGCAATCTTGCATTGCTGACTCCACAATGGAAGCAGAATATGTGGCTGCTTGTGAAGCATCCAAAGAGGCTGTATGGCTTAGAAAATTCCTTATGTATTTGGAAGTTGTTCCAAACGTCGACGAGCCCATGACCCTTTATTGTGATAATAGTGGGGCTGTCGCTAACTCAAAGGAACCTAGAAGCCATAAGCGCTCTAAGCATATTGAGAGGAAATACCATTTGATTCGAGAGATCACGCAACGCGGAGACGTGGAGGTGAAGTAGATCTCTGGCATATCTATTCACCAAGGCCCTAGCGAACATGGTCTTCGACCAACTTCGAGAGGGATTAGGCATGTAGGACTACTCACATCTTCTTTGAGTCAAGTGGGAGTTTGTTGTCAATGGTACCCACAAGAAGAGTAGTAGTGTCTATTTATGTACATTTGATGTCATATAGTCTTACGAAGACTCTTGCTTGTAATTGCTTATTCATTAATAAAGTTGAAACGTTCATTCATTCTTTCTTTGTTTGAAGCTTTATGATAAAACCTTAGTCTTTTAGTCCATAAACAAACTTAACAACTTACGAAGAGACAAATGTATATTTGCATGAACAAACTCTTCGTAGTTTGCTTAAAACGATATATTCGCAATCTTAGGGTCAAAGGACTATTGACCTCAGTATGATTGTTAGAAGAATCTATGATGTCTGGTTATGAGGCATTGAGAGTTGGGGACTCTATAGTTCTTCTAGGTATCTTCCGAAGGTACTGAATTGACCAGTGCACTTCTAGAGACAAAATAAGAACAAACCATTTAACCTCTTATGTCTCGAAGTCACTATGTATGATATGCATCATGCTTACCTTAATCCTGAAATGAGACATGCCATTTCACACCTTAGTATTCTCATTTGAGAAAGTCAAAGTTCGGACTCACTATGTGATTCCGAACAAGGCCTATTGGTGAAGTACTAAGTTGTGAGTCTGTCATGAGTAACTTTGTGAAGTTCTCATAGATATGGAATTCATGTACAAGATTGCTGAAATGCAATGTATGTCACCTCATGCTTTGTTCCTTGGAGTGTGAATAAATGAACTAGCCAGTGTCCAAATTGAGTCCTGACTCTTTTGGATGAAACAATGTGACTTGTTAGCTCCTCGTCAATACATTGTTTCTAACTTATTCACAAGCGACAAAGGAGTTGAGGAAATAACAGCTAGAACGGTAAAATGGTAATTTAGTAAATCCCGACTAGCTGATAACATTCATGAAGGGTAAACATAGATAATATTCAGTGGATCCGCTCATCATAATTAGGTTGAATTATTGAGTAGAAAACAAATTCATTTGAACCGAGAGATTTTCAGTGTCAGCTCTTTAGTGGAGTCAGTTGGCATTAAGCTAAACTTGGAAAAGGTTTGTGAACTTTTGAGTCCAAGTTTTTAGCTCAAGCTTTGTTCATTTGGGTCCGTGAGGTCACTGTCACGAATCACATCGATAGGAATAGTTAAACTGGAAGCTAAGTCAAAACAAGAACGAAAATAGTCAAAAGGGTATTTTTGTCTTTTGAGACATATGATGAAATGAATGTCAATAAATTTTTTGACAAGTTCATTTGATGACTTAATGTCACTCGGCCATAACTTGATTATTGGGCCTTGTGAATTAATTTCGTTTCATAAGAATTTTATTGAAAATTCTTAATGGGCTTTTCTCATGTTGTCATGAACAAATGAAGAAGCTTCTAGAAGCTCCTTCTAGATGAGAATAGGCGCCCATAATACCCAAGGAAAGAGAGTTTATTTTGTGCATAAATGTATTTAGATACTTGCCAAAAGAAAAAGAGGAAACAAATTTGCATGTAGATGCACAAGGAATTTCGGCCAAGAGAGTAATGGGCAAGCCAAGGAACAAAAAAGGAAACAAATCCAAGCCTCTAGGAGGCAGCCTTGGGCGCCCAACATGGAATGGGAAATAAGGGATTTTTGCTCATGAATATCTGATATTCTATAGAAGAGGAAAGTACCTTATTGAAGGTAAAACGTCTCCTATAAATAGGATCCCCATTCCTCACATTTCATTCATCCAAGTTTAAGAGATTTGAGAGACTCTCTCTCTAGAACTTTGGCCGAAAATCCTCTCTCTCTCTCTCTAGTTTATTTTCGATTTTTTCTTGTCTTGGCACCTAGGTCCTCACTCGACCTAGTGTTTAGCTCTGCGACTTCGAGACTCGTTCTTAAGTCGTAGCGTTTAAAAGTGCCTACTCACTGATTCCTTCTTTTCGAGTGATTTAGTGATAGAAACTTTCGTGGTTGCTCGAGGTGCCGAGGAAAGGAAGAGAGACGTGCTGCGAGGGGAGACGAGCGTTGCAAACTTTCCAAAAGCTTCTTCAAAGTTCAAGCTTCAAGAAAGGTTAGTAAACTCTTAGCTCATATTGGTCTTTAATTACATGTACTTGCTTCTTTGTCTAGGTTAGTAAAAACTGTTTTTACTTGAAAAGAAATTTTTTAAAATTCCGCCGCTTCCCAGAGCGTTTAATCTTTTTCTTAAACCCTAGATCAATTCCAACACGATGCTCCTCGCGCCGACTCTTCACGAAACTCCTCGTGCAGGCTCTACGTGAGTCCTCGAGTCGAGTTCGAGTCCACGAGTCGACTGATGCTCCTCGTGCCAACTCTTCACATGTCTCCTCGAGATGAATTCATTCCTCGAGTCGAGCTACGAGTCCGCGAGTCGACCAATGCTCCTCGCACCGACTCTTCACGAAACTCCTCGTGCAGGCTCTACGTGAGTCCTCGAGTCGAGTTCGAGTCCACGAGTCGACTGATACTCCTCGTGCCGACTCTTCACATGTCTCCTCGAGATGAATTCGTTCCTCGAGTCGAGCTACGAGTCCGCGAGTCGACCGATGCTCCTCGCGCCGACTCTTCACGAAACTCCTCGTGCAGGCTCTACGTAAGTCCTCGAGTCGAGTTCAAGTCCACGAGTCGACTGATACTCCTCGTGCCGACTCTTCACATGTCTCCTCGAGATGAATTCATTCCTCGAGTCGAGCTACGAGTCCGCGAGTCGACCGATGCTCCTCGCGCCGACTCTTCACGAAACTCCTCGTGTAGGCTCTACGTGAGTTCTCGAGTCGAGTTCGAGTCCACGAGTCGACTGATACTCCTCGTGCCGACTCTTCACATGTCTCCTCGAGATGAATTCATTCCTCGAGTCGAGCTACGAGTCTGCGAGTCGACCGATGCTCCTCGCGCCGACTCTTCACGAAACTCCTCGTGTAGGCTCTACGTGAGTTCTCGAGTCGAGTTCGAGTCCACGAGTCGACTGATACTCCTCGTGCCGACTCTTCACATGTCTCCTCGAGATGAATTCATTCCTCGAGTCGAGCTACGAGTCCGCGAGTCGACCGATGCTCCTCGCGCCAACTCTTCACGAAACTCCTCATGCAGGCTCTACGAGAGCCATCGAGTTGAGTCCCGAGTCCACAAGCCAACTAACCACTCCTCGTGCAGGCTCTACGAGAGCCCTCGAGTTGAGTCCCAAGTCAACAAATCAACTAACTACTCCTCGTGCAGGCTCTACATGAGTCCTCGAGTTGAGTCTCAAGTCCGCGCTCGCCGCCCAGCTCGTGGGCCGATAGGCAACGAGTTACAAATGGGTTCAAGGTCTGCGTCCGCAGGGCGTATCTGGTCTAGCCAGCGTCCACGGGAAACCTCGCCACACATATGTGGCATCGCGCTCGCCGCCCAGCTCGTGGGCCGATAGGCAACGAGTTACAAATGGGTTCAAGGTCTGCGTCCGCAGGGCGTATCTGGTCTAGCCAGCGTCCACGGGAAACCTCGCCACACAAATGTGGCATCGCGCTCGCCGCCCAGCTCGTGGGCCGATAGGCAACGAGTTACAAATGGGTTCAAGGTCTGCGTCAACACAACAAAGACGTGCAAATCGATTATGCCTTCGTTGGCAAATCGAGAAAATAAGACGCGCACAACACAATAAAACCGTGCTCATCGATCACGCCCTCATTGGTAGATCGAGAAAATAACCCACGCACGATCAACCCGAAACAAAAAGTCGTCCCTCGCGACGCCCAAAGGCCGTCCCTCGCGACGCGCGAAGGCCATTCGTATAAAGAGTAGATTTTGAGTTTCCACTCGATCTACGCTCGACCGGAAACTCGGGGGGCTAATGTTGTCGGCCTGTCTCGGACCGACGAGGAAAAAGACATCACTTCGACCCGCGCGACCGGCGCGAGGCCTTTGACCGGCGCAAAGCTTCAGCCGGCCAATGGCCGGCCCAGTTCACTCGGCCATTGGCCGAGGCAAAGTTTCAGTCGGCCAATGGCCGACCCAAGGGTCTCACTCGGCCATTGGCCGAGGCAAAGCTTCAGCCGGCCAATGGCCGACCCAGTTCACTCGGCCATTGGCCGAGGCAAAGTTTCAGTCGCCCAATGGCCGACCCAAGGGTCTCACTCGGCCATTGGCCGAGGCAAAGCTTCAGCCGGCCAATGGCCGGCCCAGTTCACTCGGCCATTGGCCGAGGCAAAGTTTCAGTCCGCCAATGGCCGACCCAAGGGTCTCACTCGGCCATTGGCCGAGGCAAAGCTTCAGCCGGCCAATGGCCGGCCCAGTTCATTCGGCCATTGGCCGAGGCAAAGCTTCAGTCGGCCAATGGCCGACCCAACATGCTCACTCGGCCATTGGCCGGTCCAACCCTTCAGCCGGCCAATGGCCGACCCAACCTTGCTCACTCGGCCAAGGGGTCTTCAAACCACCCCTTGGCTGCCTATAAATACAGGGGCCGCTCCCCTAGTCCAGGTAATCCATTCTTGAGTACTGAAACGCTGTCGAACTCGCACCTCGCTCGTTTCTCTCAAGTCTCGGCCTCTAAACACCCCTAAAACCTCTATACTCCACCTCAATCCCACTAATGTTGAGCGTCGGAGAGGTAAACAGGGGCACCCCCCCTGTTTCCCCTTTGTAGTTCACAATCTCTTGTTTGCTTTTCAGGTATCGAGACGAGGTGAGCTTCACCCATAGCTAAGGGACGACTTGGGATACCAAGTCCGACACGCTCGAGCCGGAGTGAGACCACTTGGTCCGGCCTTGGGTCTAACCACTCTGGGCTCCTAAATAGTTGTCCAAAATTCAGCGACAACACAACTTAATTGTGATGAGTGGATCCACTAAATATTATCTATGTTTACCCTTCATGAATATCATCAGCTAGTCGGGATTTACAAAATTACCATTTTACCCTTTTAGCTGTTATTTCCTCAACTCTTTTGTCGCTTGTGAATACATTAGAAACAATGTATTGACAAGGAGCTAACAAGTCATATTGATTCATCCAAAAGAGTCATGACTCAATTTGGACACTGGCCAGTTCATTTATTCACATTCCAATGAACAAAGCATGAGGTGATATACATTGCATTTAAGCAATCTTGAACATGAATTCCATTTCTATGAGATCTTCGCAAAGTTACTCATGACATCGGTTGTCGCTCGTTTTCGGACAACGATTTAGAAGCCTCAAGCGGTTAGACCCAAGGCCGGACCAAGTGGTCTAGCTTTGGCTTGAGCATGTCGGACTCGATATCTCGAGTCTCCCCTTAGCTGTCAATGGTCCTTGAGTTCGTCGGCATACCTGAAAAGAATAAGAGAACCGTGAACTAGGAAGGGAAAACAGAGGGGGTGCCTCTGTTTACCTCTCCGACGCTTAGCATTAGTGGGATTGAGGTGGAGTATAGAGGTTTTAGAGGGTGAGAGGCCAAAGATGAGCGAAGCGAGTGAAGTATGAGTTCGACAGCGTTTCGGGACTCAAAAATGGATTAACTTTCGGGGGAGGATAGACCTCCATATTTATAGGCAACCAAGGGGTCATTGGGGCACCCCTTGGCCGAGTGAGACTTTGGGTCAGCCGGCCATTGGCCGGCTGAAGGTTTGGGCCGGCCAATGGCCGGCTTAACTTGGATCGGCCATTGGCCGGCTGAATGTTTGGGCCGACCTATGGCCGGCTGAACTTGGATCGGCCATTGGCCAGTTGAAGGTTTAGGCCGGCCAATGGCCGGCTGAACTTGGATCGGCCATTGGCCGGCTGAAGGTTTGGGCCTGCCAATGGCCGACTGAACTTGGATCAGCCATTGGCCGACTGAAGGTTTGGGCCGGCCAATGGCCGGTTGAACTTGGATCGGCCATTGGCCGGCTGAAGGTTTGATCCGACCATTGGTTTGGGCTGGACAATGGCCGAGTCAATCTTCGGCCGACCATTGGTTTGGGCCGGCCAATGGCCGAGGCAAGGTTTTGCTATCCGGTGGCCATTCGAAGCCTTGCGCCGGTCGTGAGGGTTGAAGTGACGCTTTTGTCCTCGTCGGTCCGGGACGGGCCGACAACATTACCTCCCCCCCCCCCCCCCGAGTTTCTGGTCAAGCGTGGGTCGAGTGGAAACTCAGTACTTGTGTTGACGTGCAGACATGGGACGAATGCTCCCGAGTTAGTGAGCGCACCGTAAAAAGGGATTTTAATGCAACGCGAGGGATAGGTTTAATGCGTTACGAGGGACGACTTTTGTGCATCGTGAGGGGCGGCGTTTGTGCATCGCGAGGGGCGACATTTGTCCGTCGCACCGTAAAAAGTGCTTTTAATGTTGTCGGCCTGTCCCAAACGGGCGAGGACAAAAGCGTCACTTCAACCCACACGACCTTGCCTCAGGATGGCAAAACCTTGCCTCGGCCACTGGCCGGCCAAAACCAATGGCCGGCCCAAGATTGACTCGGCCATTGGCCAGCCCAAACCAATGGCCGGCCCCAGATTGACTCGGCAATTGGCCGTTCCAAATCCTTTGCCGGCCAATGGCCGACTCAAGTTTCACTCGGCCATTGGCCGGCCCAAACCTTCAGCCGGCCAATGTCCGATCCAAGTTCAACCAGCAATTGGCCGGCCCAAACCTTTAGCCGGCCAACGGCTGATCCAAGTTCAGCCGGCCATTGGCCGGCCCAAACCTTCAGCCGGCCAATGGCCGATCCAAGTTAAGCCGGCCATTGGCCGGCCAAAAACCTTAAGCCGGCCAATGGCCGATCCAAGTTCAACTGGCCATTGGCCGGCCCAAAACCTTTAGCTGGCCAATGGCCGATCCAAGTTCAGCCGGCCATTGGCCGGCCCAAACCTTGAGCCGACCAATGGCCTACCCAAAGTCTCACTCGGCCAAGGGGTGCCCCAATGACCCCTTGGTCGCCTATGAATATGGAGGTCTATCCTCCCCCGAAAGGTAATCCATTTTTGAATCCTGAAACGCTGTCGAACTCATACTTCACTCCTTTCGCTCATCTTTGGCCTCTCACCCTCTAAAACTTCTATACTCCACCTCAATCCCACTAATGTTGAGCGTCGGAGAGGTAAACAGAGGCACCCCCTCTGTTTTCCCTTCCTAGTTCACGGTTCTCTTATTCTTTTTAGGTATGCCGACAAACTCAAGGACCATTGATAGCTAAGGGGAGACTCGAGATATCGATTCCGACACGCTCAAGCCAAAGCGAGACCACTTGGTCCGGCCTTGGGTCTAACCGCTTAAGGCTTCTAAATCGTTGTCCGAAAACGAGCGACAACATTTTGGCGCTAGAAGGAGGGGATCTCGCGACCTTAACAACGCATTCCCTCTACAACTCTTCTTCTACCTTCGACGACAAAACTCTCGATAGATGAGTCAATTTTCCGTCACCTCCACGGCCGACCGGGCGACTATCTCGAGATACGCCTTGGAAAGCTTGGCACACCGGATTGGGAATCAAGGGCCTCGTGATAACGAGAGCCTACCCCTCAAACCAGCCATCCATGAACCGGCCAGCGATGCCAACGACGCTCTCAGTGAAGACACGGCCCGGAGACTCTCTGAACTGTTCGAGCAGCCAGGTTTGAATGGCTCTCTCATCGCCGACCTCCTCGGCTACAACATCATCGACGACGTCAACCACGATGAGAAAGACCCCAACCATGTGGCGAAATAAAAAACTACCCCGGACCACGCTATTCACGAAAGTGAGCGCGCACGCACGCCTTCAAGGGGACACCCTTAGGCGACCGCGTCAAGACATCTATCGTCGGGTGAACACACACTCATGCGCCCTCAAGGGGACACCCTCGAGAGACCACATCAAGGGGTCAAATATCGCGCAATACCCGAGGATGCTCAATCTCAGGGTCCCAAAATGGATGCTCTGAGCTCACCATTTGCCTCCAAAACCCCCGGAGAGGTGACGACATCAATGGTCGCGGTGTCCGTCGGAGACGTCGCTTGAATGACATGCCCTTGCCAAGGCTGATAGGAACGGCCAACAGAGACTTGAGAGACCGCCTCAACGCCCGACGCAAGATCGCGAGAGAGGTCGTCTTGGGACACCAACCACCCAATGTTGCTAATTGAGCATCCAACAAGAAGCGCGTTGCCACACTCGTGGCACCGTCCGTCGGCCCCGACTCGCGAAGGAAGAGGCGTAGAAATGGTTAGGTCCCTAATGACCATCAATCTCCGACCCCGAAGCAATCTTTCGTCCCTCTCAACACGACACCCGACCGGATCCTGAGCTTACACAGAGAGAAGCTGGGATCTCCGAATCCAATAAAGACGGATCCCACAACGCGGGTGTTGTCGCTGTTTTTCGGACAACGATTTAGGAGCCCAAAGTGGTTAGACCCAAGGCCGGACCAAGTGGTCTCACTCCGGCTCGAGCGTGTCGGGATTGGTATCCCAAGCCGTCCCTTAGATGTAGGTGATCTCTATCTCGTCCGAGCACCTGAAATGTAAGCAAAAAGGTGTGAACTACAAAGGGGAAACAGAGGGGTTGCCTCTGTTTACCTCTCCGACACTCAACATTAGTACGATTGAGGTGGATATAGGAGGTTTAAGTGTTTAGAGGCCGAGACTTGAGAGAAACGAGCGAGGTACGAGTTCGACAGTGTTTCAGTACTCAAATTCGGATTACCTGGACCAGGGGAGGGACCCCCGGTGTTTATAGGCGACCAAGGCGTGTTATGGGCAGCCCCTTGGCCGAGGATAGCCCTGGCTCGGCCATTGGCCGAGGCTGGCCCTTGGGCCGGCCAATGGCCGAGGCTGGCCCTTGGGCCGGCCAATGGCCGAGGCTATTTGGGCCGGCCATTGGCCGAGGCTGGCCCTAGGGCCGGCCAATGGCCGGGGGTGGCTTGGCTCGGCCATTGGCCGAGGCTGGCCCTTGGGCCGACCAATGGCCGAGGCTATTTGGGCCGGCCATTGGCCGAGGCTGGCCCTAGGGCCGGCCAATGGCCGGGGGTAGCTTGGCTTGGCCATTGGCCGAGGCTATTTGGGCCGGCCATTGGCCGAGGCTGGCCCTAGGGCCGGCCAATGGCCGGGGGTAGCTTGGCTCGGCCTTTGGCCGAGACTGGCCCTTGGGCCGGCCAATGGCCGAGGCTATTTGGGCCGGCCATTGGCCGAGGCTGGCCCTAGGGCCGGCCAATGGCCGGGGGTAGCTTGGCTCGGCCATTGGCCGAGGCTATTTGGGCCGGCCATTGGCCGAGGCTGGCCCTAGGGCCGGCCAATGGCCGGGGGTAGCTTGGCTCGGCCTTTGGCCGCGACTGGCCCTTGGGCCGGCCAATGGCCGAGGCTATTTGGGCCGGCCATTGGCCGAGGCTGGCCCTATGGCCGGCCAATGGCCGGGGGTAGCTTGGCTCGGCCATTGGCCGAGGCTGGCCCTAGGGCCGGCCAATGGCCGGGGGTAGCTTGGCTCGGCCTTTGGCCGAGACTGGCCCTTGGGCCGGCCAATGGCCGAGGCTATTTGGGCCGGCCATTGGCCGAGGCTGGCCCTAGGGCCGGCCAATGGCCGGGGATAGCTTGGCTCGGCCATTGGCCGTGGCTGGCCCTAGGGCCGGCCAATGGCCGAGGCAGGCTGCCGAGACGCGTCCGACGTCGCTTCGCCTCTGTTCGGCCGTGATCGGGGTCGGGCCGATAACATTAGCCCCCCGAGTTTACGGCCGAGTGAAACTCGTGCGGTAAACTCAAGACTCTTGCCGTCATCGGCCCACCGGAGCAGCCCGTCGTGACAAGGTTTGGCTCGGCTCCTTTAATTATTATTTTTTCTTTTCTCTGGTTACTTTTTGCCTTGTCTCGTTACACGCGTCAATGGACCCTACCAACCACCTGTCGGGGAGTGGGTCCATTGATGACGACCTCTTCCCTTTGCTCGGGAATCAAGACGCGAACTTAGACGAGTTGTGGTAGCAATTTTCATCTCCCTTGGTTACCAACACCGTGCCGCCTTCACGCCCTTTGAGCAACCACGTAACAGAGATGGCCGGGGGCGACTTTCACACGGTCGAAGCATGGCTGGCCGACGAGGAGGAATACACGTGCATTGGGGACGGCCCCGGCCGTCAGGGGGACGCCGGCCCAGGAGCGCCGGGCGTCGGGGAGAGCTGGGTCGATCGGCGCAGAGGCGCGCTCGGCGAGCCAGGCCCGGGAGAAGATGCGCTAGCCCCTGTCGGCGCCGTCTATGTCGGGAGCGTCGGAGGAGGAGCCCCAGGCGGCGCTGGGGATGCGCGCGGCCTGGGTGGAGTCGCACCCGGCGAGGCGGGCTTGGGCGATGGTGCGCCGGTCTTCGTCGGTGCTGTCTGTGCTGGAGGCGCGGCCGGGGGAGATCCAAGCAGCGCAGGTAGAGCGCCCGCCCCGGGAGGGGCCGCGCCGGCTGAGTCGGGCTCTAGGAGCGTCGCGTCGGCCCTGGGCGGCGACGCCGGGCCTATTTGGCAGGTGAGCGGCGGCGAAGGAGGCCCGGGCAACCTGGGCCCGGCCTTTCTCGAGGAGATGCGCGCCGGTGGAGGCCGACTGGAGGCGGGCAGCGCCCGTGGAGGGCCACCGGAGGTGGGCGGCGCCGCTGGCGGGAGCGCCAGCGCCGTTGACGAGGAGGGCCGGCCGGACAGCTTCGGCCGGGGGGCGGCGGCCGAGGCGCTGATCGCCCTAGCCCTAGGAGCCGGCGGGCTAGGACTGCACGGGGGGAGCCCACCTGGCGGGCCGGGCTGCGCTGCTGGGCCAGGTGCGCGCGCCACTGGGCTGGGCGAGAACCCAAGGGGCCCAGGGGACCTGGGTGCGCAAGGGGACTGCCTCCCTGGGCCGGGCGCTGGTGAGGCCGGCCCAATGGCTCTAGGCGCACAGCGCGCGGGCTTGGACGCGCTAGGTGGCCTCCTACCCGGGCCGGAGGCTGGTGGAGCCGGCCCAATGGCCTTGGGCATCCACCAAGGGAGCCCGGACGAGACGGGCCTCGCCGAGGATTGCTTGCCGGGCCCGAGGCCAGGCGCCGATGATGGGTCCGCCACCGAGCCGACCATCGGGAAGACAAGGCCCGCTGAGCCGGGCACCCACGTTACGGCCCGGCCGGCCGGCCTGGGCGATCGCCACGAAGGACTCGCCGGGCCGGGGATCGCCTCCGACGTTGAGCGCTCGAGCGAGTCGTCGGACCGTCGCGCCACACCCGCGGCGATGCCTTCTTTAACAGCGCGGGAGGAAGCACGAGCCCTATCCTTCCCGACCGGGGAATCGGCAATACGTGGCGGCCTAGATTGCTCGGGTGTTGACACTCCGAGTTCGCTCTCGATCGCCAGTTTTACGACCTTGAAGAGGCGGTACGGTATCTTGGACTCCATGTCGATCTTGCGACCGTTGCCTGACGATCTTCCGACTCGCCCTCAGAAAGGATACGCTGCCATTCACGAGGCGAGTCTTCGAGGAGGGTTACGGTTACCCTTTCAGTCGGTGATTCAAGAGTTACTGATTCGGTTGGGGGTGATCCCGTCGCAAATGTCTCCGACCTTCTATCGGGTAGTCGCTGCGTGCCATATGATGCTTTATCGGGCAAAGAAAAGGGCGGTCACCGCGGACGACATCCAAGATCTCGTGCTCATTCGCGGGGTTCCAGGGAAACCAGGCTTCTACACGGCGTTCACTCGGAAGCGCATCTCCGTCGTCGCCAAAGTTACCTCGAAGCATCGATACCCTTGGGTGTGGGTGTCCGAGTCAGCCTTCGGGATCGCGCCTCTCTTCTTCGGCCCCGCGGCTGACTTTTCACCCGTGGGCGATATCGAGGGCTCCGAGCTCGTCGCGGTGATTAGGGCGATCCCGGAGTCAAGGCGGCAAGGACCGCACTTCGAATCTCCAGATTTAATGGTGAGGACCGGGTGGTTCACGCCCGGCGACGACGCTCCCCCGTGCCCGGGTCTCGGTGCGGAGGCTACGGAGGACCCTGAGTCAGAGGCGGGGGGCTCGTCCGCTCCTCCCCCCGATGTGGGGGGTACTGACCATACATATGCTTCCCACTATTACACGCTCCATTGTATTGCGTTCTAACCTGTCGTCCCTTTATCTTTTTCAGATACCATGACCCGGCGACATCGACCGCGCGCGCAAGTACCGAGGGTGGCACTCGACGTCGAAGCCGTGACCGCGGCTCAACCACAAGCCTAGGCTCGCCATGGGGGGCTTCCAACGCGGGCGAGGAACGAGGCGAATTCCTCAAACAAGCGACCATCGTCGGTGACCCTCCCTGGCTCGTCCTCCGGCCACAAGTGTGCTCATACGTCGGCGGCGCCGGACGGCATGGAATCGATGCTCCTAGCGGAGGCGGCGGAGCTGAGGGATCAATCCTCTCGAGGGATCCTTGAAACCTCTCTGCGGGATTTCAAGAGTATCTTGACGGCGAGCGACCTCGAGCATTTCCAGAGTGGGATTGGCGACGCCCGAAAGGTACATTTCGCCTGCTTCTCTTATGTGCAACCATTATGCTTATTTCGATTGCACGTATATCGTTTGTTTCCACAGATGCTCGCGCGTCAAGAACGGAGCGACCGTATCCTCCGGGACTTGCTGCGTCGCATGCAAATCATGGAGAAGGATAAGGAGAGCACGGCGGCCGCCCATGCTGCCACTCTGGCGGGGGTCCGTACCGCCCGAGAGTTTCAAGCGCTCGAGGAGGAACTGAAGCGAGCTCGCGGGGAGGCGGCGGCCGAGAAGGCGTCTCGGGAGAAGGCTGAGCAGGCGGCTGACACCTTCTTAGGGGAGACAAAGAAGCTCCAGGCGGCGCTCTCGAGCCGAGACGAGGAGTTGAACATCGTCCACGCTCGATTATCGGCGAGCGAGATCTCCCGGGTCAAGGCCGAGAGGGAGAGGGAAAATTTACGAGCGGAGGTGCAGACCCTCGTCGAGGAGAAGGACGACGCCGTGCGATCCAAGACGGAGTTGGAGGAGGACTGGGATCTCTCGCTGGAGGTGGCCCGTTACGAGGTGGCCATGCGGGTCAAAGACGCGACCGCGGAGGAGAACGCGTCTCGCGGGATCACATTTTCCTTCTTTGACGCCATGTTTCCTCCCCTGGATGACGAGTTGCCAGAGGACGAGCTGACTCCCGAAGTTCTTGGGGAGGCCGCCCAGTCGTCAAACTGTCGGTCCGGTGGAGAAACCGTTGGCAGGTCGGGCGCCCCTCGCCCCGAAGACGACGAAGAGCAGATCGACTACGGCTCAGAGTAGCCAAGTTTTCTTTGGTTTTCTGCGCACTTGTTTAGCGCTCGCTTTACGCTTTCTTTCGGATTTTTGTTGTGTTTGACATGTGTCGTACTCTCGTACTTTTCTCGTCGGGTTGTTTGTGCAACATTGTTTTGCTTTGATTGAAGCTTTCTTTTTATTATGCGTCTTATTTTCTCGACTTGCTATGCTTAGTGTAATCGATTTGCGCAATTTTGAACGATGCGTGTCTTACGAACCCGGCTTACTATGTCTAGCGTAACCGGTTTGCACGGCTTACTGCCGTATTTGGCGGCGAAGTTTCCCGAGGATGCCGGCTAGACCGGTTTCATCCGGTGGGTCTGATTCTCGGCTATCCCTTCGCGACTCGCTGCCCATCGGCGTGTGCGAGCTGGGTGGCCGTCGCGCTCATCCTCCGGCGAGTACGCTACCTATCGGCGTGCGTATCAGGATGAGCTTGCAGTTCCCAGTGAGCGTGGTACTTGTTGGTACGCGTGTCACGTCTTGGGTTTTGACTGCCGAGATCGACGATCCGGTGCGCAGACGTGATCCGTCGACGCCTTACTGCCTATCGGTGTGCAAGGCGCAACGTTGCGCGAGAGTGTCGCAGCGAAAGACGTGCGAGGTTGGAGGTCCGGTGCGTGGATCCAACTTGTCGACGTTTCGCTATCTCTCAGCGCGGGGTCGGAGGTCAAGTGCGCGGATCCGATTTCTGGACGTTTCGCTACCTCTCGGTGCGTGCAAGGTGGAGCGTAAAAAATGGAGTAAATGAGCTTGTTACCCTCATTCTATCCTCCTTAGCCCCCCGAGTTTCTTGGGTGCTCGTAGAGGAGACTAGAAATTATAATACAATGCTTTGGAGCGAAATGTAATTCATTATAATGTTGAAATGGTTAAAAAATTACACCCCAGGCCGTTGGCCGAACTTGAAATTTAAAATTGTCTTTGCTAAAAATCGAAAACAACATGAAAACAACAAAACGTAGAGTGAGCGAAAGGGCATCTATTGGTAGTATTGCCGAAGGTGCTCCGCGTTCCACGGATGCGTGAACACGAGTCCCTCTAGGTTCTCGAGCTCGTACGTGCCGTTGTGGATGGCTCGTCCCACACGGTACGGGCCTTCCCAGGTGGGGCCTAGAACTCCCGCACCTTGTACCTTGGTGTTTTGGAACACCCTTCGAAGAACGAGGCTCCCGTCGGTGAACTTCCGCAGCTTGATCTTGGTATTGTAGTACTTCTCGACCTTCCTCTTTTGTGCAGCAAGTCGGGTGAGTGCGTCCGCCCTCCTCTCGTCTATGAGGTCTAACTCGAGCCTGATTGCGTCGTCGTTGGTGGGTTCTTCGTACTCCTCGATGCGCAAGGTCGGTAGCTTGGTCTCAACGGGTACCACGGCCTCGACGCCGAATGCGAGAGCGAAAGGGGTTTCGCCGGTCGCATTTCGAGCGGTGGTGCGGTACGCCCATAAGACCATGGGGAGCTCGTCGGCCCAAGCCCCCTTCCTTTCCTCCAGCTTCTTCTTCAAGTTCTCTTTGATTGTCTTGTTAACCGCCTCGACCTGACCGTTGGCTTGAGGGTGGCGGGGAGAGGAGAAAGTCTTGCTAATGCCCAATTGTTCGCACATTTCCCGGAGGCGCGCATTGTCAAATTGTTTCCCGTTGTCGGTTACAATTGACGCGGGGATCCCGAAGCGGCAGACGATGCTTTTCCAAATGAAGCTTGTCGTGTTTGCCTCGGTGATCTTCGCTAGCGGCTCAGCCTCTAGCCACTTTGTGAAGTAGTCGATGGCCACGATCGCGTGCATGTACTGCCTCGGGGCCGTAGGTAGCTCACCGATGAGGTCGATTCCCCACTTCGCGAAAGGCCGCGGCACAATGATTGGACACAATGGGGCCGGTGCTTGACGCGGGATGTGGGCGAACCTTTGGCACTTATCACACTTTTTGGCCCACTCGTGGGAGTCCTTTTTTAAGGTCGGCCAAAAATATCCAAGTTTTAGCAGCTTTAATGCCAAAGATTGTCCGGCGGCGTGGTTTCCGCACACCCCCTCGTGCACCTCGTGGAGTGCCTTCCTCGCCTCGACTTCGGTCAGGCAGCGGAGAAGGGGCATAGAGTAGCCTTTCTTGAACAAGTTCGCCTCTCGAGGAACTTGGACGATCTCGAACCACGACAGGGCCTCCAGATTCTTTTGGGCCTTGGACAAATATGTGACCATGTTTGGCTCTTTTGCGGCGTAGTCACCCTTAACCTGGTTCACAATCAACTGCGAGTCACAGTGGATGCGCAGGTTTTGGGCGCCTAGCTTGTTCGCTAGTTCCAAGCCAACGATAAGAGCCTCGTACTCTGCCTCGTTGTTGGAAGCCTTGAACTCGAACCGCAGGGCGTATCTCAGTTTTTCCCTATCGGGATTTGTGTGCACAACGCCGGCGCCAGCCCCCCGGGCGTTTGACGCGCCATCCACGTGCAAGTCCCAGACCGGCCCTATCGGGTCGTTCGTTCTCTTCTTCGACGACTCGCTGTGGTCGTCCTCCTTGTCTTCTCTGTCCTCATCACCTTTGTCGCCCTCGGCAGTTGAGGGCGTGCTTGCGAACTCGGCTACGAAGTCGGCGAGGGCTTGGCCTTTGATGGCGGTTCTCGGCTGAAACTCGACCCCGTACTCACCCAACTCCTGGGACCATATGGCCATTCGAGGGGAGGTCCCTTTTTGAAGGGCATTCTCGATGGGATGTCCCGTGCGGACCACAATGGGGTGCGCTTGGAAGTAGGGCCGGAGCTTTCTCGCGTTCGTGGCGAGGGCGAGGGATAGTCTCTCGATTTTCGGGTATCGGGTTTCGGCGTCGAGGAGCGCCTTGCTAACGTAGTAGACCGGCCATTGTACCTTGTCTTCTTCGCGAATGAGGACCGCGCTCACGGCCCTATCGGAAACCGCGAGGTAGAGGTACAAGGTTTCGCCATTCTTCGGCTTTGCGAGGAACGGGGGGGAGGTGAAATAGGCTTTCATATCACGGAATGCTTCCTCGCACTCCTTCGTCCATACGAACCCGTCGGTCTTCTTCAGTGCCTTGAAGAACGGTTGGCACCTATCGGTGGCTTTGGAAACGAATCGCGTCAAGGCGGCGATCCTTCCCGTCAAGCTTTGAACTTCTTTGACTTTTTGTGGCGACCTCATCTCTAAGATCGCCTTAATCTTCTCAGGATTGGCTTCGTTCCCGCGGCGGCTCACCATGTAGCCCAGAAACTTTCCAGACTCGACCCCGAAAGCGCACTTGTTGGGGTTGAGCTTCATCTTGTAGCGTCGCAGGATTGTGAACATCTCCCTAAGGCCTCGAACGTGGTCGTGGGCTTTGAGGCTTTTGACAAGCATGTCGTCCACGTAGACCTCCATGGTTTTGCCAATTTGATTGGCGAACATCCGGTTCACCCACCTTTGATATGTCGCTCCCGCGTTTTTGAGGCCAAAGGGCATGACCTTGTAACAGTAAAGTCCGCGGTTCGTAACAAAGGTGGTCTTGATCTGATCCGGCTCGTGCATGCGGATCTGGTTGTAGCCTGAGTAGGCGTCCATGAAGATTAGCAACTCGTGGCCCGCCGTGGCGTCCACGAGCTGCTCGATCCTCGGGAGAGGGAAGCTGTCTTTCGTGCAGGCTTTGTTAAGATCTTTATAATCAATGCAGATCCGCCACTTCCCGTTTGGCTTCTTGACCATCACCACATTGGACACCCACTTGGGGTGCTCCGCCTCCCTGATGAAGTCGCCGGCGAGAAGTTTGTCAACTTCTTCAACAATGGCCTGGTACCTCTCACGGCTGAACGCCTGCCGCGGTTGAACGCGCTCAGTTACTCTCTTGTCGTCGTTAAGACGGTGAACCATTATTTCGGGATCAATTCCCGGCATGTCGGCGTGCGTCCACGCGAAGACATCTTTGTGCTCTCGGAGGAAAGCGGCGAGCTCGGTTCGGACTTCAGATGGGAGTTAGGCGCCTACCTTGACTACTTGGTCAGGCTTGGCGCCGTCGAACACGACGGGAACGAGGTCGTCCAGTGTCTCCACCTTCCGACGCTCGACATCGTCCCTTTGGTCTAGCTCTCCGAAGGTGCCTCCCTCCTCTATCTTGCAGGGGAATTTGTCCCCGAGCTGGAAGACGGTGCTTACCATCATTCCCTTCCCTTTTCCGTCCACGCCCTGGATGTAGCACATCCTCGCCATTGACTGGTCTCCCAGCATCACGGCGATCCCCTTCTCGGTCGGGAATTTCATCATTAGATGGTACGTGGACGTTATGGCCTTCAACCGATTGAGAGTCGGGCGGCCGACGATGATATTGTATGCCGATGGCTGATCCACGACTAGGAACGACACGATGTGCGTAACCTCGAGCCCCCCCGGGGTACCGAAGGTAACCGGGAGGTCGATGGTTCCCTCCGTCATGACCCTCTCCCTGGAGAAGCCGAAGAGCGGGGTTGAGATCGGGGTCGGTCTTATCCCGGATAGCTTCATCCTGTCCAACGCCGACTTGAAGATTATGTCGGCGGAGCTCCCATTGTCGATTAGGATTCTCCAGACGAGGTTGTTGGAGACGGGGCAGAGACGACTATCGCGTCGTTGTGTGGATGGAGCACTCGTGCCGCTTCTTGGCTGGTGAAGAACATGGATTCGAACGCGGTCGGAGGAGGGGCCTCGTACGTGTAGTTGATGTAGTGTGCTATTTTCCCTTGGGAAACTTCGCGCACGTACTTCTTCCTCTGCGTGGCCGAGTCTCCAAACTCCGGGCCGCCCAAGATCGCACCCACGATGTGAAGTTGTGAGCTCTCCGGTTCTTCGTTTGCCGCGCGGTCCGTGACGGTCACCGTCGTCGGGCCTTTCTTTCCTTGCCGCGGACGGCCTCCGTGTGCCGCGGCCGTCCCGATAGTTCTAAGGACGTACTCTTTCAGTTTCCCATCTTGAATCAGGGCCTCAATCTGACGCTTGAGTTGGTAGCATTCGGATGTCAGATGCCCATGATCCTGATGGTAGTCACAGTACCTACTTTAATCCCTCTTGGCGGGATCCTTCATGAGAGGGGTTGGATTCCCCAGCTTGTGACGGTGCAGAGCCAGGATCCGCTCCGGCGAAGTGTTCAGAGGAGTGAATGTCGAGAACTTTCGGAAGCTATCGACATGTGGCAAACTCGGCCCGGGGAGGGAACGGCCGTTAGGGGCCTGGCTTCCCTTATTCCTCCTCTTTCGAGGGTCGGGGCGATCTCCGTCTTGATCGTCGCGGCGGCGACTCCACTGTCCTCCTAACTTTCGGCCATCTCGGCCGTCGAGATAGTCCTCGATTCCCATGTATATGCGGGCTCTCGTCATTAGCTCCCCCATGTCCCGCGGGACTTTGCCAACAATAGACTTGAGGAAGTCGCTCGTGCGGACTCCCTCAGTGATCGGCGTGATGGCGTCTCTGTCGTCGAACCCTTCGACCTTGTGAGACTCCTCAGTGAAGCGAGCGAGGTATTATCTCAGCGTCTCGTCTCTTCCTTGTCGGATAGAGAGGAGGTGGGTCTTTGGTTTTTTTGAGCCACGAGGGTGGCGAATCGGGCAAGGAACGCCTCTCGCAAGGCCCGGAAACACGAGATGCTCCCCGGCCTCAAACTTCGGAACCACTCAAACCCCGACCCTGTGAGGGTCAGGCTGAAGGCTTGGCAGAGGGTGGCGTCTGTCTGCCCTTGCATCGTCATCCACGTCTCATAGTGTTGGACGTGGAAGTGGGGGTCCGTACGTCCATCGTAAGGCAGAATGGACGGTAACTTGAAGTTTCCCACGCATGGTTGCGCGAGGACTTGTGCGGCGAAGGGAGAGTATGATTCCTCGATCCCTCCGTACGGCCTTTGCCTCCCTGACTCCCTCATCTCGATGATTTGATTTTGGAGGCTCTGAATCATCGTGACCATGTCAAGCCCGTTAGCGGGGCCGACCGTCGGGGCCACGGGAGTCACCGGTTGGCGTTCGTTGGACGCTTGGTCCACGACATTGGCCTGAGGCCAGCCGAGAGTTGCGGCGGGGAGCGCGTCCCTTCGAGAGTTTAGCCTTTGGCGGAGATCCTCCCCTCGGGAGTTTCTCTGCGCCGTCAGGCGCTCTCTAAGGTCCACGCTTGGTGCGGGGCGAGGTGAGGTCGCCCTTGGTCGGACCGTCCGGCGAGCGCTTCGGCTATCGGCCCCATCATCTACCAGAGTCGCTCTCTCCTAGGTGAGGGGCCGTGTCCGGCCGCCTCTTAAAACCGAGGGGGCGAGTCCCCGGGAATGTGACCGCGCCCGTTGTCGCGCCAGGTGCGACGGTGCGGCCAACGCATCGTTAGACCTCTCGGGCCGCGAAGGGGCAAGGCTAGGCGTTGCCTCATCGGTCCTCGACTCCCCCACATAGTCGGGGTCGGAGTCGTCTCGGGCGGACCTATCTTCAATGTCATAGCCGAGGAGGTTGGCTATGAGTGTACCGTCGACGCCGGGGCGGTCAAGGAGCTCCGCAAGCCGCCGGGCCGTGTCCTCTCGGAGCTCGGCCTCGGGGTCACTCATCGGGTCTTGGGGCTGGCTCTCACTATCGCGAGGTTGCCCTTCAAGACGATGTGCGAGGCGTCGAAGGCCGTACCTCGAGCTCGTCACTCGGGTACCCGCGGAGGTGGTGGGAATGTGACTCATCTCTTGAGAGTCGTGAGAACAAGGAGAGAAAACTGGTAGAGGGAACGCATCGTCAAGGTAAAGAGATCCCCTCCTTCTAGCGCCAAAATGTTGTCGCTGTTTTTCGGACAACGATTTAGGAGCCCAAAGTGGTTAGACCGAAGGCCGGACCAAGTGGTCTCACTCCGGCTCGAGCGTGTCAAGCTTGGTATCCCAAGCCGTCCCTTAGCTGTAGGTGATCTCTATCTCTTCCGAGCACCTGAAATGTAAGCAAAAAGGTGTGAACTACAAAGGGAAAACAGAGGGGTTGCCTCTGTTTACCTCTCCGACGCTCAACATTAGTAGGATTGAGGTGGATATAGGAGGTTTAAGTGTTTAGAGGCCGAGACTTGAGAGAAACGAGCGAGGTACGAGTTCGACAGCGTTTCAGTACTCAAATTCGGATTACCTGGACCAGGGGAGGGACCCCCGGTATTTATAGGCGACCAAGGGGTGTTATGGGCAGCCCCTTGGCCGAGGATAGCCCTGGCTCGGCCATTGGCCGAGGCTGGCCCTTGGGCCGGCCAATGGCCGAGGCTATTTGGGCCGGCCATTGGCCGAGGCTGGCCCTAGGGCCGGCCAAAGGCCGGGGGTGGCTTGGCTCGGCCATTGGCCGAGGCTGGCCCTTGGGCCGGCCAATGGCCGAGGCTATTTGGACCGGCCATTGGCCGAGGCTGGCCCTAGGGCCGGCCAATGGCCGGGGGTAGCTTGGCTCGGCCATTGGCCGAGACTGGCCCTTGGGCCGGCCAATGGCCGAGGCTATTTGGGCCGGCCATTGGCCGAGGCTGGCCCTAGGGCCGGCCAATGGCCGGGGATAGCTTGGCTCGGCCATTGGCCGAGGCTGGCCCTTGGGCCGGCCAATGGCCGAGGCTAATTGGGCCGGCCATTGGCCGAGGCTGGCCCTAGGGCCGGCCATTGGCCGAGGCTGGCCCTAGGGCCGGCCAATGGCCGGGGCAGGCTGCCGAGACGCGTCCGACGTCGCTTCGCCTCCGTTCGGCCGTGATCGGGGTCGGGCCGATAACAGCGGGACAGAAGCAAACTGTGAAAATATCACCAAGACCACGGACACGCGACGACTGAATGCTACCAACTTAGGAAGCAAATTGATTCCCTGATTCGAGGTGGGAATCTCAAGGAATTCGTGGCATGCGCTAGCAAGGTGACAATCCCGACTGTGCGCCCGACTTGTCAAAGGGGAGAATCCTCGAGCACAAAGACAATGAGACGATGTGCAATGTCTATCAACTAAAGAGCAATCTCCCACCCCTTGCGGCCACAACTGGCACGGCTGTCGCCATTAAATTCACGCATGGACTTACCCGACTCTATGACCGTTTCATTTCAAACATCTAATTTTCTTTTTCGTGAAAAGTCCAAATGTCAAGGCAAGCTATAAACAACCTTCTCATTGCAATAAAAAGTTGTTCTACCCACTGTCACGTATTATTGTATATCCCTTACATGAGAGTTTCCTGGTTTTCATGTCACAACCATAAGAAACTCGGGGGGGCTAATAGGGAGCAATACTCAATGAAACCGTAAAAAACAAAAAACAAAAGTATAACGGAGTCTCAAGGGGCCGATGGTTAGGCCGGAGGTTCCAAAGAAAAATAATCTCCATCGACGAGTCGACTGATAAGTCCTCGTGCTGACTCTACACATGATTCCTCGGGTTGATGTCACTCCTCGAGTTGAGTTCCGAGTCTACGAGTCGACTGATAAGTCCTCGTCCCAACTCTTCACGTGACTCCTCGACTTGAGTTCACTCCTTGAGTTGAGTTCCGAGTCCACGAGTCGATTGATAAGTCCTGGTGCCGACTCTACACATGATTCCTCGAGTTGAGTTCACTCCTCGAGTTGAGTTACGAGTCCACGGGTCGACTGATAGGTCCTCGTGCTGACTTTTCACGTGACTCCTCGAGTTGAGTTCACTCCTCGAGTTTAGTTCCGAGTCCACGAGTCGACTGATAAGTCCTCGTGTCGACTCTTCACGTAACTCCTCGAATTGTGTCCACTCCTCGAGTTGAGTTCCGAGTCCACGAGTCGACTGATAAGTCCTCGTGCCAACTCTACACATGATTCCTAAAGTTGAGTTCAGAGTCCACGGGTCGATTGATAGGTCCTCGTGCTGACTCTTCACGTGACTCCTCGAGTTGAGTTTGTTGTCAATGGTGCCCACAAGAAGAGTAGTAGTGTCTATTTATGTACATTTGATGTCATATAGTCTTACGAAGACTCTTGCTTGTAATTGCTTATTCATTATTAATAAAGTTGAAACGTTCATTCATTCTTTCTTTGTTTGAAGCTTTATGATAAAATCTTAGTCTTTTAGTCCATAAACAAACTTAACAACTTACGAAGAGACAAATGTAGATTTGCATGAACAAACTCTTCGTAGTTTGCTTAAAACGATATATTCGCAATCTTAGGGTCAAAGGACTATTGACCTCAGTATGATTGTTAGAAGAATCTATGATGTCTGGTTATGAGGCATTGAGAGTTGGGGACTCTATAGTTCTTCTAGGTATCTTCCGAAGGTACTGAATTGACCAGTGCACTTCTAGAGACAATATAAGAACAAACCATTTAACCTCTTATGTCTCGAAGTCACTATGTATGAATTGCATCATGCTTACCTTAATCTTGAAATGAGACATGTCATTTCACACCTTAGTATTCTCATTTGAGAAAGTCAAAGTTCGGACTCACTATGTGATTCCGAACAAGGCCTATTGGTGAAGTACTAAGTTGTGAGTCTGTCATGAGTAACTTTGTGAAGTTCTCATAGATATGGAATTCATGTACAAGGTTGCTGAAATGCAATGTATGTCACCTCATGCTTTGTTCCTTGGAGTGTGAATAAATGAACTGGCCAGTGTCCAAATTGAGTCCTGACTCTTTTGGATGAAACAATGTGACTTGTTAGCTCCTCGTCAATACATTGTTTCTAACTTATTCACAAGCGACAAAGGAGTTGAGGAAATAACAGCTAGAAGGGTAAAATGGTAATTTAGTAAATCCCGACTAGCTGATGACATTCATGAAGGGTAAACATAGATAATATTCAGTGGATCCGCTCATCATAATTAGGTCGAATTCTTGAGTAGAAAACAAATTCATTTGAACCGAGAGATTTTCAGTGTCAGCTCTTTAGTGGAGTCAGTTGGCATTAAGCTAAACTTGGAAAAGGTTTGTGAACTTTTGAGTCCAAGTGTTTAGCTCAAGCTTTGTTCATTTGGGTCCATGAGGTCACTGTCACGAATCACATCGATAGGAATAGTTAAAGTGGAAGCTAAGTCAAAACAAGAACGAAAATAGTTAAGAGGGTATTTTTGTCTTTTGAGACAAAGGATGAAATGAAAGTCAATAAATTTTTGACAAGGTCATTTTATGACATGTTTCACTCGGCCATGACTTGATCATTGGGCCTTGTGAATTAATTTCATTTCATAAGAATTTTATTGAAAATTCTTAATGGGCTTTTCTTATGTTGTTATGAACAAATGAAGAAAAATCTAGAAGGCTTCTAGAAAGTCTTACACGCCCAAACCCAAGAGAAGAGAGACCAATTTTGTGCATAAATGTATCAAGATACATGCCAAAAGAAAAAGAGGAAATGAATTTCCTATGTTGGGTAAGAGGGAATTCGGCCAAGAGAGTACCAAGCAAGGAATGGAACAAAAAGGGAAACAAATCCAAGGGCTTCTAGAAGCCTATTTGGCCGAGTGACTCTAAGGGAAGGAGAGCAATATTTGCTCATGAATATGTGATATTTAATGAAAGAGGAAACTACCTTATTGAAGGTAAAACTTCCTCTATAAATAGAGGCCTCATTCCCTTCATTCCATTCATTCAACATAAGTTAGAGATTGAGAGACTCTCTCTCTAGACATTGTTGGCCGCCCCTCTTCTCTCTCTTTCTAGTTTCTATTTTCGATTTTTCTTGTCTTGGCACCTAGGTCCTCACTCGACCTAGTCTTTAGCTCTGCGACTTTGAGACTCGTTCTTAAGTCGTAGTGTTTAAAAGTGCCCACTCACTGATTCCTTCTTTTCGAGTGATTTAGTGATAGAAACTTTCGTGGTTGCTCGAGGTGCCGAGGAAAGGAAGAGAGACGTGCTGCGAGGGGAGACGAGCGTTGCAAACTTTCCGAAAGCTTCTCCAAAGTTCAAGCTTCAAGAAAGGTTAGTAAATTCTTAGCTCATATTGGTTTTTAATTACATGTACTTGCGCTTGTCTAGGTTAGTAAAAACTGTTTTACTTGTAAAAGAAAATTTTTAAAATTCCGCCGCTTACCGAAGCGTTAATTATTTTCTCAATCCCTAGATCGATTCCAACAAATGGTATCAGAGCTATGGTCAAAGAGATGCATGTACATGTTTTTAAAATTATGAGATTGAAAATCGTTTTCGAAAGTTTACTATTTTTGTTACAAGTTAGAATTGTAATCTTAGATTTTTTTAATTTAATGCTCTTGTCTTTAAATTAAAAAGCATGTTGATTTTCTATGAGTTTGGGATTTTTTTTAAACACATTAGAATCAGTTCTAAAAGTTTTTAATTTTTTATATTGAAAAACGTGTTTTAAAGGTTTGAGAAATTTCGAGTAAAATTTTGTGACTAGTTATATTGTCTTGCTAGTTTCGTTTATTTACTTGAATCGTTTTATGCATGTTGTTATTTCGTTTTATACAAGCTTTAATTTATTTCTTTTTCTTCGAGCTGGAGTAAACCCGCATTAAAAGTGGCATAACTCTCTGCTCAGAAATCTAAATTTAGTGATTCTTGAATCAAATTAAAGATCTGTCTGTCCTCTGTCCAATGCCACCGGTTTCGGCTGAAAAGGACATTGGAGCCGCCAGATATGGCGATTTTACTCCGAGGTGCGCGGCTGTCTGAAACTCCAGTTTTTTAGAAATCCGGATTTTCAAACCCCACTACCATGAGTTATAGAACTCTAATGAGAAAATTTTCTTGAGCAAAAATGTTTTTCATATGATTATAAACATGATGTGTAAGATTAAAATGTTTTGATTTTTGAAAGTTTAATTGAAATTGAATTTTTACAAAACTAGTTTGAATTTAGAAAAACCGTTTTCACTTTCAAACTTGAAAAATATTTTGTCATCCAAATCAAATAAATTTTCAAAATGTTTTCACAACTATATCTATATCACATATGTTCAAAATCTATATGCTCTTGAAAATTTGAGTGGGAGGTCTCCTTGTAGACAAGCCGAAAAATAAAAAGATGTGTAATCTCAAACTTTCAAGTGTTCGAGTGAGTTGAAGGTCACACTTCCCTCACACACTTTCCCGAAATAGAAAATAGGAAAAGATCGAGTATGTACATTGTGCCTTTATGCACTAATACTGCTCTGAACATGTCGATCTAGGATTCTCTTCTAGTTGTCCGCTCTGTCGCTCTCTAACTAGGAAATCCGTTTCCGAACTTACAAGAATCGATGAACCAACTCCAAAAACTAAGTGGGAGGGTTATATTTGTTGTTTGTAACCCACGATCCCCAACACTAATGAAAGATGCAATAACGTGGGACTAAGAGCCGCTCTTGCGACCCTCACTTAAATGTGAGTACTCCAAGGCGTTATTGCTTCGATCATTGCTCAATGAGCTACGTCCGAGAGTGATGCAATGATGACATGACAAGGCCTCCCCTTGGGGGATTGTTTTTCAAAGCTGATCTTTTGGACTAAGTGGTTGGTTGCACACTTAGGCTCAATCCCTAGTAATCCTCCCTTGAGGCTCTGCGAAAGGATGTGAGTGATCAAACCAATTTACAAGGTGGCTAGTCAAAAATGATGTATTGACATCTTGGCTAAGCATTAATGATGTGTCATTTACTTATAAATGGAGATTTTTTGCGGCCTTCTCTTGAGGGAGTAAATTATCGTTTGGTTTATAACACCTTTGGAATTTACAAAAGTCTTAATAAAACTTAAATCCTAAACCAAAGACTAATCATAAACTTGTTTCAACTTATATAGGCAACATGTCTCTCAACCATCTCTCTATCTTTCTTTCCTCGATCAAACTCGAAAACGAAAACTACGTTGATTCAAAACGTAACCTTGACATAATACCTACCGTTAACAAGCACAAATGGGTACTCACCACCCCGTGTCCTCCTCTGACGAATGATGATTCAACTCAAGAGGACAATGACGCCTTAGCGGCCTGGCTTCGATCCGATGAGATTGTGAGGTGCTATATCTTGGCATCTATGAACAATGTGCTGAAAGAGCAACATCGTGACATCGAGACTGCCGCTAACATGCTCTACAATCTCCTTGAGATGTTTGGAGGGCAAAGGCGTCAAACAAGGCAACAAGCAGTCCGACAGTTTATGAACTGTCATATGAAGGCTAGGACTCCTGTTAGAGACTTTATGATACTGATCATTAGTTTTCTGAACAGAATGGAAATCCTAGGATCTAAGATTGATGGGAAGAATGTCATAGATATGATCTTAGAAACTCTCCCCGCATCTCTTGATACCTCCAAGATGAACTACTCCATAAACAAGCTAGAGTACACTGTTACCAAGCTTGTGAAGGAACTTCACACTGCTGTAGGTCTCACTAAGAGAAAGAGGAATCAAGGAGAGGCACATGCTATTGAGCAAAAAGCCTCCGCCTCTGGAACTAAGAAGAGACTTCATAAGGCCGATGAAAAGAACTGTACTGCCTATCTCAAAGCAAAGGAACATAGTACTGTACTAGTTACCGAAGCATGCTTAGTAGCTAATAATGTATCAACGTGGATTCTTGACTCCGCTGCTACTAACCATATTTGTTGTTCCTTTAATGGTTTCAAGAAAACCAAAAGCTTAGAGGAAGGCGAGTTCTGTTTCAAATGGGGTGATGGGAGCCTGGTGTCTGCAAAGGCTGTGGGATCCGTGACGCTGTCTTTTGAAGACCGCACTTTAAACTTGAATAATGTTTATTTTGTTCCTACCTTTGGGAAGAACTTAATATCCGTTGCTCGTCTTCGTGAGCAAGATTATTATTTAAAGTTTATAAAGAATGGAATTCGTATTTCTTTTTCTAATTCTTTTGTCACTGATGCATGTATGAAGAATGCTCTTTTTTACATCTATCCCACTCAACCTTCTCTTTTAGACACCGAAATAGATAACGATCTAATTAGGGAGCCAAAGAGGATCAAACTTTCTGAATCCTCCGATCTAACAAAATCAACATACCTCTGGCACTTGAGACTTGGTCATATCAGTCTAGATAGGATTAAGAGACTTGTGAGGGATGGTCCACTCCAAGCCTCTGCAATAGGTTCACTACCTACTTGTGAATCCTGTATAGAAGGAAAAATGACTAAGCGACCTTTCTCCGATAAGGGTCGAAGAGACACTGAGTTACTGGAACTAATACATTCTGATGTATGTGGTCCGCTCAACCAACATGCACGTGGAGGATACGAATACTTCGTTACCTTCACTGATGATTACTCAAGATATGGGTTTGTCTATTTGCTTAAACACAAATCCGAGACCTTTAACGTATTTAAGGTCTTTAGGGCTTTGGTGGAAAAGCAAACTGGCAAAGTGATCAAAACCCTTCGATCTGATCGAGGTGGTGAGTATATGTCTGGAGAGTTCGATGACTTTCTTAAAGAAGAAGGTATTGCTTCTCAGCTTACCGCACCTGGCACACCTCAACAAAACGGAGTGTCAGAGAGAAGAAACCGAACTCTTATGGAGATGGTTAGATCGATGATGAGTTACTCATCACTCCCGCTTTCCTTTTGGGGATATGCCCTCGAAACAGCCGCCTACATTCTGAACCAAGTTCCGTCTAAAACGGTTCCTGGTACTCCTTATGAGAGATGGACTGGCCGTAAAGTGAATCTTGGCCGCATCCGAATTTGGGGTTGCCCTGCACACGTGCTGAGGCAAAAGACTAGCAAGTTGGCTAGTAGGTCAGAATTGTGCCTGTTTGTAGGATATCCGAAGGAAACCAAAGGTTTTACTTTCTATAGTCCCGAGGACGATAAGACTTTCCTTAGCACGAATGCTCGTTTCCTTGAGGAGGATTTTATGAAGGATACGAAACCTAGAAGCAAAATTGTGCTTGAAGAAAAGTTGGGTGAGGAAGCTTCTACCTCATCTGTAAGAACTGTTCTTACCCCAACTGAAACACAACCTAACTCATCAGAATCTCGTCAAGTAGTACTTAGACGTAGTGGGACGGCTACTCAAAAGCCTGACAGGTACATGTCTTATGGAGACTCTCTTGTAGCTGTCTCCGACATGGATGACCCTGTTTCCTATAGCCAAGCGATGGCTTGTTCTGAATCAAACCTTTGGCTTGACGCCATGAAAGTTGAAATGCACTCGATGTATGTCAACAATGTCTGGAAACTTGTAGACCTTCCTGAAGGGATTAAACCCGTATGGTGTAAGTGGATAAACAAGAAGAAAAGGGGTCCTGATGGGAACGTCGAGACGTTCAAAGCACAACTTGTGGCGAAGGGTTATACCCAACAAGAAGGGATTGACTATGAAGAAACCTTCTCGCCAGTCGCGATGCTTAAATCCATCCGCATACCCCTATCCATAGCTGCAGCTCTCGACTATGAGATCTGGCAAATGGATGTCAAGACAGCCTTTCTGAATGGCAATGTTGACGAGCGCATTTACATGGCTCAACCAGACGGTTTCGTGGATAAAGGTCAAGAGACCAAGGTTTGTGAGTTGCTTAAATCCATTTATGGACTAAAGCAAGAATCTAGGTCATGGAATATTAGATTCGATGAAACTGTAAAGAGCTTCGGCTTTGAACAGTCAATAGATGAGCCTTGTGTTTACAAGCTAATACACGAAGGCAAAGTTGTGTTTCTGGTACTATATGTCGATGATATACTGCTCATTGGTAATGACGTGGGTAAGTTATCTGAGGTTAAGGTCTGGCTGGCAAAGCAATTCGATATGAAGGATCTAGGAGAAGCCGCGTACATTCTGGGAATCCAAATCTTTCGAGATAGGAAAAACCGGACCCTGTCGCTCTCTCAAGCATCTTATATTGATAAGGTGATGGATCGCTTCTCGATGCAAGACTGCAAGAGGGGTCAAACACCCTTTAGGCATGGAGTTTCACTCTCTAAGGACCAGTCTCCCAAGACTGCACAAGAGATTGAAGACATGAGGAAGATTCCTTACGCCTCTGCCATAGGAAGCCTCATGTATGATATGCTTTGCACTAGACCTGACATCTGTTTCGCCGTTGGCGTAGTTAGCCGTTTCCAATCCAACCCTGGACCCGAGCACTGGATTGCTGTTAAGCATGTTCTTAAGTATCTTCGAAGAACTAGGAACTTGATGCTTACATACTCAGGTACTGACCTGACTATGACGGGATATACCGACTCCGATTTTCAAGCGGATAAGGATTCCAGGAAATCCACTTCGGGATCTGTGTTCATCCTTAATGGTGGAGCTGTTCTGTGGAGAAGTATTAAGCAATCTTGCATTGCTGACTCCACAATGGAAGCAGAATATGTGGCTGCTTGTGAAGCATCCAAAGAGGCTGTATGGCTTAGAAAATTCCTTAAGTATTTGGAAGTTGTTCCGAAGGTCGACGAGCCCATGACTCTTTATTGTGATAATAGTGGGGTTGTCGCTAACTCAAAGGAACCTCGAAGCCATAAGCGCTCTACACATATTGAGAGGAAATACCATTTGATTCGAGAGATCGCGCAACGCGGAGACGTGGAGGTGAAGTAGATCTCTGGCATATCTATTCACCAAGGCCCTAGCGAACATGGTCTTCGACCAACTTCGAGAGGGATTAGGCATGTAGGACTACTCGCATCTTCTTTGAGTCAAGTGGGAGTTTGTTGTCAATGGTGCCCACAAGAAGAGTAGTAGTGTCTATTTATGTACATTTGAAGCTTTATGATAAAATCTTAGTCTTTTAGTCCATAAACAAACTTAACAAGTTACCAAGAGACAAATGTAGATTTGCATGAACAAACTCTTCGTAGTTTGCTTAAAACGATATATTCGCAATCTTAGGGTCAAAGGACTATTGACCTCAGTATGATTGTTAGAAGAATCTATGATGTCTGGTTATGAGGCATTGAGAGTTGGGGACTCTATAGTTCTTCTAGGTGTCTTCCGAAGGTACTGAATTGACCAGTGCACTTCTAGAGACAATATAAGAACAAACCATTTAACCTCTTATGTCTCGAAGTCACTATGTATGAATTGCATCATGCTTACCTTAATCCTGAAATGAGACATGCCATTTCACACCTTAGTATTCTCATTTGAGAAAGTCAAAGTTCGGACTCACTATGTGATTCCGAACAAGGCCTATTGGTGAAGTACTAAGTTGTGAGTCTGTCATGAGTAACTTTGTGAAGTTCTCATAGATATGGAATTCATGTACAAGGTTGCTGAAATGCAATGTATGTCACCTCATGCTTTGTTCCTTGGAGTGTGAATAAATGAACTGGCCAGTGTCCAAATTGAGTCCTGACTCTTTTGGATGAAACAATGTGACTTGTTAGCTCCTCGTCAATACATTGTTTCTAACTTATTCACAAGCGACAAAGGAGTTGAGGAAATAACAGCTAGAAGGGTAAAATGGTAATTTAGTAAATCCCGACTAGCTGATGACATTCATGAAGGGTAAACATAGATAATATTCAGTGGATCCGCTCATCATAATTAGGTCGAATTCTTGAGTAGAAAACAAATTCATTTGAACCGAGAGATTTTCAGTGTCAGCTCTTTAGTGGAGTTAGTTGGCATTAAGCTAAACTTGGAAAAGGTTTGTGAACTTTTGAGTCCAAGTGTTTAGCTCAAGCTTTGTTCATTTGGGTCCATGAGGTCACTGTCACGAATCACATCGATAGGAATAGTTAAACTGGAAGCTAAGTCAAAACAAGAACGAAAATAGTTAAGAGGGTATTTTTGTCTTTTGAGACAAAGGATGAAATGAATGTCAATAAATTTTTGACAAGGTCATTTTATGACATGTTTCACTCGGCCATGACTTGATCATTGGGCCTTGTGAATTAATTTCATTTCATAAGAATGTTATTGAAAATTCTTAATGGGCTTTTCTTATGTTGTTATGAACAAATGAAGAAAAATCTAGAAAGCTTCTAGAAAGTCTTACACGCCCAAACCCAAGAGAAGAGAGACCAATTTTGTGCATTAATGTATCAAGATACATGCCAAAAGAAAAAGAGGAAATGAATTTCCTATGTTGGGTAAGAGGGAATTCGGCCAAGAGAGTACCAAGCAAGGAATGGAACAAAAAGGGAAACAAATCCAAGGGCTTCTAGAAGCCTATTTGGCCGAGTGACTCTAAGGGAAGGAGAGCAATATTTGCTCATGAATATGTGATATTTAATGAAAGAGGAAACTACCTTATTGAAGGTAAAACCTCCTCTATAAATAGAGGCCTCATTCCCTTCATTCCATTCATTCAGCATAAGTTAGAGATTGAGAGACTCTCTCTCTAGACATTGTTGGCCGCCCCTCTTCTCTCTCTTTCTAGTTTCTATTTTCGATTTTTCTTGTCTTGGCACCTAGGTCCTCACTCGACCTAGTCTTTAGCTCTGCGACTTTGAGACTCGTTCTTAAGTCGTAGTGTTTAAAAGTGCCCACTCACTGATTCCTTCTTTTCGAGTGATTTAGTGATAGAAACTTTCGTGGTTGCTCGAGGTGCCGAGGAAAGGAAGAGAGACGTGCTGCGAGGGGAGACGAGCGTTGCAAACTTTCCGAAAGCTTCTCCAAAGTTCAAGCTTCAAGAAAGGTTAGTAAATTCTTAGCTCATATTGGTTTTTAATTACATGTACTTGCGCTTGTCTAGGTTAGTAAAAACTGTTTTACTTGTAAAAGAAAATTTTTAAAATTCCGCCGCTTACCGAAGCGTTAATTATTTTCTCAATCCCTAGATCGATTCCAACAGAGTTCACTACTCGAGTTGAGTTCCGAGTCCACGAGTCGACTGAGAAGTCCTCGTGCCGACTCTACACATGACTCCTCGAGTTGAGTTCACTCCTCGAGTTGAGTTTCGAGTCCACGAGTTGACTGATAAGTCCTTGTGCCGACTCTACACATGACTCCTCGAGTTGAGTTTCGAGTCCACGAGTCGACTGATGATTCCTCGTGCTGACTCTACCCATGACTCCTCGAGTTGAGTTCCGAGTCCACAAGTCGACTGATAAGTCCTCATGCCGACTCTACACATGACTCCTCGAGTTGAGTTGACTCCTCGTGTTGAGTTCCGAGTCCACGAGTCGACTGATAAGTCCTCGTGCCGACTCTTCACGTGACTCCTCTGGTTGAAGTCACTCCTCGAGTCGAGTTCCGAGTCCATGGGTCGACTGATAAGTCCTCCTGCCAACTCTTCACGTAATTCCTCGAATTGATTCCACTCCTCGAGTTGAGTCCCGAGTCCATGAGCCGACTGATAAGTCCTCTTGCCGACTCTACGCATGGCTCCTCGAGTCGGGTTCACTCCTCGAGTCACGTCACAAACCCACGAGTCGACTTACAAATCGTCGTGTCAAACATACACGACTTCTTGACTCTTCGATCGATGATAGACTCACGAGTCTCGATGACAAATCTACTTGCTCTCCTACAAGCAACAGGAAAAATCGTCCCTAACGACGTGCTTAAGTCGCCCCTAACGGCGCACCAAAATTCGATGTACGACGCACTCGTGAGATAAATAATGGGCCAATTGAGTCCCCAAACGTGACACGCTCACAAGGGCACAAGACTCGACCCAAGAGACTCAACCCGAAAACGCGACCAGTGCACTAAGGTGCCACACTCGCCGGGGGATCAAGTCTACACCTAACCCCGCCTATCACATGACATGTGCGCCCAAGGGTGCCACGCTCATAAGGTGGTATGGTCACGCTCGCCACCCAGCTCGTGCGCCGATAGGCAGCGAGTCAGATATGGGTTTCAAACGCTTGCGCCCGCCAGACGAAACTGGTCTAGCCAGCGTCCACGAAAAACCTGGTCACACAAATGTGGCACCAAGGCCCCTCGAGGCCCAAAACATGCAAATCGATAACGCCTTCATTGGTAAGTCGAGAAAATAAGCCACATAACGCAAAGCCGTGCGAATCGATCATGCCTTCATTAGTAAGTCGAGAAAATAAGCCACGCACCGACAAGATGTGCAAATCGATTACGCCTTCATTGGTAAGTCGAGAAAATAAGCCACGCACCGACAAGACGTGCAAATCGATTACGCCTTCGTCGGCAAATCGGGAAAATAAGACACACATCAACAAAATCGTGCAAATCGATTACGATAGTATATCGAGAACATAAGACATGTAAAGCAAAATCCGTCCCTCGCGACGCACAAAAAGCCGTCCCTCGCGTCGCACAAAAGCCGTCCCTCGCGACGCACAAAAGTCGTCCCTCGTCACGCACAAAATTCGTCCCTCCTGACGCACCAAAGCCGTCCCTCGCGACGCACAAAAGTCGTCCCTCGCGAAGCACAAAAGTCGTCCATCGCGACGCACAAAAGCTGTCCCTCGCGACGCACAAAATCCATCCCTCGCGATGCACAAAAAGCCATCCGTCGCGACGCACAAAAGCTGTCCCTCGTGACACACAAAAGTCGTCCCTCGTGACGCACAAAAGTCGTCCCTCGTGACGCATTAAAGCCGTCCCTCGCGCGGAACAAAAGTCATCCCTGGCGATGCACAAAAGTCATCCCTCGCTACGCACAAAAGCCGTCCCTCGCGACGCACAAAAGCCGCCCCTCGCGACGCACAAAAGTCATCCCTCGTGACGCATCAAAGCTGTCCCTCGCTATGCATTAAAAGCCCTTTTTACGGTGCGCTCACAAACTCGGGAGCATTCGTCCCATGTCTGAACGTCAACGCAAGTACTGAGTTTCCACTCGACCCACGCTCGACCGGAAACTCGGGGGGCTAATGTTGTTGGCCCGTCCCGGACCGACGAGGACAAAAGCGTCACTTCAACCCACACGACCGGCGCAAGGCTTCAAATGGCCACCGGATGGCAAAACCTTCCCTCGGCCACTGCGCGGCCCAAGATTGACTCAGCCATTGGCCGCCCCAAACCAATGACCGGCCCAAGATTGACTCGGCCATTGGCCCTCCCAAACCCTTGGCCGGCCAATGGCCGACTCAAGTTTCACTCGGCCATTGGCCGGCCCAAACCTTCAGCCGGCCAATGGCCGATCCATGTTCAGCCGGCCATTGGCCGGTCCAAACCTTCAGCCGGCCAATGGCCGATCCAAGTTCAGCCGGCCATTGGCCTGCCCAAACCTTCAGTCGACCAATGGCCGATCCAAGTTCAGCCGGCCATTGGCTGGCTCAAACCTTCTGCCGGCCAATGGCCGATCCAAATTCAGCCGGCCATTGGCCGGCCCAAAACCATCAGCCGGCCAATGGCCGATCCAAGTTCAGCCGGCCATTGGCTGGCCCAAAACCTTCAGCCGACCAATGGCCGATCCAAGTTCAGCCGGCCATGGGCCGGCCCAAATCTTCAGCCGATCAATGGCCGACGTAAAGTCTCACTCGGCCAAGGGGTGCCCGAATCACCCCTTGGTCGCCTATAAATATGGAGGTCTATCCTCCCCCAAAATGTAATCCATTTTTGAGTCCTGAAACACTGTCGAACTCATACTTCACTCGTTTCGCTCATCTTTGGCCTCTCACCCTCTAAAACCTCTATACTCCACCTCAATCCCACTAATGTTGAGCGTCGGAGAGGTAAACAGAGGCACCACCTCTGTTTTCCCTTCCTAGTTCACGGTTCTCTTATTCTTTTCAGGTATGCCGACGAACTCAAGGACCATTGACAGCTAAGGGGAGACTCGAGATATCGAGTCCGAAATGCTCAAGCCAAAGCGAGACCACTTGGTGCGGCCGTGGGTCTAACCGCTTGAGGCTTCTAAATCGTTGTCTTAAAACGAGCGACAACAACATGTTCATAACTTAGTACTTCACGAATAGGTCCTGTTAAGAATCACATAGTGAATCTGAACTCTGACTTTCTCAAATGAGAATACATAAGCTATGAAATGACACGTCTCATTTCATGATTGAGTTAAGCATGATGCAATTCATACCTAGTGAGTTCGAAACATAAGAGGCTAAATGGTTTGTTCTTATTCTGTCTCTAGAAGTGCACTGGTCAATTCAGTACCTTCAGAAGATACCTAGAAGAACTATAGAGTCTACAACTCTCAATGTCCCATAACCAACATCATAGACTCTCCTAACAATCGTACTGAGATCAATAGTCCTTTGATCCATAGATTGCGAATGTGCAGTTTTAAGCAAACCATGTATAGTTTGTTCATGCAAATCTACATTTGTCTCTTCATCTGTTGTTAGGTTTGTTTAAGGACTATAGACTATAGGTTATCATAAAGCTTCAAACAGACAAGGAAGAATGAATGAACGTTTAAACTTTTATTAATAAATAAGCAGTTACAAGCAAGAGTCTTCGTAAGACTATATTACATCAAATGTACATAAATAGACACTATTACTCTTCTTGTGGGCACCATTGACAACAATTATGGGGGACAAATCGATGGCTAGGATGTGCTACATACAAGGGGTGGACGGAAAAGGGAAAGGGAGAGATGATTAGCACCATCTACCGACCCGAGGATAAGAGTTCTGAACGCAAGACGGTTGCATTGAGCTCAAGAATTTAGGTGGGCTCACGATCACACTCGAGTCGACAACAAATAAAGCTCGCCGCCAATTTTCTTCCACATTTCCATTATTTTAAAATTTTTTCAAGACAATTTAAGTTTATTCGAGGCCGATAGGCCGTGGGATATAATTTCATTTACTTTTACAAAATACATGGCTTTTAATTACATTCCATATTTTGTGTTTCATTTCACGCTTGTCACAATTTCTAGGCTCCTCTACGAGTACCCAAGAAACACGGGGGGCTAACAGGGATACATCATCCACAACCCGTCAATGCGACGCTCTCGCACGACTCAAAAAAGCAATCTATTAGACTCACGAGTGACTCGCGCGCCGACAGGCGTTACATTCGCTCACCGGATGCGAGTCCCAAGGTAACAGTCAAAACCCAAAATGCGACATGCGTACCGACAGGTACCACGCTCGTTGGGAACTATGTCTACCCCAAGCCCATCCTGACGCACAACAGGCACGCCAATAGGCAGCGAGTCACATAAGGGTTTCAAAGGCTTGCGCCCGCCGGACGAAACTGGTCTTGCCAACATCCACAAAAAACCTGGCCACCCAATGTGGCACCGAGGCCCCTCGAGGTCCAAGCCGTGCAAATCGATTACGCCCTCGTCAGTAAATCGAGAAAATAAGACACGCATCAACAAAATCGTGCAAATCGATAACGCTACACATAGTAAACTGAGAAAATAAGATGCGTAAGAAACCTGAGAAGGTTAAATAAAGATAACCAATGTCAACAAAGAATCCAACAAGAGATGAATGGTAGCCGATATCAAAAACATCAAAAGAGCAAGCGCTAAAAAATGGCGCAAAAAAAACCAAAAGATGAAAACGTCCACTCGGAGCTTGTTACCGGTCCGTCTCGGTCCGGTAGATCGACGACGGCCACGCTGGCGGCCGTCCTGAGCCCGGCGCTCGTCCGGGGCCGGCACTCGCCGTAGCCGGCGCTCCAAGGCCGGCCCTCCTCGGCCGGCGCTCCAAGACCGGCCCTCCTCGGCCGGTGCTCCAAGGCCGGCCCTCCTCGGCCGGCGCTCCAAGGCCGGCCCTCCTCGGCCGGCGCTCCAAGGCCGGCCCTCCTCGGCCGGCGCTCCAGGACCGGCCCTCCTCGGCCGGCGCTCCAAGGCCGGCCCTCCTCGGCCGGCGCTCCAAGGCCGGCCCTCCTCAGCCGGCGCTCCAAGGCCGGCCCTCCTCGGCCGGCGCTCCAGGACCGGCCCTCCCCGGCCGGCGTTCCAAGGCCGGCCCTCCACGGCCGGCGCTCCAAGGCCGGCCTTCCAAGGCCGGCCCTCGGCCAAGGGGTTCCTCAAACACCTCTTGGCCGCCTATAAATAAGAGGGTCTCTCCCTCGACCCAGGTAATCCAAAATTTGAGTACTGAAACGCTGCCGAACTCATAACTCGCTCGTTTCTCTCAACTCTCGACCCCTAAACACTAAACCCTCTATCAACCACCTCAATCCTACTAATGTTGAGCGTCGGAGAGGTAAACAGAGGCAACCCCTCTGTTTCCCCTTTGTAGTTCACACCTTTTCGCTTGTGTTTCAGGTGCTTGGACGAGATAGACATTACAGACAGCTAAGGGACGACTTGAGATATCAAGTCCGACACGCTCGAGCCGGAGTGAGACCACTTGGTCCGGCCTTTGGTCTAACCATTTCCGGTTCCTAAATCGTTGTCCGAAAAACTGCGACAACATTTTGGCGCTAGAAGGAGGGGATCTCTCGGCCTTGACGACGCATTCCCTCTACCAGTTTTCCCCCTTTGTTCTCACGACTCTCGAGAGATGAGTCACATTCCCACTACCTCCGCGGGTACCCGAGCGACTGGCTCGAGGTACGGTCTTCGACACCTCGCACATCGTCTTGAAGGGCAACCTCGCGATAGCGAGAGCCAGCCCCAAGACCCGATGGTTGACCCCGAGGCCGCGCTCCGAGAGGACACGGCCCGGCGGCTTGCGGAGCTCCTTGACCGCCCCGGCGTCGATGGTTCGCTCATAGCCGACCTCCTCGGCTATGACGTTGAGGATAGGTCCGCCAAAGACTACTCCGACTCCGAATATGTGGGGGAGTCGAGGACCAACGAGGCAACGCCTAGCCTCGCCCCTTCGCGGCCCGAGAGGCCCAACGACGCATTGGCCGGACCGTCGCATTCCCGGGGACTCGCCCCCTCGGTTTCAAGAGGTGGCCGGACACGGCCCCTCGCCGAGGAGAGAGCGACTCTGGTAGATGATGGGGCCGACAGCCGAAGCGCCCACCGGACGGCCCGACCAAGGGCGACCTCACCTCGCCCCGCACCGAGTGCGGACCTTAGAGAGCGCTTGACGGCGCAGAGAAACTCCCGAGGGGAGGATCTCCGCCAAAGGCTAAACTCTCGAAGGGACGCGCTCCCCGCCGCAACTCTCGGCCGACCATAGGCCAATGTCGTGGACCAAGTGTCCAACGAACGCCAACCGGTGACTCCCGTGGCCCCGACGATCGGCCTCGCTAACGGGCTCGACATGGTCACGATGATTCAAAGCCTCCAGAATCAAATCATCGAAATGAGGGAGTCGGGGAGGCAAAGGCCGTACGGAGGGATCGAGGAATCATACTCTCCCTTCTCCGCGCAAAACCTCGCGCAACCATGCGTGGGGAACTTCAAGTTACCGTCCATTCCTCCCTACGATGGACGTACGGACCCCCACTTCCACGTCCAACACTATGAGACGTGGATGACTATGCAGGGGCAGGCGGACGCCACCCTCTGCCAAGCCTTCAGCCTGACCCTCACAGGCTCGGGGTTTGAGTGGTTCCGAAGCTTGAGGCCGGGAAGCATCCCGTCTTTCCGGGCCTTGCGAGAGGCTTTCCTCGCCCGATTCGCCACCCTCGTGGCGCAAAAGAAGCCGAAGACCCACCTCCTCTCTATCCGACAAGGAAAAGACGAGACGCTGAGACAATACCTCGCTCGCTTCACCGAGGAGTCTCACAAGGTCGAAGGGTTCGACGACAGGGACGCCATCACGGCGATCACCGAGGGAGTGCGCACGAGCGACTTCCTCAAGTCTATTGTTGGCCAAGTCCCGCGTGACATGGCGGAGCTGATGACAAGAGCCCGCACATACATGGGAGTCGAGGACTATCTCGATGGCCGAGATGGCCGAAAGGCAGGAGGACAGGGAAGTTGCCGCCGCGACGATCGAGACGAAGATCGTCCCGACCCCCGAAAGAGGAGGAATAAGGGAAGCCAGGCCCCTAACGGCCGTTCCCTCCCCGGGCCGAAGCCGTCGCATGTCGACAGCTTCCGGAGGTTCTCGCCATTCACTCCTCTGAACACTCCGCCGGAGCAAATCCTAGCTCTGCACCGTGACAAGTTGGGGAGCCCGACCCCGCTCACGAAGGATCCCGCCAAGAGGGATCAAAGCAAGTACTGTGACTACCATCAAGATCACGGGCACCTGACATCCGAATGCTATCAACTTAAGCGTCAGATTGAGGCCCTGATTCAAGATGGGAAGCTGAAAGAGTATGTCCTGAGAACTATCGGGACGGCCGCGGCACACGGAGGTCGCCCGCGGCAAGGGAAGAAAGGTCCGGCGACGGTGACTGTCACGGACCGCGCGACAAACGAAGAGCCGGAGAGCTCGCAACTTCACGTCGTGGGTGCAATCCTGGGTGGCCCGGAGTTCGGGGACTCGGCTACGCAAAGGAAGAAGTACGTGCGCGAAGTTTCCCAAGGGAAAATAGCGCACTACATCAACCATACGTACGAGGTCCCTCCTCCGGCCCCCTTCGAGTCCATGTTCTTCACCGGACAAGAAGCAACGCGAGTTCTCCATCCACACAACGACGCGATAGTCGTCTCCGCCCCGGTCGCCAACAACCTCGTCCGGAGAATCCTGATCGACAATGGGAGCTCCGCCGACATAATCTTCAAATCGGCGTTGGACAGGATGAAGCTATCTGGGGTAAGACCGACCCCGATCTCAACCCCGCTCTTCAGCTTCTCTGGGGAGAGGGTTATGACGGAGGGAACTATCGACCTCCCGGTTACCTTCGGTACGCCGGGGGGGCTCGAGGTTACCCACATCGTATCGTTCCTGGTGGTGGATCAGCCCTCGGCTTACAACATCATCGTCGGCCGCCCGACTCTCAACCGGTTGAAGGCCATAACATCCACGTACCACCTGATGATGAAGTTCCCGACCGATAAAGGGATCGCCGTGATGTTGGGAGACCAATCCATGGCGAGGATGTGCTACATCCAGGGCGTGGATGGAAAAGGGAAAGCGAAGGTGGTGAGCACAGTCTTCCAACTCGGAGACAAATTCCCGTGCAAGTTAGAGGAAGGAGGCACCTTCGGAGAGCTAGACCAAAGGGACGAAGTCGAGCGTCGGAAGGTGGAGACACCGGACGACCTCGTTCCCATCGTGTTGGACGACGCCAAACCTGACCAAGTGGTCAAGATAGGCGCCCAACTCCCGTCTGAGACCCGAATCGAGCTCGCCGCTTTCCTCCGAGAACACAAAGATGTCTTTGCGTGGACACACGCCGACATGCCGGGGATCGACCCCGAGATCATGGTTCATCGTCTCAACGACGACAAGAGAGTGGCCGAGCGCGTTCAACCGCGACGGGCGTTCAGTGGGGAGAGGTACCAAGCCATTGGTGAAGAAGTTGACAAACTTCTCGCCGCCGACTTCATCAGGGAGGCGGAGCACCCCAAGTGGGTGTCCAATGTGGTAATGGTCAAGAAGCCAAACGGGAAGTGGCGGATCTGTATCGACTACAAAGATCTCAACAAAGCCTGCCCGAAAGACAGCTTCCCTCTCCCGAGGATCGAGCAGCTCGTGGACGCCACTGCGGGCCACGAACTGCTAAGCTTCATGGACGCCTACTCAGGCTACAACCAGATCCGCATGCACGAGCCGGATCAAATTAAAACCACCTTTGTTACGAACCGCGGACTTTACTGTTACAAGGTCATGCCCTTTGGCCTCAAAAACGCGGGAGCAACGTATCAAAGGTTGGTGAACCGCATGTTCGCCAATCAAATTGGAAAAACTATGGAGGTCTACGTGGATGACATGCTTGTCAAAAGCCTCAAAGCCCACGACCACGTTCGAGACCTTAGGGAAATGTTCACGATCCTGCGACGCTACAAGATGAAGCTTAACCCCAACAAGTGCGCTTTCGGGGTCGAGTCTGGAAAGTTTCTGGGCTACATGGTGAGTCGCCGCGGGATCGAGGCCAATCCTGAGAAGATTAAGGCGATCTTAGAGATGAGGTCGCCACAAAAGGTCAAGGAAGTTCAAAGCTTGACGGGAAGGATCGCCGCCCTGACGCGATTTGTTTCCAAAGCCACTGACAGGTGCCAGCCATTCTTCAAGGCACTGAAGAAGACCGACGGGTTCGTGTGGACGGAGGAGTGCGAGGAAGCATTCCGCGATATGAAAGCCTATTTCACCTCCCCCCCGTTCCTCGCGAAGCCAAAGAATGGCGAAACCCTGTACCTCTACCTCGCGGTTTCCGATAGGGCCGTGAGCGCGGTCCTCATACGCGAAGAAGACAAGGTGCAATGGCCAGTCTACTACGTTAGCAAGGCGCTCCTCGACGCCGAAACCCGATACCCCGAGATCGAGAGACTGTCCCTCGCCCTCGTCATGAGCGCGAGAAAGCTCCGGCCCTACTTCCAGGCGCACCCCATCGTGGTCCGCTCGGGGCATCCCATCGAGAAGGCCCTTCAAAAAGGGACCTCCTCTCGAATGGCGATATGGTCCCAAGAACTGGGCGAATACGGGGTAGAGTTCCAACCGAGAACCGCCATTAAGGGTCAGGCCCTCGCCGACTTCATCGCCGAGTTCACAAGCGCGCCCCCAACCAATGAGGGCGACGAAGGGAGTAAGACCGCGGAAGACAAGGAGGACGACCATAGCGAGTCGTCAAGGAAGAGAACCAACGACCCGATAGGGCCGGTTTGGGATTTACACGTGGATGGCGCGTCAAACGCCCGGGGGGCTGGCGCCGGCGTTGTGCTCACAAATCCCGATAGGGAAAAGCTGAGGTACGCCCTGCGGTTCGAGTTCAAGGCTTCCAACAACGAGGCAGAGTACGAGGCTCTGATTGTTGGCTTGGAGCTAGCGAACAAGTTGGGCGCCCAAAACCTGCGCATCCATTGCGACTCGCAATTGATCGTGAATCAGGTTAAGGGCGACTACGCCGCAAAGGAGCCACACATGATCGCCTACTTGTCCAAGGCCCAAAAGAACTTGGAGGCCCTGTCGTGGTTCGAGATCGTCCAGGTCCCTCGATAGGCGAACGTTGACGCCGACGCCCTAGCTCGCCTCGCGTCCGGGATAGACGAGGAAGGCGAGGGCAGCGTCCCAATCGAAGTGTTGACCCGACCCTACGTCTCGAGAGGCGACGTGGGGGTCATTGACGAGACTACGCCTCCCTCATGGATGACCCCGCTCGTGGAATTCCTTAAACGAGGAGTCGTCCCCGAGGATAAAGAAGAAGCTAGAAAGCTGAGAAGCCTAGCCCCGAAGTACACAATGAGGGAGGACAGTTTGTTCAAGAGAGGCTACTCCATGCCCCTTCTCCGTTGCCTGACCGAGGTGGAGGCGAGGAAAGCACTCCGCGAGGTGCACGAGGGGGTGTGCGGTAACCACGCCGCCGGGCAATCTTTGGCATTGAAGTTGCTAAGACTTGGATATTTCTGGCCAACCTTGAAAAAGGACTCCCACGAGTGGGCCAAGAAGTGTGACAAGTGCCAAAGGTTCGCCCACATTCCGCGCCAAGCACCGGCCCCTTTGTGTCCAATTATCGTGCCACGACCTTTCGCGAAGTGGGGAATCGACCTCATCGGCAAGCTACCTACGGCCCCGAGACAATACAAGCACACGATCGTGGCTATCGATTACTTCACGAAGTGGGTAGAGGCTGAACCGCTAGCAAAGATCACCGAGGCGAACACGACAAGCTTCATTTGGAGAAACATCATCTGCCGCTTCGGGATCCCTGCGTCAATTGTAACCGACAACGGAAAGCAATTCGACAATGCGCGCCTCCGAGAAACGTGCGAACAGCTTGGCATTAGCAAGACTTTCTCCTCTCCCCGCCATCCCCAAGCCAACGGTCAGGTCGAGGCGGTGAATAAGACGATCAAGGAGAACCTGAAGAAGAAGCTGGAGGCAAGAAAGGGGGCTTGGGCTGACGAGCTCCCCATGGTCTTATGGGCATACCGCACTACCGCCCGAAACGCGACCGGCGAAACCCCTTTCGCTCTCGCGTTCGGCGTCGAGGCTGTGGTACCCGTCGAGATCAAGCTGCCAACCTTGCGCATCGAGGAGTACGACGAAGCCGCCAACGATGACGCGATCAGGCTCGAGCTAGACCTCATAGACGAAAGGAGGGCGGACGCACTTACCCGGCTTGCTGCGCAGAAGAGGAAGATCGAGAAGTACTACAACTCGAAGATCAAGCTGCGGAAGTTCGCCGACGGAAGCCTCGTTCTTCGAAGGGTGTTCCAAAACAGCAAGGTGCAAGGCGCGGGAGTTCTAGGCCCCACCTGGGACGGCCCGTACCGTGTGCGCCGAGCCATCCACAACGGCACGTACGAGCTCGAGAACCTGGAGGGACTCGTGTTCACACACGCGGAACACCTCCGGCAGTATTACCAGTAGACGTTCATTCGTCCTTTTTCCGCTTTTTGTCTTCATGTAATTTTCAATTCTAGCAAAAGCAGTTTACAATTTCAAGTTTGGCCAACGGCCTGGGATGTAATTTTTGAACCATTTCGGTAATTTAATAAATTACATTTCACTTCAATACATTTGGTATCTTAGTTTCTAGCCTCCTCTACGAGTACCCAAGAAACTCGGGGGGCTAAGGAGGATATTTCCATGCGCCAAACGGCAACAAAACACCCATAAATCGGATCCGCGCTCCGGACCTCCGACTTCGTACCCTCCCCGTGCGACGCTCTCGCACGGGTTGAGGCCGTATGCCGAGAGATAGCGAAACGTCGATGAGTTGGATCCGCACACCGGACCTCCGGCCTCGCGCGTCTTTTGCTGCGACCCTCTCGTGCACCGATGCACCTTGCGCACCAATAGGCGGCAAGTCATCGATGGATCACGTCCGCGCACCGGATTGTCGATCTCGGCAATCAAAACCCAAAATGTGACACGCGTGCCAACAAGTACCACGCTCACTGGGAGCTGCAAACCTATCCCGAGACGCACGCCGATAGGTAGCGTACTCGCCAGAGGATGAACGCGACGGCCACCCAGCTCGCGCGCGCCGATAGGCAGCGAGTCGCAAATGGATGGCCGGAAATCGCACCCACCGGATGAAACTGGTCTAGCCTGCGTCCGTGGGAAACTTCGCCGCCAAACGCGGCAGTAAGCCGTGCCAACCGGTTACGCTAAGCATAGTAAGCCGGGCTCGTAAGACACGCACTATTCAAATTGCGCAAATCGATTACACTAAGCGTAGCAAGTCGAGAAAATAAGACGCACGATGAAAAGAAAGCTTCAATCAAGGCAAAACAATATTGCGTAACGACCCAAGAAGAAAAATACGAAAGTACGACGCAAACATAGCAAGAATCCGAAAGAAAGCATAAAGCAAGCGCTAAACAAGTGCGCGAAAAAAAAAAAAAAAAAAAAACCAAAGAGAACTCGATCACTCCGAGCCGTAATCGACCTGCTCTTCGTCGTCCTCAAGGTGAGGGGCGCCCGACCCGCCAACGGCTCCCCCGCCGGATCGACAGTTTGACGACTGGGCGGCCTCCGCAGGGATTTCGGGAGGCAGGTCGTCTTCCGGCAGCTCGTCCTCCAAGGGAGGAAACATGGCGTCGAAGAAGGAAAATGTGATCCCTCGAGACGCGTTCTCCTCCGCAGTCGCATCTTTGACCCGCATGGCCACCTCGTAACGGGCCACCTCTAGCGAGAGATCCCAGTCCTCCTCCAACTCCGTCTTCGATCGGACGGCATCATCCTTCTCCTCGATGAGGGTCTGCACCTCCGCTCGCAGAGTTTCCCTCTCCCTCTCGGCCCTGACTCGGGAGATCTCGCTTGCCGACAATCGGGCGTGGACGATGTTCAGCTCTTCACCTCGGCTCGAGAGGGCCGCCTGGAGTTTCTTGGTCTCCCCTAAGAAAGTCTCGGCCGCCTGCTCAGCCTTCTCCCAAGACGCCTCCTCGGCCGCCGCCTTCTCACGAGCTCGCTTTAGTTCCTCCTCAAGCGCTTGGAACTCTTGGACGGGGCGGGCCCCCGCCAAGGCAGCGGCATGGGCGGCCGCTGTATCCTCCTTGTCTTTTTCCATGATCTGCATGCGACGCAACAGGTCTCGGAGAATGCGGTTGCTCCGTTCTTGGCGTGCGAGCATCTGTGGAAACAAACAACGTACATGTAATCGAAATAAGCACAACAAATCGCCAATGAGGAAAACAAGCGAGTCATACCTTTCGGGCGTCGCCGATCCCGCTCTGGAAATGCTCAAGGTCGCTCACCGTCAGGAGACTCTTGAAATCCCGTAGTGAGGTTTCAAGGATCCCCTGAGAGCATCGATCCCTCAGCTCCGCCGCCTCCGCCAGGAGCATCGACTCCATGCCATCTGGCGTCACCGACGTATGAGCGCGCTTGTGGCCGGAGGACGAGCCGGGAAGGATCGTCGACGACGGTCGCTTGTTCGAGGAGTTCGCCTCGGTCCTCGCGCGCGTTGGAAGCCCCATATGGCGAGCCTCAGCTTGTGGTTGAGCCGCGACCACGGCCTCGGCGTCAGACGCCACCCTCGGTGCCTGCGTGCGTGGTCGGTGTCGCCGGGTCATCGTATCTGAAAAAGATGAAAAGGTGACAGGTTAGAGTGCAATACAATGGAATATACACTAACTAGAAGCTTGTGTGCGGTTGGTACCCCCCACGTCAGGGGGAGGAGCAGACGAGCCCCCCGCCTCTGATTCGGGGTCCTCCGTAGCCTCTGCGGCGAGGCCCGAGCTCGGAAAGGCGTCGTCTCCAGGCGGGAACCACCCAGTCCTTGCCATTAGGTCTGGGGACTCGAAGTGCGGCCCTTGTCGCCTCGATTCCGGGAGCGCCCTGATCACCGCGTGAAGCTCAGAGCTTTCGATATCGCCCATAGGTGGAAAATCCGCCGCAAGACCAAAGAAGAGAGGCGCGACCCCGAAGGCTGATTCGGATACCCATATCCAAGGATATCGGTGCTTCGAATTAACGTTGCTGACGATGACGAAGCGCTTGCGATGTAGCGCTTGGTAGAAGCCCGACTTCCCCGGCACCCCTCGTATCGTCATGAGGTCCTGGATGTCGTCGGCAGTGATAGCCCTCTTCTTCGCCCGGTAAAGCATCATGTGGCACGCTGCGACCACCCGGTAGAAGGCCGGAGACATCTGTAAGGCGTGCACCCCCAGTCGAACTAGCAACTCCTGGATAACCGGCTGGAAAGGCAACCTTAGCCCACCGCGGAGGCTCGCTTCGTGGACCGCGGCGTACCCCCTTCGAGGGCGGGACGGAAGATCGTCAGGCAACGGTCTGAGGATTGACACAGAGTCCGGGATGCTGTAGCGCTTCCTGAGGCTCTTGAAGCTGACGATGGAGATCAAGCTCGGGACATCGACGCCCGAGCAGTCAAAGTTACCCCGTACGGCTGACTCTCCTACCGGGAAGGACGAGGTCCGCGTTTCCTCTTGCGCAGTAGAGGAAAGTCCCCTCGCCGCGGGTGCTGCACGACGGCTCGACGAGTCGCCGGAGTGCCCAGAGTCCGGGGCGGTGCCCGGGCGTTCGACCGGCTGCCGGCCGGCCGGGTCACTGTCATCGGGTCGGCTCGTCCTGTGGCCGGCGACGTCCTCTCCTGCGTGCGCGTCAAGCCCGAGGACCCAGCCCGCCTCCTGGCTAGGTGGCTCCTCCACGCGCGGCCCCGGCGACCTCCGGCCTTCGGCGCACGCGCCAGGCCCGTCGGCCCGGCTCGGCTCTCGGCCAGTCGAGCCTCCGGCGTTTGAGGCTTGCCCGGGCGTCCCGGCGTTCAGCCCAGGCGCGTCCTGCCCGCCGGCCCGGCCCAGCTCGCGGGTTGCTGGGCCCTCCTCGCGCGTCTGTCGCCCAGCGGCCCTGTCCGGCATTCGGCCGGTTGGGCCCTCCTCGCGCACGTCGGCCCGGCCCGACTCCCGGCCGGCTGCAGCCTCATCCCCTAGGCCCGGCCCATCGGGTCCTAGGGTTTGCAGGGCCACCAGGGTGGCCGCCTCCCCCTCTCCGGCGTTGGGCGGCCGGCATTCCTCCTGTCCGGCGCCGGCGGCCCCTCCTGCAGCGTCGGCCGCCGCCGGCGGCGCCCCCCCGACGTAGACGCGCTCCAGCTCGGCTGGGGCCGACCCGCCTGGGCTCCCACGGCCGCCGGCCACCTGCAGCGCAGCCCCACCCGAGGGGGTGGGGTCCTCCCTGATGCCAACGCCGCCCCGGGCGGCGCTCCTCTGCGCCGGCGCGTCCTCGCCGGCGTCGGCCTCGCCAGACGCGTCGCCCGCGTCCCCCACGGCCGGCTCGGTCCCTCCGGGACGAGGGACGTCTCCCCCAGGTCTGGGTTCGCCCCAGACGGCGCCGACTCGGCCGGGCCCGGCCTCCTCCACGCCGGCGTCGGCCTCCTCGGCCTGGTCGGCGTGCTCTCCGGTCGGGGTCGTCGCGCGCGACTCCTCTGGCGTGACCCCGGGGCTGGGTCCAGCGCAGACGGCGCCGACCCAGCCAGGCGCGACTCCCCCGGCGTTGGCGGCGGCCTGCGCAGCGCCGCCGGTCTCCTGGGTGGTCGCCCCCGCGCGCGCGGCCTCCATGGCGCGTCCCTCGGCCAAGCCGGCCTCGTGCTGGTCGGCCCGGCCGTCCCCGGCGGCTGGTGTCATCAGGCCGGCGCTCTCCTGCCGGCGCTGGCCGTCTCCGGCACTCGCGCCCTCACCCTCGTCGGCCAGCCACGCTTCAACCAGCGAAAAATCCTCTCCGGTCATCTCAATAGCGTTGAACGAACGCGATGAGTGTCGAGTGTTGGGTGGTGTTGATGGTGGCGAAAATTGAGCCCAAAAAGCATCCAAATCCACGTGGTTTTCCTCAAACAAATCATGTAAGCCATCGTCAACGGTCCCACATCCCGGGTCAATGGGGTCCATGGCGCGAATAACGAAGCGAGCACGATCGACAAAAAATATAATAATAAAAACAACATGAAAGGACGTCGGAGCATACCTCTTGACGGCGGGCTTCTCCGATGGGCCAACGTCGGACTCTGAGTTTACCACACGATTTACAATCGATGATAAACTCGGGGGGCTAATGTTACCGGTCCGTCTCGGTCCGGTAGATCGACGACGGCCACGCTGGCGGCCGTCCTGAGCCCGGCGCTCGTCCGGGGCCGGCACTCGCCGTAGCCGGCGCTCCAAGGCCGGCCCTCCTCGGCCGGCGCTCCAAGACCGGCCCTCCTCGGCCGGTGCTCCAAGGCCGGCCCTCCTCGGCCGGCGCTCCAAGGCCGGCCCTCCCCGGCCGGCGCTCCAAGGCCGGCCCTCCTCGGCCGGCGCTCCAAGGCCGGCCCTCCTCGGCCGGCGCTCCAGGACCGGCCCTCCTCGGCCGGCCCTCCTCGGCCGGCGCTCCAAGGCCGGCCCTCCTCGGCCGGCGCTCCAAGGCCGGCCCTCCTCAGCCGGCGCTCCAAGGCCGGCCCTCCTCGGCCGGCGCTCCAGGACCGGCCCTCCCCGGCCGGCGTTCCAAGGCCGGCCCTCCACGGCCGGCGCTCCAAGGCCGGCCTTCCAAGGCCGGCCCTCGGCCAAGGGGTTCCTCAAACACCTCTTGGCCGCCTATAAATAAGAGGGTCTCTCCCTCGACCCAGGTAATCCAAAATTTGAGTACTGAAACGCTGCCGAACTCATAACTCGCTCGTTTCTCTCAACTCTCGACCCCTAAACACTAAACCCTCTATCAACCACCTCAATCCTACTAATGTTGAGCGTCGGAGAGGTAAACAGAGGCAACCCCTCTGTTTCCCCTTTGTAGTTCACACCTTTTCGCTTGTGTTTCAGGTGCTTGGACGAGATAGACATTACAGACAGCTAAGGGACGACTTGAGATATCAAGTCCGACACGCTCGAGCCGGAGTGAGACCACTTGGTCCGGCCTTGGGTCTAACCATTTCCGGTTCCTAAATCGTTGTCCGAAAAACTGCGACAACAGAGCTGAAGTCGACCGCTCCTCCTCAGCCCCTGGAGGGGGAAGACCCGACTCCCCGGTGACGTCCTCGTCTAGGGGACAATTCGTCGACTAGATAGCTTTGGCGCAAGGGATAACCATTGGGGAACATCATCGAATGAAGGAAACATGCCGACAAAGAAAATGAAGGCAACCCCGCGAGACGCGTTCTCCTTCGTCGTCGCGTCACGAACTCGGACCGTGACCGTCTGCCGAGCCTCGACCAATGAGACGTCCCAATCTTCCTCCAAGTTCTCCTTCGCTCACGCGTCGTCGTCCTTCTCCTCGGTGATGACCTGCATCTCCGTCGATAGCAAGTCGCGCTCTCTCTCCGCTTGGGCACGACAAACCTCGCTCGACGACAGTCGAGAGTGAATGATCTGCACCTCCTCGTCCTGACCCACGAGCGTCACTTGAAGCTTATTGGTGTCACCCAGGGAAGTATCGGTCGACCTGCAAGCGTCGCCTTCTCCCAAGATGCTTGCTCAACCACCCGTAACGCCTTCTCGGCCTCCAACTCTGCGCTCAAGCGAGCCGCCTCCTCACGAGCCTGCTTCGACTCTTCCTCGAGAGCGTCGACCTCATGCCTGGGCTGAACCCTCACCAGCGCACCAGCGTGCTCAACCGTGGCATTCTCCATCTCGGTTTGCACGCTGCATATCCGACGCAGCAAGTCACAGAGAATCTAATCGCTCCGCTCCTAGCGTGTGAGCATTTGTAACGATAGGCTACGTGAGTATGGCTAAGATAAACAATAAACACGATAGTGTCAAACAACAAATCATCAACCTCAAAAACGACAACAGAAGTATAGCATAATCTTGAGGGGCAGATGGTTAGGCCAGAGGTCCCAAAGAGAAACACCACGAATCCCCGAGTCGACTCACTAGTCCTCATGTCAATTTTGCACATAACTCCTGGAGTCGAGTCTCGATCCACGAGTCAACTGACTAGTCCTCGTGTCAACTTTGTGCATAACTCCTCGAGTCGAGTCCCGATCCACGAGTTGACATATTAGTCCTCGTGTCGACTTTACGCATACCTCCTCGAGTCGAGTCCCGATCCACGAGTCGACAGACTAGTCCCCGTGTCGACTTTGCGCATAACTCCTCGAGTTGAGTTCACTCCTCAAGTTGAGTCCCGATTCACGAGTCGACCGACTAGTCCTCGTGTCGACTTTGCGCATAACTCCTCGAGTTAAGGTCACTCATCGAGTCGTGTCCCGGTCCACGAGTCGACTGATTAGTCCTCGTGTCAAATTTGCGCATAACTCCTCGAGCTGAGTCCCGATCCACGAGGAGTGACTAGTCCTCGTGTCGACTTTGTGCATAACTCCTTGAGTTGAGTTCACTCCTCGAGTCGAGTCCCGATCCATGAGTCGACTGATTAGTCCTCGTGTTGACTTTGCGCATAACTCCTCGAGTCGAGTCCCGATCCACGAATCGACTGAATAGTCCTCGTGTCGACTTTGTGCATAACTCCTTGAGTTGAGTTCACTCCTCGAGTCGAGTCCCGAACGATGAGTCGACTGACTAGTCCTCCTGTCGACTTTGCGCATAACTCCTCGAGTTGAGTTCACTCTTAGAGTCGAGTCCCGATCCACGAGTCGACTGACTAGTCCTAGTGTCAACTTTGCGCATAACTCCTTGAGTTGAGTTCATTCCTCGAGTCGAGTCTCGATCGATGAGTCAACTGACTAGTCCTCGAGTCGACTTTGCGTATAACTCCTCGAGTCGAGTCCCGATCCACGAGTCAACTGATTACTCATCGTGTCGACTTTAATCATAACTCTTCGAGTTGAGTTCACTCCTTGAGTCGAGTCCCGATCCACGAGTCGACTGACTAGTCCTCTTGTCGACTTTGCACTTAACTCCTCGAGTTGAGTCCCGATCCACGAGTTGATTGACTAGTCCTCCTGTCGACTTTGGGCATAACTCCTTGAGTTGAGTTCAACACTCGCGGTAAGTCTTGATCCACGAGTTGACTGACTAGTCCTTCTGTGGACTTTGCGCATAACACCTCGAGTTGAGTTCACTCCTTGAGTCAATTTTTGAATCCATGAGTTGACTGATAACTCCTTGTGTCAACTTTATGCAAGGATCCTCGAGTCAATATTCAAATCCTCGACGCAAACCACAAATCCACGAGTTGACTGATAAGTCTTCGTGTCGACTACATGAAAGATTCCTCGAGTCGACGTTCAACTCCTCGAGTCGAGTCTCTAGTCCGCGTGTTGAATGATAAGTCCTCGTGTTGACTCCCTGAAGGATTGCTCAGGTCGACGTTCAACTCCTCGAATCGAGTCTCTAGTCCGTGAGTTGACTGATAAGTCTCCGTGTCGACTCCCTAAAAGATTCCTCGAGTCGACTCTAAACCCCTCCAGTCGAGTCTGAATTCCACCAATTGACACTTAAAGTCCTCGTGTGGAAGATGCGTGGCTCCTCGAGTTGGGTTTACTCTTCGACTTGAGTCGTTGGCCCACGAGCCGACTTACGAGTCCCATGTCAAGTCAACGTGTACTCATACAAGCATCTAAACACCATCCCTAACGACGCACTTAAATCGCCAATAACTGTGCCCCAAAATTTGCTCAGTGACGGTCTCGCATGAGGAAAGGTGATTCAATTGAGTCCTCGAACGTAACATGTGCGCTAAGGCGCCACGCTCGCAACAGCACAAGACTCAACCCAAACGACTCAACCCGAACAAGCGACCAGTGCAGTAAGGTGCCACACTCGTTGGGGGATCAAGTCCGCAAATGACGCCACCTATCACATGACACACTCGTAAGGTGATCGGTTGCGCTCACCGCCCGATACAGCGAGTCGTAAGCAAATAGGCTATCGACGACGCCGGGATCAAGGCCTGCATCCACAGGGGGAATAACCGGTCGTACCGGCCTCCTCGAGAAATCAAAGACGCCTCTGAAAGCACAAACTCAAAAGTTTTTGTCCCAAGTCCGTGCGTCGACGTAACTCTCGAGTTTCCACTCGACCTACGCTTGACCTGAAACTCGAGGGGCTAATGTTGTCGGCCCGTCCCGGACCGACGAGGATAAAAGCATAATTTCAGTCCGCACGACTGGTTCGAGGCTTCAGTCGACTGTCAGACGGATAACCTTGCCTCGGCCATTGACCGGCACATGCCTTTGGCCGGCCAATGGACGACTGACCTTGCCTCGACCATTGGCTGACCCAAACCATTGGTCGGCCAATGGTTGGCTGACCTTGCCTCGACCATTGGCCGGCCCAAACCCTTGGTCGGCTGACCTTGCCTTGGCCACTAGCCGGCCCAATCCTTTGGTCGACCAATGGTCGGCCCTAGGGCATGCTCGGCCAATGGCCGGCCCAAGGGCCTACCTCGGCCAATGGCCGACCCACAGACATGCTCGGCCAATGGCCGGCCCTAACACATGCTCGGCCATTGGCCGACCAAAGGGCTAGCCTCGGCCATTGGCCGGTCCCAGAGTCTTCCCCCGGCCATTGGCCGACCCTGAATCACCATCGACCATTGGCCAACCCAGTTGATCCTCATCCAATGGCCAAACCAAACTTACACCCGGCCATCGGCCGGCCCGAGCCATACCCGGCCAATGGCCGATCCTAGCTTTCAGTCGGCCAAGGAGTCTTCAAACCGCTTCTTGGTTGCATATAAATACAAGGGTCTATCCCTCGACTTACGTAATCTGAAATTGATTACTGAAACGCTGTCGAACTCGTACTTCACTTCGTTTCTCTCAAGGTTCAGCCATCTAAACGCTAAACTCCTCTTAACCACCTCAATCCCACTAATGTTGAGCGTAAGAGAAGTAAACAGAGGCAACCCCTCTGTTTCCGTTTGATAGCCTCTTGTTTACCCCCTTGCAGGTAAAAAGACGAGCATAATCACCACCGTTGCTAGAGAAGACTTGGGATACTAAGTCTTTTCGACGCTCGAAGCCCGAGTGCTACCACAAGGTTCGTCCTTTGGTTAAACCGTTGAGGGAGTTAAATCGCTGTCAGAGAATGAGCGACAACAAGATGTGCAATCTCAAACTTAAAGTTTTCAAATGAGTTAGAAGTTCACACTTCCCTCATACACTTTCCCGAGTAGAAAATATAGGAAAATCTCCGAGTATGTACCTTGTGCCTTTATGCACTAACACTGCTCTTCCTAGAAACATGACGATCTAAGATTAAATTTCTAGAATTCCACTCTATCTCTCTATACTATGATGTGCCAACTCTAAAAACTAAGTGGAAGGGTTAAACTTGTTGTTTGCAACCCACGATCCCCAACACTAATGAAAAGTGCAATTATCGCAAAACTAAGAGTCACCCTCGTGGCCCTCTCTTAAATGAAAGTACTCAACGGTGCTTTGCTCTGATCATTGCTCGAAGAGCTACGGCAAAGAGTGAGACAACGAAACAAGGTCTCCCCTCGGTAGATTGTTTTTTCAAAGTCGATCTCTTGGACTAAGTGGTTGGTTATACACTTCGACTCAATCCCTAGTAATCCTTCCTCGAGGCTTGAGAAAGGATGTGAGTGATCAAAATTTTTCACAAGGTGGCTAGTCAAATTTGATGTATTGACATCTTCGCTATGCATTAATGATAAGTCATTTACTTATGAAAGGAGACTCTCTGCGGCCTTCCTTCGAAGCAGTAGAGTGTCATTTCGTGCATAACACCCTTAGATTTTTCATGTCTTGTTCATCCTAAAAACTTAAACAAACTTAAATCCTAAACCAAAAGACTAATCATAAACTTGTTTCAACTTCAGCAACATGTCTCTCAACCCTCTCTCAACCATCCTTTTATTAAACAAACTTGAAAGCAGAAACTATGTTGATTGGAAACGTAACCTCGAAATCATCCTTACCATTAATAAGCACAAATGGGTACTCACCATCCCGTGTCATCCTCAAACGAATGATGATTCGACTCAAGAGAACAATGGTGCCTTGGCGGCCTGGCAACGTTTCGATGAGATTGCGAGGTGCTATATTTTAGCATCGATGAACAATGTGCTCCAGTAGCAACATCATGATATTCAGACAGCCGTCGACATGCTCTTCAATCTCCATGAGATGTTTGGAGGGCAAGAGCGTCAGGCCAGAAAACAAGCAGTCCGACAGTTTTTGAACTGTCGCATGGTGGCTGGGACTCATGTCAGGGACCATATAATGCTGATCATTAGTTACTTGAATGAAATGGAAATCCTAGGATCTGAGATTAACGGGGAGATCAAACTAGATATGATCTTGGAAACTCTCCCTAAGACTTTTTGATACCTTCAAGCTGAACTACTCCATGAACAAGCTAGAGTACACTGTTACCGAGCTTATGAAGGAGCTTCACACTGCTGAAGGTCTCACTAAGAAAAAGAGGAATCAAGGAGAGGCACATGCCACTGAGCACAAAACCTCCACCTCTGCATCTAAGAAGAGACCTCACAAGGCCGAGAAGAATATCTGTCATGCCTACCTCAAAACAAAGGAAAATAGTAACTTATAACCGAAGCATGCTTAGTAGCTGATAATGTATCAACGTGGATTCTTGACTCCGCTACTACTAACTATATTTGTTGTTCCTTGACAAGTTTCAAGAAAACCGAAAGCTTAGCGGAAGGTGACTTCTCCTTCAAATGGGGTGATGGGAGCTCGGTGTCAGCAAAGGCCGTGGGATTAGTGACGCTATCTTTTGAAGATCGAACTCTAAATTTGAATAATGTTTATTTTGTTCCTTCCTTCGGAAAGAACTTGATATATGTTGCTCGTCTTTATGAGCAAGATTATTGTTTAAAGTTTATTAAGAATGGAATTAGAATTTCTCTTTCCAATAATTCTTTCGCCACTGATGCATGTATGAAGAATGCTCTCTTTTACATTGTTCCCACGCAACCTTCACTTTTAGACACTAAAATAGATAACGATCTAGTTAGCGAGCCAAAGAGGATCAAACTTTCTGATTCCTTCGATCTAATAAAATCAACATACGTCTGGCACTTAAGACTTGGTCATATCAGTCTAGATAGGATTAAGAGACTTGTGAGGGATGGTCCACTCCAAGCCTCTGCAATAGGTTCATTACCTACTTGTAAATTTTGTATAGAAGGAAAAATGACTAAGCGACCTTTCTCAGCTAAGGGTCGAAGAGCCACTAAGCTGCTGGAACTCGTACATTCTGATGTATATGGTCCGCTCAGTACACAGGCACGGGGAGGATACGAATACTTTGTCACCTTCACCGATGATCACTCAAGATACGGTTTTGTCTATCTGCTTAAACAAAAATCTGAGACCTTTGAAAGATTTAAGGTCTTTCGGTCTTTAGTGGAAAACCAAACTGGCAAACAGATCAACACCCTTCGAAAGGAAGAACTGTCCTGCCTACCTCAAAACAAAGGAAAATAGTAATGTACTTATAACCGAAGCATGCTTAGTAGCTGATAATGTATCAATGTGGATTCTTGACTCCGCTGCTACTAACTATATTTGTTGTTCCTTGACAGGTTTCAAGAAAAACAAAAGCTAAGCGGAAGGTGACTTCTCCTTCAAATGGGGTGATGGGAGCTCGGTGTCAGCAAAGACCATGGGATTAGTGACGCTATCTTTTGAAGATAGAACTCTAAATTTGAATAATATTTATTTTGTTCCTTCCTTCGAAAAGAACTTGATATATGTTGCTCGTCTCTATGAGCAAGATTATTGTTTAAAGTTTATTAAGAATGGAATTAGAATGTCTCTTTCCAATAATTCTTTCGCCACTGATGCATGTATGAAGAATGCTCTCTTTTACATTTATCCCACGCAACCTTCACTTTTAGACAGTAAAATAGATAACGATCTAGTTAGCGAGCCAAAGAGGATCAAACTTTCTGATCCCTCCGATCTAATAAAATCAACATATGTCTGGCACTTAAAACATGGTCATATCAGTCTAGACAGGTGTTGTCGCTGTTTTTCGGACAACTATTTAGGAGCCCAGAGTGGTTAGACCCAAGGCCGGACCAAGTGGTCTCACTCCGGCTCGAGCGTGTCGGACTTGGTGTCCCAAGTCGTCCCTTAGCTGTGGGTGAAGCTCACCTCGTCTCGATACCTGAAAAGCAAGAAAGAGATCGTGAACTACAAAGGGGAAACAGGGGGGTGCCCCTGTTTATCTCTTCGACGCTCAACATTAGTGGGATTGAGGTGGAGTATAGAGGTTTTAGGGGTGGTGAGAGGCCAAAGATGAGCGAAACGAGTGAAGTACGAGTTCGACAGCGTTTCAGGACTCAAAATTGGATTACGAGGACCAAGGGAGGTGCGTTGGTATTTATAGGCGACCAAGGGGCATTTTGGGCATCCCATTGGCCGAAGGCCGGGTCTGAGTCGGCCATGGAGGAAGGCCGGGTCTGGATGAAGGCCGACTCTGGAGGAAGGTCGGCTCTGAGGAAGGCCGGCTCTGAGGAAGGCCGGCTCTGGAGGAAGGCCGGCTCTGAGGAAGGCCGGCTCTGAGGAAGGCCGGCTCTAAGGAAGGCCGGCTCTGGAGGAAGGCCGGCTCTGGAGCGAGGCCGGCTCTGGAGGAAGGCCGGCTCTGGGGGAAGGCCGGCTCTGAGGAAGGCCGGCTCTGGAGGAAGGCTGGCTCTGGAGCAAGGCCGGCTCTGGAGGAAGGCCGGCTCTGAGGAAAGCCGGCTCTGAGGAAGGCCGGCTCCGGAGGAAGGCCGGCTCTGGAGGAAGGCCGGCTCTGGAGCAAGGCCGGCTCTGGAGGAAGGCCGGCTTTGGAGGAAGGCCGGCTCTGAGGAAGGCCGGCTATGGAGGAAGGCCGGCTCTGGAGCAAGGCCGGCCCTGGAGGAAGGCCGACTCTGGAGCAAGGCCGGCTCTGGAGGAAGGCCGGCTCTGGAGGATTCACTCGGCCATTGGTCGAGTTAACTGCATGGCTAGATGACCTTTGGGCCGGCCTTGGGCCGGCTGACCTTTGGCCCGGCCGTGGGCCGGCTGACCTTTGGGCCGGCCGTGGGCCGGCTGAGCATATGGCCAGCCATTGGCCGGCTGACCTTTGGGCCGGTCATGGGCCGACTGACCCTTGGGCCGGCTGAGCATACGGCCGGCCATTGGCCGACTGAACCCTGGGCCGGCCATTGGTTTGGGCCGGCCAATGACTGAGGCAAGGTCTCGCCGTCAAAGGCCTCACGCCGGTCTCGCGGGTCGAAGCGATGCCTTCTTCTTCGTCGGTCCGAGACGGGCCGACAACATTAGCCCCCTGAGTTTCTGGTCGAGCGTGGGTCGAGCGGAAACTCAGTACTTGGGATGACGTGCGGACCCGGGACAAACGCTCTCGAGTTTGTGGTCGCATCGTAGAAGGGCTTCCAATGCGTCGTGAGGGACGGCTTGTGTGCGTCGCGAGGGACGACTTTTGTGCGTCGCGAGGGATGGCCTTTGTTCCGCGTTAATCGTGCGTGGCTTATCTTCTCGACCTACCGATGAAGGCGTGATCGATTTGCACGGCTTTACTGTGCGTGGCTTATTTTCTCGACCTACCAGCAACGGCGTGACCTTTGAAACCCATTTGAAACTCGTTGCCTTTCGGCTCACGAGCTGGGCGGCGAGCGCGATGCCACATTTGCATGGCGAGGTTTCCCGTGGACGCTGGCTAGACCAGATACGCCCGGTGGACGCAAGACTTTGAAACCCATTTGAAACTCGTTGCCTTTCGGCTCACGAGCTAGGCGGCAAGCGCGCTGTCACATTTGCGTGGCGAGGTTTCCCGTGGACGCTGGCTAGACCAGATACGCTCGGCGGACACATGCCTTTGAAACCCATTTGAAATTCGCTGCCTTTCGGCTCACGAGCTGGGCAGCGAGCGCGATGCCACATTTGTGTGGCCAGGTTTCCCGTGGACGCTGGCTAGACCAGATACATCCTGGCGGACGCAACCCTTTGAAACCCATTTGTAACTCGCTGCCTATCGGCGCACGAGCTGGGTGGCGAGCGCGGTGCCACATTTGCGTGGCGAAGTTTCCCGTGGACGCTGGCTAGACCAGATACGCCAGCGGACGCAAGCCTTTGAACCCATCGTTGCCTTTTGGCTCACGAGCTAGGCGGCGAGCGCGGTGCCACATTTGCGTGGCGAGGTTTCCCGTGGGCGCTGGCTAGACCAGATACGCCCAGCGGACGCAAGCCTTTGAAACCCATCTGAAACTCGCTGCCTTTCGGCTCACGAGCTGGGCGGCGAGCGCGATGCCACATTTGGGTGGCGAGGTTTCCCATGGACGCTGGCTAGACCAGATACGTCCTGGCGGACGCAAGCCTTTGAAACCCATTTGTAACTCGCTGCCTATCGGCGCACGAGCTGGGCGGCGAGCGCGATGCCACATTCGTGTGGCCAGGTTTTCCGTGGACGCTGGCTAGACCAGATACGTCCTGGCGGACGCAAGCCTTTGAAACCCATTTGTAACTCGCTGCCTTTCGGCTCACGAGCTGGGCGGCGAGCGCGGTGCCACATTTGCGTGGCGAGGTTTCCCGTGGACGCTGGCTAGACCAGATACACCCAGTGGACGCAAGCCTTTGAACCCATCGTTGCCTTTTGGCTCACGAGCTGGGCGGCGAGCGCGGACTCGGGACTCAACTCGAGGACTCACGTAGAGCCTGCACGAGGAGTAGTTAGTTGACTTGTGGACTCGGGACACAACTCGAGGGCTCATGTAGAGCCTGCACGAGGAGTTCCGTGAAGAGTCAGCACGGGGAGTATCGGTCGACTCGTGGACTCGAACTCGACTCGAGGACTCATGTAGAGCCTGCACGAGGAGTTTCGTGAAGAGTCAGCACGAGGAGTATCGGTCGACTCGTGGACTCGAATTCGACTCGAGGACTCATGTAGAGCCTGCACGAGGAGTTTTGTGAGGATTCGGCACGATGAGTATCGGTCGACTCGTGGATTTGAATTCAATTTGAGGAATGAGCTCGTCTCGAGGAGGCATGTGAAGAGTCGGCGCGAGGAGTATCGGTCGACTCGTGGACTCGAACTCGACTCGAGGACTCATGTAGAGCCTGCACGAGGGGTTACGTGAAGAGTCGGCACGAGGAGTATCAGTCGACTCGTGGACTCGAACTCGACTCGAGGAACGAACTCATCTCGAGGAGACATGTACAGTCGGCACGAGGAGTATCAGTCGACTCGTGGACTCGGGACTCAACTAGAGGACTCATGTTGAGCCTAGACGAGGAGTTACGTGAAGAGTCGGCACGAGGAGTATCAGTCGACTCGTGGACTCGGGACTCAACTTGAGGACTCATGTTGAGCCTACACGAGGAGTTACGTGAAGAGTCGGCACGAGGAGTATCAATCAACTCGTGGACTCGGGACTCAACTTGAGGAATGAACTCGTCTCGAGGAGACATGTGGAGTCGGCACGAGGAGTAGCTTGTCGACTCCTGGACTCGAACTCGACTCGAGGAAGGAACTCGTCTCGAGGAGGCATGTGAAGAGTCGGCACGAGGAGTATCAGTCGACTCGTGGACTCGAACTCGACTCGAGGACTCATGTAGAGCCTGCACGAGGAGTTTCGTGAAGAGTCGGCGCGAGGAGTATCGGTCGACTCGCAGACCCGGAGCTCGACTCGAGGACCCATGTAGAGCCTGCAATAGGAGCTTCGTGAAGAATCGGCACGAGGAGTATCGGTTGACTCGTGGATTCGAAGCTCGACTCGAGGACCCATGTAAAGCCTGCACGAGGAGTATCGGTCGACTCGTGGATTCGAACCCGACTCGAGGAATGAACTCATCTCGAGGAGACATGTGGAGTCGGCACGAGGAATATCAGTCGACTCGTGGACTCGAACTCGACTCGAGGACTCATGTAGAGCCTGCACGAGGAGTTTCGTGAAGAGTCGGCGCGAGGAGTATCGGTCGACTCGCGGACTCGGAGCTCGACACGAGGAATGAACTCATCTCGAGGAGACATGTGGAGTCGGCACGAGGAGTAGCTTGTCGACTCGTGGACTCGAACTCGACTCGAGGAATGAACTCGTCTCGAGGAGGCATGTGAAGAGTCGGCACGAGGAGTATCAGTCGACTCGTGGACTCGAACTCGACTCGAGGACTCATGTAGTGCCTGTTGTCAATGGTGCCCACAAGAAGAGTAGTAGTGTCTATTTATGTACATTTGATGTCATATAGTCTTACGAAGACTCTTGCTTGTTATTGCTTATTCATTAATAAAAAGTTGAAACGTTCATTCAATCTTCTTTGTTTGAAGCTTTATGATAAAACCTTAGTCTTTTAGTCCATAAACAAACTTAACAACTTACGAAGAGACAAATGTAGATTTGCATGAACAAACTCTTTGTAGTTTGCTTAAAACGATATATTCGCAATCTTAGGGTCAAAGGACTATTGACCTCAGTATGATTGTTAGAAGAATCTATGATGTCTGGTTATGAGGCATTGAGAGTTGGGGACTCTATAGTTCTTCTAGGTATCTTCCGAAGGTACTGAATTGACCAGTGCACTTCTAGAGACAATATAAGAACAAACCATTTAACCTCTTATGTCTCGAAGTCACTATGTATGAATTGCATCATGCTTACCTTAATCCTGAAATGAGACATGCCATTTCACACCTTAGTATTCTCATTTGAGAAAGTCAAAGTTCGGACTCACTATGTGATTCCGAACAAGGCCTATTGGTGAAGTACTAAGTTGTGAGTCTGTCATGAGTAACTTTGTGAAGTTCTCATACATATGGAATTCATGTACAAGATTGCTGAAATGCAATGTATGTCACCTCATGCTTTGTTCCTTGGAGTGTGAATAAATGAACTGGCCAGTGTCCAAATTGAGTCCTGACTCTTTTGGATGAAACAATGTGACTTGTTAGCTCCTCGTCAATACATTGTGTCTAACTTATTCACAAGCGACAAAGGAGTTGAGGAAATAACAGCTAGAAGGGTAAAATGGTAATTTAGTAAATCCCGACTAGCTGATGACATTCATGAAGGGTAAACATAGATAATATTCAGTGGATCCGCTCATCATAATTAGGTCGAATTCTTGAGTAGAAAATAAATTCATTTGAACCGAGATATTTTCAGTGTCAGCTCTTTAGTGGAGTCAGTTGGCATTAAGCTAAACTTGGAAAAGGTTTGTGAACTTTTGAGTCCAAGTGTTTAGCTCAAGCTTTGTTCATTTGGGTCCATGAGGTCACTGTCACGAATCACATCGATAGGAATAGTTAAACTGGAAGCTAAGTCAAAACAAGAACGAAAATAGTTAAAAGGGTATTTTTGTCTTTTGAGACAAAGGATGAAATGAATGTCAATAAATTTTTTGACAAGTTCATTTGATGACTTAATGTCACTCGGCCATAACTTGTTTATTGGGCCTCGTGGATTAATTTCATTTCATAAGAATTTTATTGAAAATTCTTAATGGGCTTTTCTCATGTTGTCATGAACAAATGAAGAAGCTTCTAGAAGGTCCTTCTAGATGAGAGATGTGCGCCCAAAATACCCAAGAAAAAGAGAATATTTTGTGCATAAATGTATCAAGATACTTGCCAAAAGAAAAAGAGGAAACAAATTTCCTCTATGAGGAAACAAGGAGAATCGGCCAAGGCAACCAAGAAGGGAAACAAAAGAGGAAACTAATCCCTTGTGGATTGTATGAGATGGGCGCCTACATTGATGGGTATGGGTAATAAAAGATTGCTCATAAAGGCTTGGAAAATAAGAGGAAACTACTTCTTTCCAAGGCCAACCCCTCTCCTGTAAATAGGACCCTCATTCCCTTCATTTTATTCATTCAACATAAGTTAGAGATTGAGAGACTCTCTCTCTAGACATTGTTGGCCGAACTCCTCTCTCTCTCTCTCTCTAGTTTATTTTCGATTTTTTCTTGTCTTGGCACCTAGGTCCTCACTCGACCTAGTGTTTAGCTCTGCGACTTCGAGACTAGTTCTTAAGTCGTAGCGTTTAAAAGTGCCCACTCACTGATTCCTTTATTTCGAGTGATTTAGTGATAGAAACTTTCGTGGTTGCTCGAGGTGCCGAGGAAAGAAAGAGAGACGTGCTGCGAGGGGAGACGAGCGTTGCAAACTTTCCACAAGTTTCTTCAAAGTTCAAGCTTCAAGAAAGGTTAGTAAACTTCTAGCTCATATTGGTTTTTTAATTACATGTACTTGCACTTGCCTAGGTTTGTAAAAACTGTTTTACTTGTAAAAGAAAATTTTTAAAATTCCGCCGCTTACCGAAGCGTTAATTATTTTCTCAAACCCTAGATCGATTCCAACAAATGGTATCAGAGCTATGGTCAAAGATTAGCATGTACATGTTTTTAAAATTATGAGCTTGAAAATAGTTTTCGAAAGTTTACTAATTTTGTGACAAGTTAGAATTGTAATCTTAGATTTTTTTTAATTTATTGCTCTTGCCTTTAAATTAAAAAGCATGTTGATTTTCTATGAGTTTGGGATGTTTTTAAAACACATTAGAATCAGTTCTAAAAGTTTTTAATTTTTTTATATTGAAAAACGTGTTTTAAAGGTTTGAGAAATTTCGAGTAAAATTTTGTGACTAGGTTTGATATCTTGTTAGTTTCTTATTTTTACTTGAATCGTTTTATGCATGTTGTTATTTCTTTTATTCTATGTTATTACCCTGCTAATAAAACACAAATAAAAGCTTTAAACAACATCTTAAAACGTTCCGTTACACTCGATTCTTTTTCGCACCTAAAAAGGACCAAGCTTTAATTTATTTCTTTTTCTTCGAGCTGGAGTAAACCCGTATTAAAAGTGGCATAACTCTCTGCTCAGAAATCGAAATTTAATGATTCTTTAATCAAATTAAATCTCTGTCTGTCCTCTATCCAATGCCACCGGTTTCGGCTCAAAAGGACATCGGAGCCGCCAGATATGGCGATTTTACTCCGAGGTGCGCGGCTGTCTGAAACTCCAGTTTTTTTGAAATCCGGATTTTCAAACCCCACTACCATGAGTTATAGAACTCTAATGAGAAAATTTTCTTGAGCAAAATTGTTTTTCATATGATTATAAACATGATGTGTAAGATTAAAATGTTTTGATTTTTGAAAGTTTAATTGAAATTGAATTTTTACAAAACTAGTTTGAATTTTGAAAAACCGTTTTCACTTTCAAACTTGAAAATATTTTATCATCCAAATCAAATAAATTTTCAAAATGTTTTCAAAACTATATCTATATCACATATGTTCAAAATCTATATGCTCTTGAAAATTTGAGTGGGAGGTCTCCTTGTAGACAAGCCGAAAAATAAAAAGATGTGTAATCTCAAACTTTCAAGTGTTCGAGTGAGTTGAAGTTCACACTTCCCTCACGCACTTTCCCGAAATAGAAAATAGGAAAAGATCGAGTATGTACCTTGTGCCTTTATGCACTAATACTGCTCTGAACATGTCGATCTAGGATTCTCTTCTAGTTGTCCGCTCTGTCGCTCTCTAACTAGGAAATTTGTTTCCGAACTTATAAGAGTCGATGAACCAACTCCAAAAACTAAGTGGGAGGGTTATATTCGTTGTTTGTAACACACGATCCCCAACACTAGTGAAAGATGCAATAACGTGGGACTAAGAGCCGCTCTTGCGACCCTCACTTAAATGTGAGTACTCCAAGGCGTTATTGCTTCGATCATTGCTCAATGAGCTACGTCCGAGAGTGATGCAATGATGACAAGGCCTCCCCTTGGGGGATTGTTTTTCAAAGCTGATCTTTTGGACTAAGTGGTTGGTTACACACTTAGGCTCAATCCATAGTAATCCTCCCTTGAGGCTCTGCGAAAGGATGTGAGTGATCAAACCAATTTAAAAGGTGGCTAGTCAAAATAGATGTATTGACATCTTGGCTTAGCATTAATGATGTGTCATTTACTTATAAATGGAGATTTTTTGCGGCCTTCTCTTGAGGGAGTAAATTATCGTTTGGTTTATAACACCTTTGGATTTTACAAAAGTCTTAATAAAACTTAAATCCTAAACCAAAGACTAATCATAAACTTGTTTCAACTTATATAGGCAATATGTCTCTCAACCATCTCTCTATCTTTCTTTCCTCGATCAAACTCGAAAACGAAAACTACGTAGATTCGAAACGTAACCTCGACATAGTCCTTACTGTCGACAAGCACAAAGGGGTTCTCACCACCCCCTGTCCTCAAACGAATGAAGATTCGACGCAAGAGGAGAAAGACGCCCTGGCGGCCTGGCTTCGATCCGATGAGATTGCGAGATGCTATATTTTGGCATCGATGAACAATGTGTTGCAACAACAACATCGTGATTATGAAACTGCCACCGATATGCTCTACAATCTCCATGAGATGTTTGGAGGGCAAGGACGTCAAGCTAGGCAACAAGCGGTCCGACAATTCATGAACTGTCGCATGAAGGCTGGAACTCCCGTTAGAGATCATATGATGCTGATCATTAGCTATCTAAACGAAATGGAGATTCTTGGATCTGAGATTGATGGGGAGACTAAAATAGATATGATCTTGGAAACTCTCCCCGAAACCTTTGATACCTTCAAGTTGAATTATTCCATGAACATGCTGGAGTACACTGTTACCGAGCTCATGAAGGAACTTCAAACCGCTGAGGCACTCACTAAGAAAAAGAGGGCTCAAGGAGAAGTACATGCTACTGCCTCCACCTCTGGATCTAAGAAGAGACCTCGCAACGCCGTGAAGAAGAACCAACCTAAGGTTCACACGAAGAAGAAGGCGCCAAAGGGTCCGAAGGTGGACAAGTCTAACGACAAGTGCCACCACTGCAACGAGCCTGGTCACTGGCGTAGGAACTGTCCTGCCTACCTCAAAACCAAAGCAAAAGGTATTGTACTTGTTACTGAAGCCTGTTTAGTAGCTGATAATCTATCATCGTGGATTATTGACTCCGCTGCTACTAACCATATTTGCTGCTCCTTGACTGGTTTTAGGAAAAGCAAAAGCTTAGAGGATGGCGACTTCTGCTTCAAGTGGGGTGATGAGAGCGTGGTGTCTGCGAAGGCTGTGGGATCCGTGACGCTATCTTTTGAAGATCGAACTTTAAATTTGAATAATGTTTATTATGTTCCTTCCTTTGGGAAAAAACCTAGTATCTCTTGCTCAAGTTTTCGAGCAAGATTATTATTTAAAGCTTATAAAGAATGGAATTCGTATTTCTTTTTCTAATTCTTTTGTCACTGATGCATGTATGAAGAATGGTCTTTTTTACATCTATCCCACTCAACCTTCTCTTTTAGACACCGAAATAGATAACGATCTAATTAGGGAGCCAAAGAAGATCAAACTTTATGAATCCTCCGATCTAACAAAATCAACATACCTCTGGCACTTAAGACTTGGTCATATCAGTCTAGATAGGATTAAGAGACTTGTGAGGGATGGTCCACTCCAAGCCTCTGCAATAGGTTCACTACCTACTTGTGAATCCTGTATAGAAGGAAAAATGACTAAGCGACCTTTCTCCGATAAGGGTCGAAGAGCCACTGAGTTGCTGGAACTAATACATTCTGATGTATGTGGTCCGCTCAACCAACAGGCACGTGGAGGATACGAATACTTCGTTACCTTCACTGATGATTACTCAAGATATGGGTTTTTCTATTTGCTCAAACACAAATCCGAGACCTTTAACGTATTTAAGGTCTTTAGGGCTTTAGTGGAAAAGCAAACTGGCAAAGTGATCAAAACCCTTCGATCAGATCGAGGTGGTGAGTATATGTCTGGAGAGTTCGATGACTTTCTTAAAGAAGAAGGTATCGCTTCTCAGCTTACCGCACCTGGCACACCTCAACAAAACGGAGTGTCAGAGAGAAGGAACCGAACTCTAATGGAGATGGTTAGATCGATGATGAGTTACTCATCACTCCCGCTTTCCTTTTGGGGATATGCCCTCGAAACAGCCGCCTACATTCTGAACCAAGTTCCGTCTAAAACGGTTCCTGGTACTCCTTATGAGAGATGGACTGGCCGTAAAGTGAATCTTGGCCGTATCCGAATTTGGGGTTGCCCTGCACACGTGCTGAGGCAAAAGACTAGCAAGTTGGCTAGTAGGTCAGAATTGTGCCTGTTTGTAGGATATCCGAAGGAAACCAAAGGTTTTACTTTCTATAGTCCTGAGGACGATAAGACTTTCGTTAGCACGAATGCTCGTTTCCTCGAGGAGGACTTTATGAAAGATGCAAAACCTAGAAGCAAAATTGTGCTTGAAGAAAAGTTGGGTGAGGAAGCTTCTACCTCATCTGTAAGAACTGTTCTTACCCCAACTGAAACACAACCTAACTCATCAGAATCTCGTCAAGTAGTACTTAGACGTAGTGGGAGGGCTACTCAAAAGCCTGACAGGTACATGTCTTATGGAGACTCTCTTGTAGCCGTCTCCGACATGGATGACCCTGTTTCCTATAGCCAAGCGATGGCTTGTTCTGAATCAAACATTTGGCTTGACGCCATGAAAGTTGAAATGCACTCGATGTATGTCAACAATGTCTGGAAACTTGTAGACCTTCCTGAAGGGATTAAACACGTAGGGTGTAAGTGGATATACAAGAAGAAAAGGGGTCCAGATGGGAACGTTGAGCAAAGCACGACTTGTGGCAAAGAGTTATACCCAACAAGAAGGGATTGACTATGAAGAAACCTTCTCGCCAGTCGCGATGCTTAAATCCATCCGCATACTCCTATCCATAGCTGCAGCTCTCGACTATGAGATCTGGCAAATGGATGTCAAGACAGCCTTTCTGAATGGCAATCTTGACGAGCGCATTTACATGGCTCAACTAGACGGTTTCGTGGATAAAGGTCAAGAGACCAAGGTTTGTGAGTTGCTTAAATCCATTTATGGACTAAAGCAAGCATCTAGGTCATGGAATATTAGATTTGATGAAACTGTAAAGAGCTTTGGCTTTGAACAGTCAATAGATGAGCCTTGTGTTTACAAGTTAATACACGAAGGTAAAGTTGTGTTTCTGGTACTATATGTCGATGATATACTACTCATTGGTAATGACGTGGGTAAGTTATCTGAGGTTAAGGTCTGGCTAGCAAAGCAATTCGATATGAAGGATCTAGGAGAAGCCGCGTACATTCTGGGGATCCAACTCTTTCGAGATAGGAAAAACCGGACCCTGTCGCTCTCTCAAGCATCTTATATTGATAAGGTGATGGATTGCTTCTCGATGCAAGACTCCAAGAAGGGCCAAACACCCTTTAGGCATGGAGTTTCACTCTCTAAGGACCAGTCTCCCAAGACTGCACAAGAGATTGAAGACATGAGGAAAATTCCTTACGCCTCTGCCGTAGGAAGCCTCATGTATGCTATGCTTTGCACTAGACCTGATATATGTTTCACCGTTGGCGTAGTTAGCCGTTTCCAATCCAACACTGGACCCGAGCACTGGATTGCTGTTAAGCATGTTCTTAAGTATCTTCGAAGAACTAGGAACTTGATGCTTACATACTCAGGTACTGACCTGACTATGATGGGATATACCGACTCCGATTTTCAAGCGGATAAGGATTCCAGGAAATCCACTTCGGGATCTGTGTTCATCCTTAATGGTGGAGCTGTTGTGTGGAGAAGTATTAAGCAATCTTGCATTGCTGACTCCACAATGGAAGCAGAATATGTGGCTGCTTGTGAAGCATCCAAAGAGGCTGTATGGCTTAGAAAATTCCTTAAGTATTTGGAAGTTGTTCCAAACGTCGACGAGCCCATGACCCTTTATTGTGATAATAGTGGGGCTGTCGCTAACTCAAAGGAACCTAGAAGCCATAAGCGCTCTAAACATATTGATAGGAAATACCATTTGATTCGAGAGATCGCGCAACGCGGAGACGTGGAGGTGAAGTAGATCTCTGGAAGATCCATTCACCAAGGCCCTAGCGAACATGGTCTTCGACCAACTTCGAGAGGGATTAGGCATGTAGGACTACTCATATCTTCTTTGAGTCAAGTGGGAGTTTGTTGTCAATGGTGCCCACAAGAAGAGTAGTAGTGCCTATTTATGTACATTTGATGTCATATAGTCTTACGAAGACTCTTGCTTGTAATTGCTTATTCATTAATAAAAAGTTGAAACGTTCATTCAATCTTCTTTGTTTGAAGCTTTATGATAAAACCTTAGTCTTTTAGTCCATAAACAAACTTAACAACTTACGAAGAGACAACTGTAGATTTGCATGAACAAACTCTTCGTAGTTTGCTTAAAACGATATATTCGCAATCTTAGGGTCAAAGGACTATTGACCTCAGTATGATTGTTAGAAGAATCTATGATGTCTGGTTATGAGGCATTGAGAGTTGGGGACTCTATAGTTCTTCTAGGTATCTTCCGAAGGTACTGAATTGACCAGTGCACTTCTAGAGACAATATAAGAACAAACCATTTAACCTCTTATGTCTCGAAGTCACTATGTATGAATTGCATCATGCTTACCTTAATCCTGAAATGAGACATGCCATTTCACACCTTAGTATTCTCATTTGAGAAAGTCAAAGTTCGGACTCACTATGTGATTCCGAACAAGGCATATTGGTGAAGTACTAAGTTGTGAGTCTGTCATGAGTAACTTTGTGAAGTTCTCATAGATATGGAATTCATGTACAAGATTGCTGAAATGCAATGTATGTCACCTCATGCTTTGTTCCTTGGAGTGTGAATAAATGAACTGGCCAGTGTCCAAATTGAGTCCTGACTCTTTTGGATGAAACAATGTGACTTGTTAGCTCCTCGTCAATACATTGTTTCTAACTTATTCACAAGCGACAAAGGAGTTGAGGAAATAACAGCTAGAAGGGTAAAATGGTAATTTAGTAAATCCCGACTAGCTGATGACATTCATGAAGGGTAAACATAGATAATATTCAGTGGATCTGCTCATCCCGAAAGGTTTGTGAACTTTTGAGTCCAAGTGTTTAGCTCAAGCTTTGTTCATTTGGGTCCATGAGGTCACTGTCACGAATCACATCGATAGGAATAGTTAAACTGGAAGCTAAGTCAAAACAAGAACGAAAATAGTTAAAATGGTATTTTTGTCTTTTGAGACAAAGGATGAAATGAATGTCAATAAATTTTTTGACAAGTTCATTTGATGACTTAATGTCACTCGGCCATAACTTGATTATTGGGCCTTGTGAATTAATTTCATTTCGTAAGAATTTTATTGAAAATTCTTAATGGGCTTTTCTCATGTTGTCATGAACAAATGAAGAAGCTTCTAGAAGCTCCTTCTAGATGAGAGATGGGCGCCCAAAATACCCAAGAGAAAGAGAATATTTTGTGCATAAATGTATCAAGATACTTGCCAAAAGAAAAAGAGGAAACAAATTTCCTCTATGAGGAAACAAGGAGAATCGGCCAAGGCAACCAAGAAGGGAAACAAAAGAGGAAACTAATCCCTTGTGGATTGTATGAGATGGGCGCCTACAATGATGGGTATGGGTAATAAAAGATTGCTCATAAAGGCTTGGAAAATAAGAGGAAACTACTTCTTTCCAAGGCCAACCCCTCTCCTATAAATAGGACCCTCATTCCCTTCATTTTATTCATTCAACATAAGTTAGAGATTGAGAGACTCTCTCTCTAGACATTGTTGGCCGAACTCCTCTCTCTCTCTCTCTAGTTTATTTTCGATTTTTTCTTGTCTTGGCACCTAGGTCCTCACTCGACCTAGTGTTTAGCTCTGCGACTTCGAGACTAGTTCTTAAGTCGTAGCGTTTAAAAGTGCCCACTCACTGATTCCTTTATTTCGAGTGATTTAGTGATAGAAACTTTCGTGGTTGCTCGAGGTGCCGAGGAAAGAAAGAGAGACGTGCTGCGAGGGGAGACGAGCGTTGCAAACTTTCCACAAGCTTCTTCAAAGTTCAAGCTTCAAGAAAAGTTAGTAAACTTCTAGCTCATATTGGTTTTTTAATTACATGTACTTGCACTTGTCTAGGTTAGTAAAAACTGTTTTACTTGTAAAAGAAAATTTTTAAAATTCCGCCGCTTACCGAAGCGTTAATTATTTTCTCAAACCCTAGATCGATTCCAACAGTGCCTGCACGAGGAGTTTCGTGAAGAGTCGGCGCGAGGAGTATCGGTCAACTCGCAGACTCGGAGCTCGACTCGAGGACCCATGTAGAGCCTGCACGAGGAGCTTCGTGAAGAATCGGCACGAGGAGTATCGGTCGACTCGTGGATTCGAAGCTCGACTCGAGGACCCATGTAGAGCCTGCACGAGGAGCTTCGTGAAGAATCGGCACGAGGAGTATCGGTCGACTCGTGGATTCGAACCCGACTCGAGGAATGAACTCATCTCGAGGAGACATGTTGAGTCGGCACGAGGAGTATCAGTCGACTCGTGGACTCGAACTCGACTCGAGGACTCATGTAGAGCCTGCACGAGGAGTTTCGTGAAGAGTCGGCGCGAGGAGTGTCGGTCGACTCGCGGACTCGGAGCTCGACTCGAGGACTGAGCTCGTCTCGAGAAGATATGTGAAGAGTCTCTCTTTGGGACCTCCGGCCTAACCATCCACCCCTTGAGACTTTACTATTATTATTATTTGTTTTCTGTTTCGAGAGGGTTAGCACAACACGTTTGGATGAACTGACGAACCGAACCCAAAGACGCTTGGACGAAGTGATGAAGTCGCTCCAGCTCGACTGGACAAAGTGGCGAGCTCGACAGACGAGGTGACGAGCTCGACAAGGCGAGGCGAAATGGCGAGCTCGGCCTAGGCGAACTAGCGAGTTCGGCCTAGGCGAACTGGCGAGGCGAAGTGGCGAGGTCGGCCTAGCGAACTGACGAGCTCGAAATCCCAACAATCCGTTACTCAACTCGAGTACTCATGTGGAGTCTGCACGAGGAGTTACGTGAAGAATCGGCACGAGGAGTATGGTCGACTCGTGGATTCGAACTCAACTCGAGGAATGAACTCATCTCGAGGAGTCGCGTGAAGGGTCGGCACGAGGAGTATCAGTCTACTCGCGGACTCGGACTCAACTCGAGGACTCATGTAGAGCCTGCACGAGGAGTTATGTGAAAAGTCTTTCTGTGGGACCTGCGGCCTAACCATCGGCCCCTCGAGACTTCATTATCATTATTATTATTATTATTATTATTATTATTTTTGTTTGTTATTTTTGATTGAGCATTGATCCCTGTTAGCCCCCCGAGTTTCTTGCGTTTGTGAGACGAAGGCCAAGAAACTCTTGTGTTGGAGGTACACAATAGTGCGTGTCAAAAAGTTGTCATGTGTAGAATAACTCTTTATTGCAATAAAGGAGGTCGTTACAGGTAGTCATGGCACTTGGCCTTCTTTGAAAAAAGAAGAAATTACATTTTCGAAATAAAAGTGATAACGAAGCCGATCGAGTTCGGGCGTGAATTTAAAGGTCGAAATCGCGACAATCATGGCTTGCTAGTAGATGCGACGAATTCCTTGAAGTCCCCACCTCGAATTAGGGAATCAATTCGCTTCTTAAGCTGGTTGCATTCGATCGTCACGTGCCCGTGATCTTTGTGGTATTCGCAGAACCTACTTCGATCTCGCTTCGCGGGGTCCTTTGTGAGTGGAGCGGGGCTTCCCAGCTCATCGCGGCGTAAGCTCAGGATCCGGTCAGGCGCTGTGTTGAGCGGGATGAAGGATCGCTTCGGGGTCGGAGAAGGAAGGTCATTAGCGACTCGACGTTTTCTGCGCCTCTTCCTTCGCGAGTCGGGAGCGACGACCAATGCGGCGAGTGTGGATGCGCGTTTCTTGTTAGGTGTGCAGTTAGCAGCGTCAGGTGGTTGATGCCCCAATACGATCTTGCTCGCGATCTCGCGTTGGGCGTTGAGCTTTTCCCTCAAGACGCTCTCATGAGATTCCTTCCGGGAATTGAGGTGATCTCTCAAGTCTCCGGCGGCTGTCCCTATCACTTTAGGCGAGAGTGCGTCATTTGAGTGACGTTCTCGATAGACGACACGGCCATTGTTGTCATCATCTCCCTGGGGGTTTTGGACGCGGATGGAGAGCTTGGAGCGTCCCTCTCGGGGCCTAGAGGTTGAGCACCCCCCCGTGTACCTTTTAACACTTGTCGTCTTGACGTGGTCGCCCGAGGGTGTCCCCTCGAGGGCGCATGCGGGTGCTCATCAGAAAGTTGACGTTTCGACGCGGCCGCCCGAGGGTCTCCCCTTGGAAGTGTGCGCGTGTGTCCACTTTCGTGAATAGCGTGGTCGAGGTTGGTCTCGTGGTTGATGTCGTCGACGTTGTTGGAGTCGAGGAGGTCGGCGATGAGCGCACCGGTAACGCCGAGGCGGTCTACGAGTTCGGCGAGCCTTCGAGCCGTGTCCTCTCGGACTGCGGCCTCGGGGTCATTCGCCGGGTCTTGGGGCTGGCTCTCGTTATCACGAGGTTGCCCTCCAAGACGATGCACGGGTCTTCGGAGGCCGCACCTCGAGCTCGTTGCTCGGGCGCCCACGGTAGTGGCGGGGCCATGACTCATCTCTCGAGAGTCGTAGAAGTGAGAAGAAGACTGGTAGAGGGGATGTGTCGCCAAGGTCGAGAGATCCATTCCTTCTAGCGCCAAAAAGTTGTCGCTATTTTTCGGACAACTATTTAGGAGCCCAGAGTGGTTAGACCCAAGACCGGACCAAGTGGTCTCACTCCGGCTTGAGCGTGTCGGACTTGGTGTCCCAAGTCGTCCCTTAGCTGTGGGTGAAGCTCACCTCGTCTCGATACCTGAAAAGCAAGAAACAGATCGTGAACTACAAAGGGGAAACAGGGGGGGTGCCCCTGTTTACCTCTCCGACGCTCAACATTAGTGGGATTGAGGTGGAGTATAGAGGTTTTAGGGGTGGTGAGAGGCCAAAGATGAGCGAAACGAGTGAAGTACGAGTTCGACAGCGTTTCGGGACTCAAAATTGGATTACAAGGACCAAGGGAGGTGCCTTGGTATTTATAGGCGACCAAGGGGCATTTTGGGCATCCCCTTGGCCGAAGGCCGGGTCTGAGTCGGCCATGGAGGAAGGCCGGGTCTGGATGAAGGCCGGCTCTGGAGGAAGGCCGGCTCTGAGGAAGGCCGGCTCTGAGGAAGGCCGGCTCTGGAGGAAGGCCGGCTCTGGAGGAAGGACGGCTCTGAGGAAGGCCGGCTCTGAGGAAGGCCGGCTCTGGAGGAAGGCCGACTCTGGAGCAAGGCCGGCTCTGGAGGAAGGCCGGGTCTGGAGGAAGGCCGGCTCTGAGGAAGGCCGGCTCTGGAGGAAGGCCGGCTCTGCAGCAAGGCCGGATCTGGAGGAAGGCCGGCTCTGGAGCAAGGCCGGCTCTGGAGCAATGCCGGCTCTGGAGGAAGGCCGGCTCTGAGGAAGGCCGGCTCTGGAGGAAGGCCGACTCTGGAGCAAGGCCGGCTCTGGAGCAAGGCCGGCTCTGGAGGAAGGCCGGCTTTGGAGGAAGGCCGGCTCTGAGGAAGGCCGGCTCTGAGGAAGGCCGGCTCTGGAGGAAGGCCGTCTCTGGAGCAAGGCCGGCGCTGGAGGAAGGCCGGCTCTGGAGCAAGGCCGGCTCTGGAGCAAGGCCGGCTCTGGAGGAAGGCCGGCTCTGGAGGAAGGCCGGCTCTGGAGGATTCACTCGACCATTGGCCGAGTTAACTACATGGCTAGATGACCTTTGGGCCGGCCGTGGGCCGGCTGAGCATATGGCCAGCCATTGGCCGGCTGACCTTTGGGCCGGTCACCGGCCGGCTGACCCTCGGGCCGGCTGAGCATACGGCCGGCCATTGGCCGGCTGAACCCTGGGCCGGCCATTGGTTTGGGCCGGCCAATGACTGAGGCAAGGTCTCGCCGTCAAAGGCCTCACGCCGGTCTCGCAGGTCGAAGCGATGCCTTCTTCTTCGTCGGTCCGAGACGGGCCGACAACAACAAGATTTAGAGACTTGTGAGGGACGGTCCACACCAAGCCTCTGCAATACGTTCATTACCTACTTGTAAATCTTGTATAGAAGGACAAATGACTAAGCGACCTTTCTCAGCTAAGGGTCGAAGAGCCACTAAGCTGCTGGAACTCGTACATTCTGATGTATATGGTCCGCTCAGTACACAGGCACGGGGAGGATACGAATACTTTGTCACCTTCACCGATGATCACTCAAGATACGGTTTTGTCTATCTGCTCAAATAAAAATCCGAGACATTAGACAGATTTAACGTCTTTCGGGCTTTAGTGGAAAAGCAAACTGACACACAGATCAACACCCTTCGATCCGATCGAGGTCGTGAATATATGTCTAGAGAGTTCGATGACTTTCTTAAAGAATAACGTATCACTTCTCAACTTACAACACCTGGGACACCTCAAAAAAACGGAGTGTTAGAGAGAAGGAACCGAACTCTAATGGAGATGGTTAGATCAATGATGACTTACTCATCACTACCTCTTTCCTTTTAGGAATATGCCCTCGAAATAGCAACCTACATTCTGTACAAAGTTCCATCTAAAACGGTTCCTGGTACTCCTTATGAACGATGGACTGGTTGTTAAGTAAATTTAGGCCACATCTGAAGTTGGGGTTGCCTGGTGCATGTGCTAAGGCAAAAGACTAGCAAACCTTGACAGAACCTTGACTAAACCTAGACTAGCAAATCTAGGCCACAACCTAACTAATAAGAACCACGTCAAGTAGTACTTTGACATGGCGGGAGGGCTACTCAAAAGCCTGGCAGGTACATGTGCCTACAATCTACTTACCCGGATAACGATTCTTTCGAATCCTGAAATATTCTCTTCCAGAAAAGGGTTCCTCTCAACTTCACGTATAATCCAGTGCACGTCAGCTCTTCATGCTTGCTGCTAATCCTTATAGCAATATGGACATAACGTATTCATCCCTCGATACGCTAACGTACATACTCTTATTAAAATCGAGCATACTCAGTATCTCATCCCTCGATACACTAACGTACATACTCAGTATCTCATCGAGCATACTCAGAGCATACTCAGTATCTCATCCCTCGATACACTAACGTACATACTCTTATTAAAAAGAAAGCTCGTACATAACGTATTCAAAACATTCTCCTAGTCATGCTACTCAGAGCATCTCAAAAACAAACATCAGAGAATACACGAGAGAACAGAGACAGAAAAGAATCGACGCCTAAAAATAAGGCATTGACATCCCTTTTCTAATCTAAGCTAAGAAACGTCCTACACTATTCGACCACCTATTCTCTTGACTGGGCAAAGCCCACAGCTTAGAATAGGTTCCCGAGGGTCGAAATCAAAGAGAAAGAACGTATAAAGAAACTCTTGCTAACAATCTATAGCATACATAAGTTATACATAGATAACTCAAAACAACATTTCTCAAATGTATTTTAGAAATTATTTTTGACTTGTCTTTTTTTATTGACAAGTTATAAACATTTGAGAACGTAAATAAATAACGTAAAAACCTTTCATTTAAAATAAGCCAAGTTGTTTATTTTAAATGTCCAACCATATTGTAAATAATTTTGGATTCGATTTAAAAACATTTACGAGATAATCGAACCTTCGGTTCGTAGTCGAACCTTCCTTTATTTCTATTTTCTAACATAAATAACATGTTTCTCGTTGATATTATTTTTCCAAATTAAAAGAGTCGAGCTTATAATCGAACTCGATTTTTAATAAATACTTAAGATAAGGATACTATATAATTAATTGAATAATCAACGAGTTTAGTAACAATAACGTAATAATAATTCTTAACGGTTTATCAAATCAATTCGAAAATTAAAAGACTTAACCAATAACATCATAATAATACCATAATTCACAATATGTCAAAAGACTCATAAAACTAACTAACGGTTCGCAACTAGCTGGAATCGAGACTCGAGAAAACCCCGTCTCGCCTTAACTAATCGGAGACTCCTCAAGTCCCCACCCCGGTCCGAACCTTCTAAGTCCGCGCCGCCTCGCTGCTCAGCTTTCTGTCGCCGATAAGATTTTCCGTCGCTATCGAGCCTCTCCATGAAGACCCATGATAACAACAAAACACAACATACGCAGACAAACCAATCCATTAATTTTCAATGACATACAATACAGGTTAGCATTCGGCCTCAACACAACACCAAAACAGCCTCTCCATACTCATAATTTGTTAGGAATAATATTGCCCACTTGTAGATAATGAATAAATGATTACTAAATTCGATAATAAGATTACTTTATTAGCATTATATGATTAGTGGGATGTGTTCTAAACAATTAGAATCAATAACAACTATCTTCCATAGCCTCCGTATTAAACTGAGTCACGTGTTGGGCACTTGAGTTCGGGCGGTGAGCTAAAACGAAGTCGATGACTGATATACGCCTGGAAAGCTATATCTAAAGTCATATATGTAGAACACATAGGTGAAGGTTGATCACTATGTGGGAGCATTCTACACTTGTGGTAAGTGTATGACTTGGACAAGTCTTGGTGTCGATGTGTCGTTTAAGGACCGTTACGACACACTAACCGAGGTGACTATGATGGTCACAGTTAGACTTGATCTAAATCCTGAAGTGATCATGGACACTGGGTTATGTTACTGAGCTCTTTGACTCATTCGCTAAAAGGCTATTCATGCTAATCACAGCTTATGTCTTGGGAGTTTTCTCAGAGCATAATTCGAGTGGGAAATGATTTACAGATACGGAATCCAGCCTTCCTGAAAGAAGTTTAATGTTCTCTCACCTAAGGGTTCATTCCAGAACCGATAGATTGCTAGCAATTTCGAAGTAAGTAACGTTCGAAATAATCTTTCGCTGGGGAAGCAACAATGCTTAGGGCTGATATGTATCAAGAGAAGTATAACGGAAAAATTGACTTCTCTTGACACGGGTTGAACCAGGAGGATCTTGATAACGAACTGACTATATCAGTGGACACTCGTCACGATGAGTAAATATAATTCTAGTATAAAGAAGAGTTCAGTCTTGGCTTACAAAGTGGAGTATTTGACCAAGATTAGACGAATCGATGGAAAAAGAGAAATGACAATTTCGTCTTTTTCATCGGATTTGTTAAGCTTTTATTACTAGGTCCATAGTCCCCGATTCGGCTCTGATAAAGGCGGATAAGAACTTTCGTATAATAATGTTTATCATTATTAATCTCACTTGCTGCAATTGTGATTGACAGCATTAATTCTGGAAAACGGGTATTCGCAGAATTAAATAAATATTTATGGTAGAATCATTTATTTATTGTTTGATCAAGTAAATAAATAATTATTAATTATTTGTTTATTGTTGGACCAAATAAATAAATAATTAATTGGGTTTTAAGCAATTGGGCCTTGCACAAAATATGAAAATCGGATTTGGGAATTTTGTCATGAGAGTTGCGCAAATCCCCTTGCCCGTGTGCCTAAAAACCGATTTTTATAATATTGGTATTTACCAATATTTTCTCTTTAGTTGTTTAAATAAAGGAGAGAGAATAATATAAGATATTGTCCTATATTTTCTCCTTATTTAAACGAAAGTATTTAGGAGAATATAAGAGAATATATTTAAAGGGAAATAATATATTCTCCTTTATTCTCTCACTAAATAAAATATTCTCTATTTAAATAGAGAATAATATCCCATAGATATTGATCTGATGGATGAGAGAAAAAGTAGGATTCACTTGTTGAGATCCAATGGCCTAGATTTAATCCGCTAGTGTAAACACAATAAAAGGAAATAAAATATTCTGGAAGATTTCATGAATATCTCCTTTTACTGTTCATGAGAAGGCAAAAATAAGCAATTATATTGTGAAAATTTCGTGCATCCTAGCCTCTCTTTGGCCGTGCATCTGCCTCTCCCTCCCCTCGGAAATTTGTTTCCATTCTTAGTAAAATAAGAGAGAGATCTCGAAAGACCTAGTCTCATGATCTAGTGAGATAAAGACTGTCCCCACTCATCTTTCTTATTCGTCTCGGAGATTACGTTTCGGAAGACTAAGGTGTCATCCTAGAGTCCTTCATCAAGACGACGCAAGGAGTACGCGATTGGTTTAGGAGCGTTCTGTAGCTGAACCAAAAATCAATGTAAGTATTCGGTTTTTGCTCAAATCGGTTGCTTGATAAATATGCTCTCGTGAATTAAATTAATTAAACATAACTAGATCTTGTTAATTATAACCATAATTTAATTAGCTTATGATCAGCGTAATTAATTATTTTTCCGCATTAATATGGTTATATGGTGGAATCATCTCAAACGAGTCGTATCAGAGCGATTGTTCGTGTCTGATGCGAGCTTCATTCACCAACAAGTGGTATCAGAGCTAGTTGTTATGATTAATTAATCGATTCGTTCTTGTAATTAATTTAAATATGGTTTGAATGAAATTATATGTGGATGTGAATTTCATGCAATTCAATATATGATATGTGGATTGTGATTCGTGGTTTGATCGTAGAATATTTGATTCTCGCTTTTCTAGATTTTTTGTAAACCCGAAATTCAAAGGGTATAGGTTTTATGTAATTATTATTATTATTGTTGTAATCCGATGGTGCGACGTTCTTGATCACAACGATCGGCGAGAGACGGACACACAACGAAGAAGCATGACGGACGAAGAAAGCCTCCACGACTACGCCACAAGAAAACTTGTCACAAAATTTTGTGACAAGTCTCGGATGTCCTTTTCGTGCCGGGCTGCGCCCTCGTCGCGGCGGCGGTCCGGTGCAGCCTCAAGTCTAATCTTGAACTAGGTCAAGGTTAGAGGATTCGTCCGGGCCTCAGCCCGGAAACCCTAGTGGGCCACGGGCCCACTAATTAAAAAAAAATCACCGAAAAAAAAAATTAAGTTTTTAAATGTTTTATTTAATTAATTATATGGGCTGAGCCCTAATGATTTTTATTTAAAACATTACAAAATAAATGATTATGATATCGATTTATTTTAAATGGGACATTAGAATGGGCCCTTACTTAATTAATTTTTTCGATAAAAATTAGAAAAATTAAATAATTTGATATTGATTTATTTTTCTAAGGGACATAAGAATGGGCCCAATTGAATCCATGGGCCAATATGATTGGGCTCATCTTGATTTACTTTAAAGAATCAAATAGGAAACGATCAATCCGAATCAAACCATTCTTGCATGCTCTTGCTTGTTTATTTAATTACTATGCCATGCTTGTATGCTATAACTTAGATCATGTATCGTATGTTAATGGTTGTCATGGGCTTTCATTCATTAAAATTGTCTAATAAGATTAGGATAGTTAATTAATGAATGAGTTGAACGGATCGGAGAGCTCTGTCACCAAGCCGATAAGAGGCTAAGCTGAGAGGTACTTAAGAAGACCTAGTGTCTCACCTTCTCTACTGGGAGCTTTTCCGTGATGGAATACTTTTAGGATAATCAAGACAAGATGTCACGAATTCCTAATCACTAAGCTATATCGAAACATCTATTTTTAAGGGTGGCTTAGAAACACTCGAGTTTTTAATATGACTTAGTTAACTCGAGTGGATCACCTAGATTAAAGTTAATGCTAGGAAAATTAAAATACTGAAAGTATATTGAGTCGTAGGTCTCCAACATTGACACAACACCGTGAGGATGAAAGATCCCCTCGTGACCGGCGGTTTTCTAAACATGGTGGCCAGTTCCATTCGGAAGGGCTTTTCTGATTCCAATACCAAGGTTGTGTCTCTGACGATAGGTGGGAGGGTTGATCTCTGCGTGTACTAGTTATGCTAGTGCGTATGAGCTAAATTTCTTTCACTGAAATGTTGGGTTGACTCATGCATGAACCAACCGTTGGTTGCTCATGTGGCCAAAGATTCCTATAAAATTGGTAGTTAGTGAGCATAGTTATGAAGGTGCATTTACTATGATTGCTCACTAATCTTAGATGGTTCTCATTTTCACTAGGTGCACTCCGTTACGTCACCAGAGTGAAACGGACTGTGGCTATTAGTCGAATTACCTTGGAATATAAAAACTGGGTTCTTTTGTTTAGTATTTTATCCCGTGCATGTTTGCATTATAGTTTTTATTTCCTAAATTATATTGATGGTTGTTTCTTTTCATATTGCTAGTAAATGTGCTTTTATGTTTTTAGTAATCATGTCGAACCCTATTATGGCCCTGTTGTCGAAAGACGTCCTGACTGCCATGAACAAGTTGACGTATGGACTGTCTCAGCTGTTGAATGAACTACAGACTTTCGAGTCTATCGCTCGACATGGGAAGAACAAAGGGTCAGCTCTCTATGATGACAAGAGTTCTTCGCCTAAAACCAAGAAGAAGTTGACTTCTGGTGCTGAGTCATCTAAGGCACGCCCGAAGACTTCAAAGGGGAAAGGTCCCGCTAAGAAGGAAAGGAATAACTTCAAGAGAAGTGGAAAAGGAAAAGAAAAGAAGCGAGAAAGCATTGGTAAATGTCACCACTGCAACACTGAAGGCCATTGGAAGAGGCATTGTCCTTTGTACATGGCTGAGCTTGAGAAAAACAAGAAAAATGCTGGTATGGTACCTTAAAATTCATGATTAAAGATATCCTAAAAATGTTTTGAGGATAATTATTCATGAGCATACTTCTTTTCTTGTTGAAGAGCAGATCTGATGGTGCACACGTGTGTAGAGGAGCTTGCTGAACAATGTCGGATTCAAGCCCGAATTGTAGAGAAGCTCATGCTCCGTTTGAAGATCTAATTTCCCGCTAGTTTTATTACTTTCATTTATTGATTTATTTTTGAACATGGGATGTGTCATTAAATAATCCGAGGTTTTCTGGACTGTAGCCTTTATGGTTATTCCAGAAAGGATGAATCTTTCTTTCTTTATGTTTTATTACATTATTTATGAACAGATGGTTGTGTCTTTAAATATTTCCTTCTATAATTGAATGCCTTGATTGCTTTTTATGATATTTGAATATGCATGAATGCTTATGTCCTTATGAAAAAGATATAGAATATGAAGGTCACGTTTTTTTTCCGTTCGTATGCTATATAGAAGCACAATAAATAAATATAAATATTTTCTAAGTTATTATCTCTGTTAGAATTTAATTAGCTTTTATTGCTTCATTAAATTCTTATGTTGAATATGTTTTATTGTTTAAGAACTATTTAGAGCTTTGAAAGCGTCTAAATCATTATTACCATTATTAGACAATGACTTGTGCGAATAATAAGTAATAAATGAGACACAACTAAGAGTTAGTGTTGATGATGAATTAAATTAGTGGGAGCTTCCTTAATTGGAACCTAGTCACTAATATTCGTATAGATAGAGTGGGACCATCCTTGAATGGAACCTAGCCACTCTAGATTTATTGATTGAGTGGGAGCATCCTTAATTGGAACCTAGCCACTCTAAAATTCAATAATCGAGTAGGAGCATCCTTAGCTGGAACCTAGCTACTCTTATTCATTAACATAGTGGGAGCATCCATAAATGGAACCTAGCCACTAAATAACAAATATTATTGAGTGGGAGCATCCTTAATTGGATTCTAGTCACTATTGTTCAATAAAAGAGTGAGAGCTTTCTTTAATGAAATCTAGCCACTTGTTGTTCAATAAATAGCAACATCCTTCATAGGATTAAATCCATCATTGAAGATGGCATCCTTAACCGGAATGTATATGCTATTATTCAATAATTAAAGTAAAAGAGTAATCAATGATTACCTTGTCACATAAATCAATGAATTGAAAGGAATGATAATTTTGAATTATCTTATCGTTAAAATCAATAACCTAGTGGGAGCATCCTAGAATGGATCCTTGTCACTCTCATCAACAATAAACTTTCCATAAATGGAAAGACATGATCTTGAGATATCACTCTCGATCAAACTAACTTGTCTGAAAGTTATTAGCCCATATTTAATAGATCTACCTGTTAAGCTATTAGCTTAAAGGAATAGAGAGATCTATAAAAGGATTAATGAAATGGTTTAATCTTTAATGAGCTATAAGGTAAGGGATTGAGCCCTTAAGGAGAGACACTATCATCAATGATACTCTTCTTTCTAATACCACGAACCACTTCACTTGGGATCTTCAAAATTGAAGATGAACTGTCTTTTGAGGATGAAGTTCCAATAACATAAAGACATGGATCGAAGTATTTATACTACTAAACCTTTTGATATATGAAAAGTAGATCCTAAGTACTTAACAAACTAATCATGATTGTACATGGATTTTTGTTATAATCAATATTTTGAGAATGATCGATAAGTGTAGCTCCTAAACAAGTGTCATGAATAAAGTCATTACTATTATAGTTCTAGACCTCAATGTCTCAAACATACTTATTGACATAAGGCATGAGCTCAATGTTGAGGCTATTGACATTGTCTTAAAAAGGACTAATAATTAGACCTTAGACAATGTCGTATTTCCGATAATAACTACATGTGTTGTAAACACTGTAATTTCTGGAAATAGTGAGATACCTAGTTATTTAAATATAGTAGATCCTTAAAGTCCTGTGTATATATTGAATATGAACACGACAAACAAGGATGAACTATAAATAACCAAGTAATGGAAATAGGTCAATATAGTTCTTATTTAAACATCTTCAATAAATCACAATATAGTAAGTGGTGATGAGATCAAACCATGCAATGGTGCAACCTGTTTTGGCACCAAAGGGATGTACACCTTGATAGGGAGACTTGTTATCTTTAGATATAAAGTCTGGTGTATAATCTAAAGGTATGCGAAGTGTTAATTTGTTCTAAAGTAAATTTATTTACTATGAACACTTTGACTTGACCTTAAATGGTAAGTCAAAGATCACTTGCAAACATGCATGAACTAGAATAATATGAAAATGGGACATATGTCAGATCGACATAAATGATAGAGTATAGATAAAAGTGGGAATCCATATGATGGGAATCTCAATCCTAGGTCAAGGTCTAAACCATCTATAATGATGACAAAGAATCAAATTGGCTGAAGGAAACTTATCTTCTCGGGTCAAAGTGGGAGATTGTTAGGAATAATATTGCCCACTTGAAGATAATGAATAAATGATTACTAAATTCGATAATAAGATTACTTTATTAGCATTATATGATTAGTGGGTTGAGTATATCTCTAGAGAGTTCGATGACTTTCTTAAAGAATAACGTATCACTTCTCAGCTTACAACACCTAGGACACCTCAGAAAAACGGAGTGTCAGAGAGAAGGAACCGAACTCTAATGGAGATGGTTAGATCAATGATGAGTTACTCATCACTACCTCTTTCCTTTTAGGAATATGCCCTCGAAATAGCAACCTACATTCTGAACAAAGTTCCATCTAAAACGGTTCCTGGTACTCCTTATGAACGATGGACTGGTTGTTAAGTAAATCTAGGCCACATCTGAATTTGGGGTTGCCTGGTGCATGTGCTAAGGCAAAAGACTAGCAAACCTTGACAGAACCTTGACTGAACCTAGACTAGCAAATCTAGGCCACAACCTAACTAATAAGAACCACGTCAAGTAGTACTTTGATGTGGTGGGAGGGCTACTCAAAAGCCTGGCAGGTACATGTGCCTACAATCTACTTACCCGCATAACGATTCTTTAGAATCCTGAAATCTTCTCTTCCAGAAAAGGGTTCTGTTGTCGGCCCGTCTAGGGCCGACGAGGACAAAGGCATCTCTTCAACCCACGTGGCTGGTGCGAGGTCTCGGGCGGCGAAACCTCGACCCAACCAGGGGCCGGCCCAAACCAATGGCCAAGTCAATGGCTCACTCGGCCATTGGGCAGTTCACTTGGCCAATGGCCGAGTGAACCCTCCAGCTACCAAGGCAGTTCACTCGGCCATTGGCCGAGTGAACCTTCCAGCAGTTCACTCGGCCAATGGCCGAGTGAACCCTCCAGCCACCAAGGCAGTTCACTCGGCCATTGGCCGAGTGAACCTTCCAGCAGTTCACTCGGCCAATGGCCGAGTGAACCCTCCAGCCGCCAAGGCAGTTCACTCGGCCATTGGCCGAGTGAACCTTCCAGCAGTTCACTCGGCCAATGGCCGAGTGAACCTTCCAGCTGCCCCTGCAGTTCACTCGGCCATTGGCCGAGTGAACCTTCCAGCAGTTCACTCGGCCAATGGCCGAGTGAACCTCAGCCGGCCTAAGATTTTCACTCGGCCAATGGCCGAGTGAACCTCACCACCATGTTCACTCGGCCATTGGCCGACCCAGCCACTCAATGGCCGAACCAAGCAAGTTCACTCGGCCAAGGGGTCTTCAAACCACCCCTTGGCTGCCTATAAATAGAGGGGCCGCTCCCCTACTCCAGGTAATCCATTCTTGAGTACTGAAACGCTGTCGAACTCGTACCTCGCTCGTTTCTCTCAAGTCTTGGCCTCTAAACACCCCCAAAACCTCTATACTCCACCTCAATCCCACTAATGTTGAGCGTCGGAGAGGTAAACAGGGGCACCCCCCCTGTTTCCCCTTTGTAGTTCACAATCTCTTGTTTGCTTTTCAGGTATCAAGACGAGGTGAGCTTCACCCACAGCTAAGGGACGACTTGGGATACCAAGTCCGACACGCTCGAGCCTGAGTGAGACCACTTGGTCCGGCCTTGGGTCTAACCACTCTGGGCTCCTAAATCGTTGTCCGAAAAACTGCGACAACATTTTGGCGCTAGAAGGAGGGGACCACCGACCTTGGCACGCTCTCCCTTCCATTCCACATTTTCACCACTGCTACGACTCTCGAGAGATGAGTCATGGCTCCGTCACCGCCGAGGGCGCCCGAGCAACGAGCTCGAGGTGCGGCCTCCGAAGCCCCGTGCGTCATCTTGGAGGGCAACCTCGTGATAACGAGAGCCAGCCCCGAGACCCGACGAATGACCCCGAGGCCGCAAACCGAGAGGACACGGCTCGAAGGCTCGCCGAGCTCCTAGACCGCCCCGGCGTCACCGGCGCGCTCATCACCGACCTCCTCGACTCCAACGACGTCGGCGACGTAAACCACGAAACCAACCTCGACCACGCTGTTCACGAAAGTGGACGCGCGTGCACGCTTCCAAGGGGACACCCTCGGGCGACCGCGTCAAGATGTCAACTTTTCGATGAGCACGTGCACGCGCCCTCGAGGGGACACCCTCGGGCGACCACGTCAAGGCGTCAAAGGTCGCACAATACCCGAGGATGCTCGGTCTCGAGGTCCCGAAAGGGACGCTCCAAGCCCACCGTCCGCGTCCAAAACCCTTGTGAAGGTGACAACGTCGATGGTCTCGGCCTCCGCCAAAGGCGTCGCCTGAATGACGCGCCCTTAACAAGGGTGATAGGGACGGCCTCCGGAGACTTGAGAGACCGCCTCAACTCTCAAAGAGAGGATCACGAGTTCGACTTGAGAGAAAAACTCGACGCTCAACGTGAGACCGCGATCGTCTTGGGGCAGCGACCACCCAACATTGATCAAGCACCCAACCAAAAGCGCGCAGCCGTGGGTGTGAAACCGGCCGTTGGTCCCGAGTCACGAAGGAAAAGGCGCCGGAAGGGTCAAGTCCCTAACGACCACCCTTCTCCAGCCCCGAAGCAAACCTTCGTCCCGCTCAACAAAACGCCCGACAGGATCCTGAGCTTACGCCGCGATGAGCTAGGAAGCCCCGCTCCACTCACAAAGGACCCCGCGAAGCGAAATCGAAGTTGGTTCTGCGAATACCACCAGGATCAGGGGCACGTGACCATCGAATGCAAACAGCTTAAGAAGCGAATTGATTCCCTAATTCGAGGTGGGGATCTCAAGGAATTCGTCGCATCTGCTAACAAGCCATGATTGTCGTAGCTTCGACCTTTAAATTCACGCCCGAACCCAATCGGCTTCGTGATCGCTTTTATTTCGAAAATGTAATTTCCCGTTTTCAAAGAAGGCCAAGTGCCATGATAAACTGTAACGACCCACTTATTGCAATAAAGAGTTATTTCACACATGAAAAAGTGTAACGCACACTATTGTATACCTCTAATACGAGAGTTTCTTGGCCTTCGTCTCACAAACGCAAGAAACTCGGGGGGCTAACAGGGATCAATGCTCAATAAAAAACAATTCAACAACAACTCAAAAAATAAAAATAAGAGAGACTCTTCACATGTCTCCTCGAGACGAATTCATTCCTCGAATCAAGCTATGATTCCGCGAGTCGACCGATACTCCTCGCGCCGACTCTTCACGAAACTCCTCGTGCAGGCTCTACGTGGGTCCTCGAGTCGAGTTCGAGTCCACGAGTCGACTGATACTCCTCGTGCCCACTCTTCACATGTCTCCTCAAGATGAATTCATTCCTCGAGTTGAGCTACGAGTCCGCGAGTCGACCGATACTCCTCGCGCCGACTCTTCACAAAACTCCTCGAGATGCGTTCATTCCTCGAGTCGAGTTTGAATCCACGAGTCGACGAGCTACTCCTCGTGGCCGGCCCCACATGGCTCCTCGAGATGAGTTCATTCCTCGAGTCGAGTTCGAACCCGCGAGTCGACCGATAGTCCTCGTGCCGATTCTTCACGAAACTCCTCGTGCGGGCTCTACGTGAGTCCTCGAGTCGAGTTTGAGTCCACGAGTCGATTGATACTCCTTGCGCAGGCTCTACGATGTCTCCTCGGGATGAGTTAATTCCTCGAGTCGAGCTCCGAGTCCGCAAGTCGACCGATACTCCTCGCGACGACTCTTTACGAAACTCCTCGTGCAGGCTCTACGTGAGTCCTCGAGTCGAGTTCGAGTCCACGAGTCGATTGATACTCCTCGTACAGACTCTACGATGTCTCCTCGAGATGAATTTATTCCTCGAGTCGAGTTCCGAGTCTGCGAGTCGACCGATACTCCTCGCGACGACTCTTCACGAAACTCCTCGTGCAGGCTCTACGAGAGCCCTCGAGTTGAGTCCCGAGTCCACACGCCAACTAACCACTCCTCGTGCAGGCTCTACGAGAGCCCTCGAGTTGAGTCCCAAGTCAACAAATCAACTAACTACTCCTCGTGCAGGCTCTAAATGAGTCCTCGAGTTGAGTATCAAGTCCGCGCTCGCCGCCCAGCTCGTGGGCCGAAAGGCAACGAGTTACAAATAGGTTCAAGGTCTGCGTCCGCTGGGCGTATCTGGTCTAGCTAGCATCCACGGGAAACCTCGCCACACAAAAGTGGCATCGCGCTCGCCGCCCAGCTCGTGGGCCGAATGGCAACGAGTTACAAATGGGTTCAAGGTCTGTGTCCGCTGGGCGTATCTGGTCTAGCCAGCGTCCACGGGAAACCTCGCCACACAAAAGTGGCATCGCGCTCGCCGCCCAGCTCGTGGGCCGAAAGGCAACGAGTTACAAATGGGTTCAAGGTCTGCGTCCGCTGGGCGTATCTGGTCTAGCCAGCGTCCACGGGAAACCTCGCTACACAAATGTGGCATCGCGCTCGCCGCCCAGCTCGTGGGCCGAAAGGAAACGAGTTACAAATGGGTTCAAGGTCTGCGTCCGCTGGGCGTATCTGGTCTAGCCAGCGTCCACGGGAAACCTCGCCACACAAAAGTGGCATCGCGCTCACCGCCCAGCTCGTGGGCCAAAAGGCAACGAGTTACAAATGGGTTGAAGGTCTGCGTCCGCTGGGCGTATCTGGTCTAGCCAGCGTCCATGGGAAACCTCGCTACACAAATGTGGCATCGCGCTCGCCGCCCAGCTCGTGGGCCGAAAGGCAACGAGTTACAAATGGGTTCAAGGTCTGCATCCGCTGGGCGTATCTGGGCTAGCCAGCGTCCACGGGAAACCTCGCCACACAAAAGTGGCATCGCGCTCGCCGCCCAGCTCGTGGGCCAAAAGGCAACGAGTTACAAATGGGTTCAAGGTCTGCGTCCGCTGGGCGTATCTGGTCTAGCCGGCGTCCACGGGAAACCTCGCCACACAAAAGTGGCATCGTGCTCGCCGCCCAGCTCGTGGGCCGAAAGGCAACGAGTTACAAATGGGTTCAAGGTCTGCGTCCGCTGGGCGTATCTGGTCTAGCCAGCGTCCACGGGAAACCTCGCTACACAAATGTGGCATCGCGCTCGCCGCCCAGCTCGTGGGCCGATAGGCAACAGGTTACAAATGGGTTCAAGGTTTGCGTCCGTTGGGCGTAGCTGGTCTAGCCAGCGTCCACGGGAAACCTGGCCACACAAATGTGGCATCACGCTCGCCGCCCAGCTCGTGAGCCGATAGGCAACGAGTTTTAAATGGGTTCAAAGGCTTGCGTCCGCCAGGGCGTATCTGGTCTAGCCAGCGTCCACGGAAAACCCGGTCACGCAACGTGACACCGAGGCCCCCCGAGGCCCAAGCCATGCTAATCGATCATGCCTTCATTGGTAGATCGAGAAAATAAGATGCGCACAACACAACGAAGACGTGCAAACCGATTATGCCTTCGTTGGCAAGTCGAGAAAATAAGACGCGCACAACACAACGAAGACGTGCTAATCGATTATGCCTTCGTTGGCAAGTCGAGAAAATAAGACGCGCACAATACAACGAAGACGTGCGAATCGATTATGCCTTCGTTGGGAAGTCGAGAAAATAAGACGCGCACAATACAACGAAGACGTGCAAATCGATTATGCCTTCGTTGGCAAGTCGAGAAAATAAGACGCGCACAATACAACGAAGACGTGCAAATCGATTATGCCTTCGTTGGCAAGTCGAGAAAATAAGACGCGCACAATACAACAAAGATGTGCAAATCGATTATGCCTTCGTTGGCAAGTCGAGAAAATAAGACGCGCACAATACAAAAAACACGTGCAAATCGATTGTGCCTTCATTGGCAAGTCGAGAAAACAAGACGCGCACAACACAATAAAGCCGTGCTAATCGATCACGCCCTCACTGGTAGATCGAGAAAATAAGCCGTGCACGATCAACCCGAAACAATAAGTCGTCCCTCGCGACGCCCAAAGGCCGTCCCTCGCGACGCGCGAAGGCCATTCCTCATGACGCAAACCCGAGAGCGTTCATCCTGCATCCGTATAAAAGTGTAGATTTTGAGTTTCCACTCGATCTACGCTCGACCGGAAACTCGGGGGGCTAATGTTGTCGGCCCGTCTAGGGCCGACGAAGACAAAGGCATCTCTTCAACCCACGTGGCTGGTGCGAGGTCTCGGGCGGCGAAACCTCGACCCAACCAGGGGCCGGCCCAAACCAATGGCCAAGTCAATGGCTCACTCGGCCATTGGGCAGCTCACTCGGCCATTGGCCGAGTGAACCCTCCAGCCACCAAGGCAGTTCACTCGGCCATTGGCCGAGTGAACCTTCCAGCAGTTCACTCGGCCAATGGCCGAGTGAACCCTCCAGCCACCAAGGCAGTTCACTCGGCCATTGGCCGAGTGAACCTTCCAGCAGTTCACTCGGCCAATGGCCGAGTGAACCCTCCAGCCGCCAAGGCAGTTCACTCGGCCAGTGGCCGAGTGAACCTTCCAAAAGTTCACTCGGCCAATGGCCGAGTGAACCTTCCAGCTGCCCCTGCAGTTCACTCGGCCATTGGCCGAGTGAACCTTCCAGCATTCACTCGGCCAATGGCCGAGTGAACCTCACCACCATGTTCACTCGGCCATTGGCCGACCCAGCCACTCAATGGCTGAACCAAGCAAGTTCACTCGGCCAAGGGGTCTTCAAACCACCCCTTGGCTGCCTATAAATAGAGGGGCTGCTCCCCTACTCCAGGTAATCCATTTTTGAGTACTGAAACGCTGTCGAACTTGTACCTCGCTCGTTTCTCTCAAGTCTTGGCGTCTAAACACCCCTAAAACCTCTATACTCCACCTCAATCCCACTAATGTTGAGCGTCGGAGAGGTAAACAGGGGCACCCCCCCTGTTTCCCCTTTGTTGTTCACAATCTCTTGTTTGCTTTTCAGGTATCAAGACGAGGTGAGCTTCACCCACAGCTAAGGGACGACTTGGGATACCAAGTCCGACACGCTCGAGCCGGAGTGAGACCACTTGGTCTGGCCTTGGGTCTAACCACTCTGGGCTCCTAAATCGTTGTCCGAAAAACTGCGACAACAGGTTCCTCTCAACTTCACGTATAATCCAGTCCACGTAATCTCTTCCTACTTGCTGCTAATCCTTATAGCAATATGGACTTATCTATGGAAGAGAAAGATCGAACATCGAGCATACTCAGTATCTCATCCCTCGATACACTAACGTACATACTCTTATAAAAAAGAAAGCTCGTACATAACGTATTCAAAACGTTCTCCTAGTCATGCTACTCAGAGCATCTCAAAAACAAACATCAGAGAATACACGAGAGAACAGAGACAGAAAAGAATCGACGCCTAAAAATAAGGCGTTGACATCGCTTTTCTAATCTAAGCTAAGAAACGTCCCACACTATTCGACCACCTATTCCCTTGACTGGGCAAAGCCCACAGCTTAGAATAGGTTCCCGAGGGTCGAAATCAAAGAGAAAGAACGTATAAAGAAACTCTTGCTAACAATCTATAGCATACATAAGTTATACGTAGATAACTCAAAACAACATTTCTCAAATGTATTTTAGAAATTATTTTTGACTTGTCTTTTTTTATTGACAAGTTATAAACATTTGAGAACGTAAATAAATAACGTAAAAACCTTTCATTTAAAATAAGCCAAGTCGTTTATTTTAAATGTCCAACCATATTGTAAATAATTTTGGATTCGATTTAAAAACATTTACAAGATAATCGAACCCTCGGTTCGTAGTCGAACCTTCCTTTATTTCTATTTTCTAACATAAATAACATGTTTCTCGTTGATATTCTTTTTCCAAATTAAAAGAGTCAAGCTTATAATCGAACTCGATTTTTTATAAATACTTCAGATAAGGATACTATATAATTAATTGAATAATCAACGAGTTTAGTAACAATAACGTAATAATAATTCTTAACGATTTATTAAATCAATTCGAAAATTAAAAGACTTAACCAATAACATCATAATAATACCATAATTCACAATATGTCAAAAGACTCATAAAACTAACTAACGGTTCGCAACTAGCTGGAGTCGAGACTTGGGAAAACCCCGTCTCGCCTTAACTAATCGAAGACTCCTCAAGTCCCCGCTCCAGTCCGAACCTTCTAAGTCCGCGCCGCCTCGCTGCTTAGCTTTCTTTTGCCGATAAGATTTTCCGTCGCTATCGAGCCTCTCCGTGAAGACCCTTGATAACAACAAAACACAACATACGCATACAAACCAATCCATTAATTTTCAACGAAATACAATACAGGTTAGCATTCGGCCTCAACACAACACCAAAACAGCCTCTCCATACTCATAATTTGTTAGGAATAATATTGCCCACTTGTAGATAATGAATAAATGATTACTAAATTCGATAATAAGATTACTTTATTAGCATTATATGATTAGTGGGATGTGTTCTAAACAATTAGAATCAATAACAACTATCTTCCATAGCCTCCGTATTAAACTTAGTCACGTGTTGGGCACTTGAGTTCGGGCGGTGAGCTAAAACGAAGTCGATGACTGATATACGCCTGGAAAGCTATATCTAAAGTCATATATGTGGAACACATAGGTGAAGGTTGATCACTATGTGGGAGCATTCTACACTTGTGGTAAGTGTACGACTTGGACAGTTCTTGGTGTAGATGTGTCGTTTAAGCACCGTTACGACACACTAACCGAGGTCACTATGATGGTCACAGTGAGACTTGATCTAAATCCTGAAGTGATCATGGACACTGGGATATGTTACTGAGCTCTTTGACTCATTCGCTAAAAGGTTATTCATGCTAATCACAACTTATGTCTTGGGAGTTTTCTCAGAGCATAATTCGAGTGGGAAATGATTTACAGATACGGAATCCAGCCTTCCTGAAAGAAGGTTAATGTTCTCTCACCTAAGGGTTGATTCCAGAACCGATAGATTGCTAGCAATTTCGAAGTAAGTAACGTTCGAAATAATCTTTCGCTGGGGAAGCAACAATGCTTAGGGCTGATATGTATCAAGAGAAGTATAACAGAAAAATTGACTTCTCTTGACACGGGTTGAACCTGGAGGATCTTGATAACGAACTGACTATATCAGTGGACACTCGTCACGATGAGTAAATATAATTCTAGTATAAAGAAGAGTTCAGTCTTGGCTTACAAAGTGGAGTATTTGACCAATATTAGACGAATCGATGGAAAAAGAGAAAGGACTATTTCGTCTTTTTCATCGGATTTGTTAAGCTTTTATTAATAGGTCCATAGTCCCCGATTCGGCTCTGATAAAGGCGGATAAGAACTTTCGTATAATAATGTTTATCATTATTAATCTCACTTGCTGTAATTGTGATTGACACCATTAATTCTGGAAAACGGGTATTCGCAGAATTAAATAAATATTTATGGTAGAATCATTTATTTATTGTTTGATCAAGTAAATAAACAATTATTAATTATTTGTTTATTGTTGGACCAAATAAATAAATAATTAATTGGGTTTTAAGCAATTGGGCCTTGCACAAAATATGAAATCGGATTTGGGAATTTTGGCATGAGAGTTGCGCAAATCCCCTTGCCCGTGTGCCTAAAAACCGATTTTTATAATATTGGTATTTACTAATATTTTCTCTTTAGTTGTTTAAATAAAGGAAAGAGAATAATATAAGATATTGTCCTATATTTTCTCCTTATTTAAACGAAAGTATTTAAGAGAATATATTTAAAGGGAAATAATATATTCTCCTTTATTCTCTCACTAAATAAAATATTCTCTATTTAAATAGAGAATAATATTTCATAGATAATGATCTGATGGATGAGAGAAAAAGTAGGATTCACTTGTTGAGATCCAATGGCCTAGATTTAATCCGCTAGTGTAAACACAATAAAAGGAAATAAAATATTCTGGAAGATTCTATGAATATCTCATTTTACTACTATAAAAAGGGGTTCATGAGAAGGCAAAAATAAGCAATTATTTTGTGAAAATTTCGTGCATCCTAGCCTCTCTTTGGCCGTGCATCTGCCTCTCCCTCCCCTCGGAAATTCGTTTCCATTCTTAGTAAAATAAGAGAGAGATCTCGAAACACCTAGTTTCATGATCTAGTGAGATAAAGACTGTGCCCACTCATCTTTCTTATTCGTCTCGGAGATTACGTTTCGGAAGACTAAGGTGTCATCCTCGAGTCCTTCATCAAGACGACGCAAGGAGTACGCGATTGGTTTAGGAGCGTTCTGTAGCTGAACCGAAAATCAATGTAAGTATTCGTTTTTTGCTCAAATCGGTTGCTTGATAAATATGCTATCGTGAATTAAATTAATTAAACATAACTAGATTTTGTTAATTATAACCATAATTTAATTAGCTTATGATCAGCGTAATTAATTATTTTCCGCATTAATATGGTTATATGGTGGAATCGTCAAAAAGGAGTCGTATCAGAGCGATTGTTCGTGTCTGATGCGAGCTTGATTCACCAACATTATCCAATACCCAGACTCAAAATAATAAACCAACAGTCTCTGCCAAAACCAGCAGAATTAAACGAACCACAAGAGCACATCTCAACCAAATTCAGAACACGTTTCAACATCAAGTCAGAGAATCAAATCTATTCCATACCAAACTCTCAAACCAACAAATAATCTCGGCCAAAACAGGCCCACACCCTAACCAGATTAGCCATTAACACATCCACACACGCACGGCCAGCCCTAAACTAGAGAATTCCAAACTAAAATCGGGCTTGACTCAAGCAAATATTCAAATATCGAATCCAAACCAAGAGATAACTCGGAAACAACAATAATCCACTCCATAATTACAAAAAAATAATCAGAGAGAAAAGCCCCAAATTCCAAAATTCTAACCCTAGAATCCGGATTCCAAAATTGGGGGAACCAAAAATCTAACCTTAATTCCGTGAAATCTCTTCTCTCCGGTGCTCTTTCCTTCTGTTTCCGGAGATTTCTCTCAGTCGTGCATCCTCGGCGTGCTCACGGCGGCGCTCATTCCTTCCCAGTCCGCGCGCGCGTCCAGTGGTGAGTCTCGGTCTCGGTGGCTGTCGACCGAGCTTCCTCTTCGCGAGCTCACCCTCGTCGCTCACTCCCTCGCTCTCTTCCTCTCTTGCGCTCCCTCGATCTCTTTCCCTCTCTCTCTCTCGGCTCTCTCTTTATCCCGCTCAGCCCTCTTCTTCTTCTTCTTTTCTTTCCTTTCTTTTCTTTTTTTTTCCCTGGTTGCCGATTCTTTTTTTCTTCACTCGGCCATGAGATGCAAATCACTTTGAAGGAGATTCTAGTCATAGATGATGTGGCAAGCTAGAAATTATCCTTTTAATTACAATCCAACCTCTTTTCCTTGTTTTCTTTCAAATGGGTCCCTTAAAATTGTTACGACCACATCCCTTTCATATAATTATTTATTTAAATCCATCACCGAACGAATTATAATTATATGATTCGAACCAAGAATTTTCTTGTTCGTTCTCGATAAATTAAAATATATTTAATGTTTATCGAAATTAATTCTCGTTCTTGAGAATTTATTTCTTAAATTAATTATCGGAATATTTCAGCGGAATTAATTTATTAATCAAGATAAACTCGATAATTACTTTATTTATTCCGAGATTTCTCATAACCTTAACATATTTAAAACTAATTCGATAAATCCAATGGAGCATAATTAACTCGAGAATTTAGTTGTAACAACTGAAAGCTCATTAGTTAATTCCAAATCTCCAAATACGAGTACCGCAAAAGCTTGTCCTTACACGGAACCAGCTTCTCTTTCTTCGACGGTATTTTTCCCCCCTTGGACGACGTGCCACAGGCGGACGACCCTTGTCCCCAGGTTCCCGCGGAGGCCGCTGAGTCTACGAACTGCCCGCCTGACGGAGAGGCCACCGATGGGTCGGGCGTCCCTCCACCCGAGATTGATGAGGAGCATGTTGATTTTGGTTCCGAGTAGTTGGTCTTGTTTCGATTTCCCGCGCACTTGTTTAGTGCTTGTATTTTTTGTTGCTTTCCTTTCGGATATTTGTCGCATTCTTTTTCTTTTTGTTGGGTTGTTTTCGTAACATTGACCGTTTTTATAAAAGATTTTCCGGTTTGTTATGCGTCTTATTTTCTCGATTTACTATGTTTAGCATAATTGATTCGCGCAATCCGGCTAGTGCGTGTCTCACGACCCTCGTTTTACTATGTATAGCGTAACCGGTCTGCACGGCTTAGTGCCATACTTAGTGGCAAGGTTTCCCGTGGACGGTGGCCAGACCAGTTTCGTCCGGCGGGTGCGAGCCTTTGAAACCCATTGGTGACTCGCTGCCTCTCGGTGCACGAGTTGGGTGGCTAGCGGGCCTCTTTCCTGGTGTGTACGCTACCCGTTGCCGTGCGTGTTATGTGCCAGGACAGGCTTGAAGTAAGTGCAGTTCCCGGCGAGCGTGGTACCTGTCGATACATGTGTCGCGTTTTGGGTTTTGACTGTTGTCTCAGGGTCAGCAGTCCGGTGCACGAATGCGACCCCTTGACGACTCGCTACCTTTCGGCGTGCGAGGCGTGGAATCGTGCGAGAGCGTCGCGCGAAAGATGTATACCAGTTACCCCCCGAATTTCTTGTGTACTCATAGAGGAGACTAGAAATTATAACCATGCATAACAAAGGTTTTAAGGTGAAATGTAGTCCCATTATCGAGTCAAAGAAATTAAAATTACACCCCTTGGCCATTAGCCTCATTCAAACTCGAGAAAAGCATAAAGAGTCGAGAGCGGGGTTTTATTGGTAGTATTGCCTCAGATACTCGGCGTTCCATGGGTGAGTGAACACGAGCCCTTCAAAGTTCTCGAGCTCGTACGTGCCACCGTGTTTGGCTCGGCGCACACGATATGGGCCTTCCCAGGTAGGTCCCAGGACTACCGCCCCTTGGACCTTGGTGTTTATGAACACCCTTCTGAGGACGAGGCTTCCATAGGCAAACATCTGAAGCTTGACCTCGGAGTTGTAATACTTCTCGACCTTCCTCTTTTGCGCGGCGAGGTGAGTAAGTGCGTCTGCCCTCTTCTCATCTATGAGTTCCAGTTCGAGCCTCATTGCTTCGTCGTTGGCGTTTTCTTCGAATTCTTTGATGCGAAAATCGGGAGTTTGGTCTCGACGGGAACCACGGCCTCGACGCCAAATGCGAGTGCGAACGGGGTTTCGCCGGTTGCGTTCCGCGCGATAGTCTGGTATGCCCACAGGACCGTAGAAAGCTCTTCGGCCCACGCCCCCTTTCTTTCCTCTAGCTTCTTCTTCAAGTTTTCTTTGATCGTCTTGTTGATCGCTTCGACTTGGCCGTTGGCCTGAGGATGACGAGGGGAAGAGAAGGTCTTGTTGATTCCCAACTTCTTGCATATGTCAGGCGCGCATTGATGCGGGGATCCCAAAGCGGCAGACGATGTTCTTCCATATGGAACTAGTCGTCTTCGCCTCTGTGATCTTTGCCAATGGTTCTGCCTCAACCCATTTCGTGAAGTAATCGATAGCTACGATTGCGTGCTTGTATTGTCGAGGAGCCGTAGGTAGCTCGCCGATAAGGTCGATTCCCCACTTCGCGAAGGGTCGAGGTATAATGATCAGGCATAGCGGCGCTGGTGCCTGACGCGGGACGTGGGCGAATCTTTGGCATTTGTCACACTTTTTGGCCCACTCATGGGTGTCCTTTTTCAAGGTTGGCCAAAAGTATCCAAGCCTTAGAAGTTTCAGAGCCAAAGATTGTCCGGCGGCATGGTTCCCACACAGCCCCTCTTGTACCTCACGGAGCGCGTTCTTCGCCTGGACCTCGCTCAAGCATCGGAGGAGGGGCATCGAGTACCCTCTCTTGAATAGGGTGTCCCGCTTCATCGTGTATTTGGGTGCTAAGCTTCTCAGCTTTCTCAGTTCCTCCTCGCTTTCGGGGACGACTCCTAGCTTGAGGTAATCCATGATGGGGGTGGCACTTCGTCAATCACCCCTACGTCACTTCTCGAGATGTAGGGTCGGGTCAACACTTCTATCGGGACATTGCCTTCTCCTTCTTTGTCAACCCTCGACGTAAGGCGCTCTAGGGCATCGGCCTCGATGTTCGCCTCGCGGGGAACTTGGACTATCTCGAACCATGACATGGATTCTGTTGGAATCGATCTAGGGTTTGAGAAAATAATTAACGCTTCGGTAAGCGGCGGAATTTTAAAAAATTTCTTTTACAAGTAAAACGGTTTTTACTAACCTAGACAAGTGCAAGTACATGTAATTAAAAACCAATATGAGCTAGAAGTTTACTAACCTTTCTTGAAGCTTGAACTTTGAAGAAGCTTGTGGAAAGTTTGCAACGCTCGTCTCCCCTCGCAGCACGTCTCTCTTTCTTTCCTCGGCACCTCGAGCAACCACGAAAGTTTCTATCACTAAATCACTCGAAAAGAAGGAATCAGTGAGTGGGCACTTTTAAACGCTACGACTTAAGAACGAGTCTCGAAGTCGCAGAGCTAAACACTAGGTCGAGTGTGGACCTAGGTGCCAAGACAAGAAAAAATCGAAAATAAACTAGAGAGAGAGAGAGAGGATTTTCGGCCACAATGTCTAGAGAGAGAGTCTCTCAATCTCTAACTTGTGTGGAATGAATGGAATGAGAGGAATGGGGCTCCTATTTATAGGAGAGGTTTTACCTTCAATAAGGTACTTTCCTCTTCTATAGAATATCACATATTCATGAGCAAAAATCCCTTATTTCCCATTCCATTATGGGCGCCCAAGGCTGCCTCCTAGAGGCTTGGATTTGTTTCCTTTTTTGTTCCTTGGCTTGCCCATTATTCTCTTGGCCGAAATTCCTTGTGCATCTATATGCAAATTTGTTTCCTCTTTTTCTTTTGGCAAGTATCTAAATACATTTATGCACAAAATAAACTCTCTTTCCTTGGGTATTATGGGCGCCTATTCTCATCTAGAAGGAGCTTCTAGAAGCTTCTTCATTTGTTCATGACAACATGAGAAAAACCCATTAAGAATTTTCAATAAAATTCTTATGAAACGAAATTAATTCACAAGGCCCAATAAATCTTATTTTGGCCGAGTGAAACTTGCCATTGATTGGTCTCCCATTATTATGGCGATTCCCTTCTCAGTCAGGAATTTCATCATCAGATGGTAGGTGGAAGTTATGGCCTTCAGCCGGTTAAGAGTCAGGCGACCTATGATGATGTTGTACGCGCACTGCTGATCCACAATCAGGAGAGATGGTTGATCCCCCCAGGAGTCCCGAAGGTGACTGGGAGGTCGATGGTGCCCTCTGTCATGATCCTCTCCCCGGAGAAGCCGAAGAGTGGGGTCAAGATCGGGATCGGTCTCAGCCCGGTCAGCTTTATCTTGTCCAGAGCTGATTTGAAGATGATGTCGGCCGAGCTGCCGTTGTCAATCAGGATCCTACGGACGAGGTTGTTAGCGACTCGGGCCGAGACGACTATCGCGTCATTGTGCGGGTGGAGAACATGTATTTAAAGGGGGCCGGAGGTGGAACCTCATACGTGTGGTTGATATGATGGGCTATCTTCCCCTGACAGACTTCCTGCACGTACCTCTTTCTTTACGTGCTTGAGTCCCCAAACTCTAGTCCTACCATGATCGAGCCCACAACGTGCATTTGTGAGCTCTCCGGTTCATTGTCGCCATTCGGTCAGTGATGGTTACCGTCGTCTGACCCTTCCTTTCTTGTCGCGGGCGTTCTCCACCCGCTGCGGCTGTCCCGATCGTTCTGAGAACGTATTCCTTCAACTTCCCGTCTTGGATAAGGGCTTCAATCTGACGTTTGAGCTGGTAGCATTCGGACGTCAGGTGCCCGTGGTCTTGGTGGTATTCGCAAAATTTACTTTGATCCCGCTTCGCGTGATCCTTTGTAAGAGGAGCGGGGCTTCCTAGCTTGTTGCGGCGTAAAGCCAGGATCCGCTCTTGCGGAGTGTTGAGAGGGGTGAATGCTAAAAACTTCCGGAAGCTGTCAACATGTGAGGGCCTTGGCCCGGGGAGGGAGCGACCGTTAGGGGTCTAGCCTCCCCTGTTTCTCCTCTTTCGAGGGTCGGGGCGATCCCCGTCCTAATCATCGTGACGGAGACCGCCTTGTCCCCTAGCTTTCCGGCCGTCTCAGCCATCTAGGTAGTCCTCGATCCCCATATAAGTGCGGGCTCTTGACATGAGCTCTGCCATGTCCCTCAGGACCTTTCCAACAATAGACTTGAGGAAGTCGCTCATGTGAACTCCCTCCGTGATCGCCGTGATGGCGTCCTTATCATCGAATCCTTCAACCTTTTGGGATTCTTTAGTGAAGCGAGCTAGATACTGCCTCAAGGTCTCATCTCTTCGCTACCGGATGGACAGGAAGTACGTCTTTGATTTCTTCTTTCCACTAGAGTGGCAAACCGAGCGAGGAAGGCCTCTCGCAAGGCCCGGAAGGATGAGATGCTCCCCGACCTTAGGCTTCGGAACCACTCAAATTCTGACCCAGTGAGGGTCAGGCTGAAGGCATGGCACAGGGTGGCGTCCGATTGCCCCTGCATCGACATCCACGTCTCGTAATGCTGGATGTGGAAGTTTGGGTCCGTCCGTCCATCGTAGGGAGAGATGGACGGTAACTTAAAATTCCCTACGCATGGGTGCGCAATAATTTGAGCGAAGAAGGGAGACTATGACTCCTCGATCCCGCCGTACGGCCTCTATCCTCCTAATTCCCTCATCTCAATGATCTGATTTTGGAGGCTTTAGATCATCGTCACCATGTCAAGCCCATTGGTTGGGCTGACCGCCGAGGCTATGGGAGTCGCATTTGGCGTTCGTTGGACGCTTGGTCCCTAGCGTTAGCCTGAGGTCGGCAAAGGGTGGTGGCAGGGAGCGCGTCCCTTCGGGAGTTGAGCCTTTGACGGAGGTCCTCTCCTTGGCTGGGCAAGGCAACCCTTGGTCGGGTCGCCCGGCGAGCGTCGCGGCAGTCGGACCCATCATCTCTGAGGGCAGCTCTCTCCCCGGTGGGGGGCCATGTCTGGCCACCTCTTGAGCGTGAGGGGGCGAACCCCTGAGAATAGGAGCGCGAGCATTGGCGTGCCGGCGGGGTTGGCCCGACCGTGGCATCCCTCATCCTTTCAGACCGGGAGCGTACGAGGCTAGGGGTTGCCTCATTGGTCCTAGACTCCCCTTCGTAGTGGGGGTTAGAGTCGCCATGACTAGGACAACCCACGACATCGTAGCCGAGAAGGTCAGCAATAAGCGTGCTGTCCACGCCGGGGCGGTCTAGGAGCTCGGCGAGCCTCCGAGCCGTGTCTTCGTGGAGGATGGCTTCGGGGTCGGCCGCCGGATCTTGGGGCTGGCTCTCGTTGTCACGAGGCTGCCCTCCTAGGCGAGGTTTCTGAGGTCGTACCTTGAGCCCGTCGCTCGGGTGCCTGTAGAAGTGGTCAGGACTTGACTCATCTTTCGAGAGTCGTAAAGGTTGAAAGGAAAGAGGTTGGAAGGGAGAGCGTCGTCAAGGTCGGGAGCTCCCCTCCTTCTAGCGCCAAAATGTTGTCGCTCATTTTCGGAAAACTATTTAGGAGCCCCAAATGGTTTGACCCAAGGCCGGACCAAGTGGTCGCGTTCGGGCTCGAGCGTCTCGAACTCGGTATCCCGAGTTCTCCCTAGCTATGAGTGATGTTTGCCTCGTCCTTCGTTGGTCCTTCAAGAGAAGGAAATGATGAACTACAAAGAGGAAACATAGGGGGTGCCTTTGTTTACCTCTCTGACACTCAACATTAGGAGGATTGAGGTGAGATATAGAGAGTTTAGTGTTTAGAGCGCCGAAGCTTGAGAGAAACGAGTGAAGTACGAGTTCAGCAGCGTTTCACTACTCCATTTCGGATTACCTAACTCGAGAGGTCGATCCTCGTATTTAAAGGCGACCAAGGAGCATTTGGAGGCCTCTTGGACGAGTGACGACCCAGGACCGGCCGAGTGCGGCCCTAAGCCGGCCATTGGCCGAGTGACGGCCCAGGGCCGGCCATCGGCCAGGTGACGGCCCTAGGCCGGCCATCGGGCGAGTGACGGCCCTGGGCCAATCGTCGGCCGAGTGACGGCCCTTGGCCGGCTATTGGCCGAGTGATGGTCCAGGTGTTGGAATTGATCTAGGGTTTAAGAAAAAGATTAAACGCTTCGGGAAGCGGCAGAATTTTTAAAAATTTTATTTACAAGTAAAAACAGTTTTTACTAACCTAGACAAAGAGCAAGTACATGTAATTAAAAACTAATATGAGCTAGAAGTTTACTAACCTTTCTTGAAGCTTGAACTTTGAAGAAGCTTTTGGAAAGTTTGCAACGCTCGTCTCCCCTCGCAGCATGTCTCTCTTTCTTTCCTCGGCACCTCGAGCAACCACGAAAGTTTCTATCACTAAATCACTCGAAATAAAGGAATTAGTGAGTGGGCACTTTTAAACACTACGACTTAAGAACAAGTCTTGAAGTCGCAGAGCTAAACACTAGGTCGAGTGAGGACCTAGGTGCCAAAACAAGAATAATCGAAAATGAACTAGAGAGAGAGAGAGAGGAGTTTCGGCCAAAGTTCTAGAGAGAGAGAGTCTCTCAAATCTCTTAAACTTGGATGAATGAAATGTGAGGAAATGAGGCTCCTATTTATAGGAGAGGTCTCACCTTCAATAAGGTAGTTTCCTCTTCTATAGAATATCACATATTCATGAGCCAATTTCCTCTTTTTCCCTTTGAGACACTCGGCCAACACAAGGCTTCTAGAAGCCTTATTTTGTTTCCTATTTTGTTCAAGGCTTGCCTTTTCTCTCAACATGGCCGATTCCCTTATGCATGCATATGCAAATTTGTTTCCTCTTTTTCTTTTGGCAAGTATCTAAATACATTTATGCACAAAATAAACTCTCCTATTTCTCTATAGGGTAGGCTCCCAACATGTCTCTAGAAGGAGCTTCTAGAAGCTTCTTCATTTATTCATGAAAACATGAAAAAGGCCCATTAAGAATTTTCAATAAAACTCTTATGAAATGAAATTAATTCATGAGGCCCAATGATCAAGTCATGGCCGAGTGACATTAAGTCATCAAATGAACTTGTCAAAAAATTTATTGACATTCATTTCATCATTTGTCTCAAAAGACAAAAATACCCTTTTAACTATTTTCGTTCTTGTTTTGACTTAACTTCCAGTTTAACTATTCCTATCGATGTGATTCGTGACAGTGACCTCATGGACCCAAATGAACAAAGCTTGAGCTAAAAACTTGGACTCAAAAGTTCACAAACCTTTTCCAAGTTTAGCTTAATGCCAACTGACTCCACTAAAGAGCTGACACTGAAAATCTCTCGGTTCAAATGAATTTGTTTTCTACTCAAGAATTCGACCTAATTATGATGAGCGGATCCACTGAATATTATCTATGTTTACCCTTCATGAATGTCATCAGCTAGTCGGGATTTACTAAATTACCATTTTACCCTTCTAGCTGTTATTTCCTCAACTCCTTTGTCGCTTGTGAATAAGTTAGAAACAATGTATTGACGAGGAGCTAACAAGTCACATTGTTTCATCCAAAAGAGTCAGGACTCAATTTGGACACTGGCCAGTTCATTTATTCACACTCCAAGGAACAAAGCATGAGGTGACATACATTGCATTTCAGCAATCTTGTACATGAATTCCATATCTATGAGAACTTCACAAAGTTACTCATGACAGACTCACAACTTAGTACTTCACCAATAGGCCTTGTTCGGAATCACATAGTGAGTCCGAACTTTGACTTTCTCAAATGAGAATACTAAGGTGTGAAATGGCATGTCTCATTTCAGGATTAAGGTAAGCATGATGCAATTCATACATAGTGACTTCGAGACATAAGAGGTTAAATGGTTTGTTCTTATATTGTCTCTAGAAGTGCACTGGTCAATCATACTGAGGTCAATAGTCCTTTGACCCTAAGATTGCGAATATATCGTTTTAAGCAAACTACGAAGAGTTTGTTCATGCAAATCTACATTTGTCTCTTCGTAAGTTGTTAAGTTTGTTTATGGACTAAAAGACTAAGGTTTTATCATAAAGCTTCAGACAAGGAAGATTGAATGAACGTTTCAACTTTATTAATGAATAGATAGGCAATTACAAGCTAGAGTCTTCATGAGACTTTATTACATCAAATGTACAAAATAAAGACTATAACTCTTCTTGTGGGCACCATTGACAACAAACTCCCACTTGACTCAAAGAAGGTGTGTGTAGTCCTTCATGCCTAATCCCTCACGATGTTGGTCGAAGACCTTGTTCGCTAGGGCCTTGGTGAATGGATCTGCGAGGTTATCCATCGTTGAGATCTTCTTCACTTCCACGTCTCCGCGCTGCACGATCTCTCAAATCAAATGGTATTTCCTCTCAATATGCTTAGAGCGCTTATGGCTTCTAGGTTCCTTTGAGTTAGCGACAGCCCCACTATTATCACAATAAAGGGTCATGGGCTCGTCGACGTTTGGAACAACTTCCAAATACTTAAGGAACTTTCTAAGCCATACAGCCTCTTTGGATGCTTCACAAGCAGCCACATATTCTGCTTCCATTGTGGAGTCAGCAATGCAAGATTGCTTAATACTTCTCCACACAACAACTCCACCATTAAGGATGAACACAGATCCCGAAGTGGATTTCCTGGAATCCTTATCCGCTTGAAAATCGGAGTCGGTATATCCCGTCATAGTCAGGTCAGTACCTGAGTATGTAAGCATCAAGTTCCTAGTTCTTCGAAGATACTTAAGAACATGCTTAACATCAATCCAGTGCTCGGGTCCAGGGTTGGATTGGAAACGGCTAACTACGCCAACGGCGAAACATATATCAGGTCTAGTGCAAAGCATAGCATACATGAGGCTTCCTACGGCAGAGGCGTAAGGAATCTTCCTCATGTCTTCAATCTCTTGTGCAGTCTTGGGAGACTGGTCCTTAGAGAGTGAAACTCCATGCCTAAAGGGTGTTTGGCCCTTCTTGGAGTCTTGCATCGAGAAGCGATCCATTACCTTATCAATATAAGATACTTGAGAGAGCGACAGGGTCCAGTTTTTCCTATCTCGAAAGATTTGGATCCCCAGAATGTACGCGGCTTCTCCTAGATCATATCGAATTGCTTTGCTAGCCAGACCTTAACCTCAGATAACTTACCCACGTCATTACCAATGAGTAGTATATCATCGACATATAGTACCAGAAACACAACTTTGCCTTCGTGTATTAACTTGTAAACACAAGGCTCATCTATTGACTGTTCAAAGCCGAAGCGCTTTACAGTTTCATCGAATCTAATATTCCATGACCTAGATGCTTGCTTTAGTCCATAAATGGATTTAAGCAACTCACAAACCTTGGTCTCTTGACCTTTATCCACGAAACCGTCTGGTTGAGCCATGTAAATGCGCTCGTCAAGATTGCCATTCAGAAAGGCTGTCTTGACATCCATTTGCCAGATCTCATAGTCTAGAGCTATTGCTATGGATAGGAGTATGCGGATGGATTTAAGCATCGCGACTGGCGAGAAGGTTTCTTCATAGTCAATCCCTTCCTGTTGGGTATAACCCTTCGTCACAAGTCGTGCTTTGAACGTCTCGACGTTCCCATCAGGACCCCTTTTCTTCTTGTATATCCACTTACACCCTACGGGTTTAATCCCTTCAGGAAGGTCTACAAGTTTCCAGACTTTGTTGATATACATCGAGTGCATTTCAACTTTCATGGCGTCAAGCCAAAGGTTTGATTCAGAACAAGCCATCGCTTGGCTATAGGAAACAGGGTCATCCATGTCGGAGACGGCTACAAGAGAGTCTCCATAAGACATGTACCTGTCAGGCTTTTGAGTAGCCCTCTCACTACGTCTAAGTACTACTTGACGAGATTCTGATGAGTTAGGTTGTGTTTCAGTTGGGGTAAGAACAGTTCTTACAGATGAGGTAGAAGCTTCCTCACCCAACTTTTCTTCAAGCACAATTTTGCTTCTAGGTTTTGCATCTTTCATAAAGTCCTCCTCGAGGAAACGAGCATTCGTGCTAACGAAAGTCTTATCGTCCTCGGGACTATAGAAAGTAAAACCTTTGGTTTCCTTTGGATATCCTACAAACAGGCACAATTCTGACCTACTAGCCAACTTGCTAGTCTTTTGCCTCAGCACGTGTGCAGGGCAACCCCAAATTCGGATGCGGCCAAGATTCACTTTACGGCCAGTCCATCGTTCATAAGGAGTACCAGGAACCGTTTTAGACGGAACTTGGTTCAGAATGTAAGCGGCTGTTTCGAGGGCATATCCCCAAAAGGAAAGCGGGAGTGATGAGTAACTCATCATTGATCTAACCATCTCCATAAGAGTTCGGTTTCTTCTCTCTGACACTCCGTTTTGTTAAGGTGTGCCAGGTGCGGTAAGCTGAGAAGCGATACCTTCTTCTTTAAGAAAGTCATCAAACTCTCCAGACATATACTCACCACCTCGATCAGATCGAATGGTTTTGATCACTTTGCCAGTTTGCTTTTCCACTAAAGCCCTAAAGACCTTAAATACGTTAAAGGTCTTGGATTTGTGTTTAAGCAAATAGACAAACCCATATCTTGAGTAATCATCGGTGAAGGTAACGAAGTATTCGTATCCCCTACGTGCCTGTTGGGTGAGCGGACCACATACATCAGAATGTATCAGTTCCAGCAACTCAGTGGCTCTTCGACCCTTATCGGAGAAAGGTCGCTTAGTCATTTTTCCTTCTATGCAGGATTCACAAGTAGGTAGTGAACCTATTGCAGAGGCTTGGAGTGAACCATCCCTCACAAGTCTCTTAATCCTTTCTAGACTGATATGACCAAGTCTTAAGTGCCATAGGTGTGTTGATTTTGTTAGATCGGAGGATTCAGAAAGTTTGATCCTCTTTGACTCCCTAATTAGATCATTATCTATTTCGGTGTCTAAAAGAGAAGGTTGAGTGGGATAGATGTAGAAAAGAGCATTCTTCATACATGCATCAGTGACAAAAGAATTATCAGGAAACGAAATACGAGTTCCATTCTTAATGAACTTTAAACAATAATCTTGCTCACGAAGACGAGCAATGGATATTAAGTTCTTCCCAAAGGTAGGAACAAAATAAACATTATTCAAGTTTAAAGTGCAGTCTTCAAAAGACAGCGTCACGGATCCCACAGCCTTCGCGGACACCAGGCTCCCATCACCCCATTTGAAACAGAACTCGCCTTCTTCTAAGCTTTTGGTTTTCTTGAAACCATTCAAGGAACAACAAATATGGTTTGTAGCAGCGGAGTCAAGAATCCACGTTGATACATTATCAGCTACTAAGCATGCTGCGGTAACTAGTACAATACTATGTTCCTTTGCTTTGAGATTGGCAGGACAGTTCTTTTTATCGGCCTTGTGAGGTCTCTTCTTAGTTCCAGAGTCGGAGGCTCTTTGCTCAGTAGCATGTGCCTCTCCTTGATTCCTCTTTCTCTTAGTGAAACCTACAGCAGTGTGAAGTTCCTCCATAAGCTTGGTAACAGTGTACTCTAGCTTGTTAATGGAGTAGTTCATCTTGAAGGTATCAAGAGATGTGGGGAGAGTTTCTAAGATCACATCTATGACATTCTTCCCAACAATCTCAGATCCTAGGATTTCCATTTTACTCAGATGACTAATGATCAGTATCATAAAGTCTCCAATAGGAGTCCTAGCCTGCATATGACAGTTCATAAACTGTCGGACTGCTTGTAGCCTTATTTGACGCCTTTGCCCTCCAAACATCTCAAGGAGATTGTAGAGCATGTCAGCGGCAGTCTCGAAGTCACGATGTTGCTCTTTCAGGATATTGTTCATAGATGCCAAGATATAGCACCTCACAATCTCATCGGATCGAAGCCAGGCCGCTAAGGCGTCATTGTCCTCTTGAGTTGAATCATCATTCGTCAGAGGAGGACACGGGGTTGTGAGTACCCATTTGTGCTTGTTAACGGTATGTATTATGTCGAGGTTACGTTTCGAATCTATGTAGTTTTCGTTTTCGAGTTTGTTCGAGGAAAGGATGAACGAGAGAAGGTTGAGAGACATGTTGCCTATTTAAGTTGAAACAAGTTTATGATTAGTCTTTGGTTTAGGATTTAAGTTTTATTAAGACTTTTATAAAATCCAAAGGTGTTATAAACCAAACGATAATTTACTCCCTCAAGAGAAGGCCGCAAAAAATCTCCTTTTATAAGTAAATGACACATCATTAATGCTAAGCCAAGATGTCAACACATCTACTTTGACTAGCCACCTTGTAAATTGGTTTGATCACTCACATCCTTTCGCAGAGCCTCAAGGGAGGATACTAGGGATTGAGCCTAAGCGTGCAACCAACCACTTAGTCCAAAAGATCAGCTTTGAAAAACAATCCCCCAAGGGGAGGCCTTGCCATCATTGCATCACTCTCGGACGTAGCTCATTGAGCAATGATCGAAACAATAACGCCTTGGAGTACTCACATTTAAGTGAGGGTCGCAAGAGCGGCTCTTAGTCCCACGTTATTGCATCTTTCACTAGTGTTGGGGATCGCGGGTTACAAACAACAAATATAACCCTCCCACTTAGTTTTTGGAGTTGGTTCATCGACTCTTATAATTTCGGAAACAAATTTCCTAGTTAGAGAGCGACAGAGCGGACAACTAGAAGAGAATCCTAGATCGACATGTTCAGAGCAGTATTAGTGCATAAAGGCACAAGGTACATACTCGATCTTTTCCTATTTTCTATTTCGGGAAAGTGCGTGAGGAAAGTGTAAACTTCAACTCACTCGAACACTTGAAAGTTTGAGATTACACATCTTTTTATTTTTCGGCTTGTCTACAAGGAGACCTCCCACTCAAATTTTCAAGAGCATATAGATTTTGAACATATGTGATATAGATATAGTTTTGAAAACATTTTGAAAATTTATTTGATTTGGATGACAAAATATTTTCAAGTTTGAAAGTGAAAACGGTTTTTCAAAAATCAAACTAGTTTTGTAAAAATTCAATTTCAATTAAACTTTCAAAATCAAAACATTTCAATCTTACACATCATGTTTATAATCATATGAAAAACATTTTTGCTCAAGAAAATTTTCTCATTAGAGTTCAATAACTCATGGTAGTGGGGTTTGAAAATCCGGATTTCTAAAAAACTGGAGTTTCAGACAGCCGCACACCTCGGAGTAAAATCGCCATATCTGGCGGCTCCGATGTCCTTTTCAGCCGAAACCGGTGGCATTGGACAGAGGACAGACAAAGCTTTAATTTGATTCAAGAATCATTAAATTTCAATTTCTGAGCAGAGAGTTATGCCACTTTTAATGCGGGTTTACTCCAGCTCGAAGAAAAATAAATAAATTAAAACTTTGGTCCTTTTTAGGTGCGAAAAAGAATCAAGTGTAACAGAACGTTTTAAGATGTTGTTTAAAGCTTTTATTTGTGTTTTATTAGCAGGGTAATAACATAGAATAAAAGAAATAACAACAAGCATAAAACGAATACGGTAAATAAAAGAAACTAGAAAGACAAAGTAACTAGTCACAAAATTGACCGAAATTTCTCAAACCTTTAAAACACGTTTTTCAATATAAAAAAATTAAAAACTTTTAGAACTGATTCTAATGTGTTTTAAAAACATCCCAAACTCATAGAAAATCAACATGCTTTTTAATTTAAAGACATGAGCAATAAATTAAAAAAAATCTAAGATAACAATTCTAACTTGTCACAAAATTAGTAAACTTTCGAAAACGATTTTCAAGCTCATAATTTTAAAAACATGTACATGCTAATCTTTGACCATAGCTCTGATACCATTTTTTGGAATCGATCTAGGGTTTGAGAAAATAATTAACGCTTCGGTAAGCGGCGGAATTTTAAAAATTTTCTTTTACAAGTAAAACGGTTTTTACTAACCTAGACAAATGCAAGTACATGTAATTAAAAACCAATATGAGCTAGAAGTTTACTAACCTTTCTTGAAGCTTGAACTTTGAAGAAGCTTGTGGAAAGTTTGCAACGCTCGTCTCCCCTCGCAGCACGTCTCTCTTTCTTTCCTCGGCACCTCGAGCAACCACGAAAGTTTCTATCACTAAATCACTCGAAAAGAAGGAATCAGTGAGTGGGCACTTTTAAACGCTACGACTTAAGAACGAATCTCGAAGTCGCAGAGCTAAACACTAGGTTGAGTGTGGACCTAGGTGCCAAGACAAGAAAAAATCGAAAATAAACTAGAGAGAGAGAGAGAGGATTTTCGGCCACAATGTCTAGAGAGAGAGTCTCTCAATCTCTAACTTGTGTGGAATGAATGGAATGAGAGGAATGGGGCTCCTATTTATAGGAGATGTTTTACCTTCAATAAGGTACTTTCCTCTTCTATAGAATATCACATATTCATGAGCAAAAATCCCTTATTTCCCATTCCATTATGGGCGCCCAAGGCTGCCTCCTAGAGGCTTGGATTTGTTTCCTTTTTTGTTCCTTGGCTTGCCCATTATTCTCTTGGCCGAAATTCCTTGTGCATCTATATGCAAATTTGTTTCCTCTTTTTCTTTTGGCAAGTATCTAAATACATTTATGCACAAAATAAACTCTCTTTCCTTGTGTCACGACCCGCGAGCATTAGCTCGCCCGCGAGCCGCGGCAGATTTCTCCGTATCTTACTTGACATAAATAAAATTCATAAAAACTTTGGTGGAAGCGCTTCCTAAAAACATTTTCTAGAAAAACTTTTAAAATATTTACATAAACGTCTCAAAACTATGGGCGAATTTTTCGTTTTTCCTACAACATACTATTTAAAATTTTACAAACAAAAAGACTCGTCTCTTTTTAAAAACAAAACAGACTCATTCGCCCTTGACTTAGCCACAGGTCGGCAGCCGTACATACACACGCCTACTTACTTACCGGTTTCGCTGATGCTCTGCTCAGTCTTCTTTGGCCTTTCCTTTATCTACAATATCAAGATAATAACTGTGAGTCGAAAGACTCAGTAAGCGGATATCTACATATCTAATGCACAATGCACATAACACATAAACAATACATAACATGAGATCATATCTTTTCATAACTTGCGGAAGTATCGGCTTAGGTCCCGATAAATCCACCTTACTTGAGAATCAATCGGCTTAGGTCCCGATAGATTCATCCTGCTTAGGAATCACTCAGCTTAGGTCCCGAGAGATTCCTCTTACTTAAGAATTCACCAGCTTAGGTCCCGGTGATTCACATCATAAACATACTTGCTTTAATCATAACTATGGAATTACCAGCTTAGGTCCCGGTAACTCCTCTTACTTGAGAATATGCCAGCTTAGGTCCCGGCAATTCCCATCATACAATACATTTCCTGCTCGGGATCCCTTAATGATATCCGCACGACACATGTCTTATTGGCGCCAGACAGGAGGGTGCACAGTCTCCTGCCTAATCCCCATGTGGTACCAGCACGAAGCATAATAGGTACCTGCTAACAAGGGGTATATGTCGGAGGCGGTACCATTCTGTGTTTTCTCTTTAATTAACTTAACATGAGAGACTGCTTAATTCGGGTTTAATCCCGATCTTAACATATATTCTTTTCGCTTATTAACTCGTGAATTATAAGATCTTGAGATGCGACTCCCAAAGATCCTATCATAATATTCTCGCTTTTGAATACGAGTCTTAGTTTCAGTCTCTCATAATCCAGTTCACTAGGACTGGATCTCTGGAAGGTGGCTAACTAAACACATAGCAAAGGCTCGGGTTCCTAGTTACCTCTAGCCATTTTTGTTAGCCGGACTAATTCCGTTTCCCAATTCGTTAGCGGCTTAAAGCCCTTAATCTTGATAGTGAATTGTCTTTTGGTTTATCTTACTCTTGCTTACTAGAAAGCATATAGAAAATGCACGTACAATATATGTATATATATAAAGATATATATATATATATATAATATTTCTTGATATTGTAGGTGCCTATAATCCACTTACCCGGATAACGATTCTTTCGAATCCTGAGATCTTCTCTTCCAGATAAAAGGGTTCTTCTTAACTTCACGTATAACCCAGTCCTCGTAAGCTTCTCCTGCTAATCCTTATAGCAATCTGGACGTATCTATGGAAGAGAAAGATCGAAATCGAGCATACTCAGTATCTCGTCCATTGATCTACTAACGTACACACTTCTACTAAAAGAAAGCTCATAAGGAACGTATTCAAAACGTCCTCCTAGTCACGCTACTCAGAGCGTCTAAAAAAACAAACATCAGGGAATACATGACAGAACAGAGACGGGAAAGAATCGACGCCTAAGAACAAGGCCTTAACAACTTCCCTGATCTAGGCTAAGAAACGCCCCACTATTCGACCACCTATTCTTTTGACGGGACAAAGCCCATTGCTTAGGATAGGTTCCCGAGGTCGAAACTAAAAGAAAAGAACGTATAAAGAAGTTATTACTAACAATCCATATCATATATAGGTTATATGAAAATAACTCAAACCGACACTTCTTGATTATGTTCTAGAAAATATTCTTTTGACTTGTCTCTTTTTATTGACAAGTTATACGTATTTGAGAACGTAAATGAAACATTTCTCGTTGATATTCTTTTTCTAAAGTAAACGAGTCGAGCTTATAGTCGAACTCGGTTTTGAAACGTAAATTAAATGAAGATACTAAATAATTTAATTGAATCATCAACGAGTTTAGTAACGATACATATTAATTTATTTTTCTTAACGACTTACATAAAACGAGCTTGATTATAAAACATACTAATACTTATACATCACGACATATCCCACAACACAAACTAAAAAAAAAGGTTCGCGACTAGAGTCGAGACTCGGGAAATTTCTCGACTTGCTAACACTAAACCGAGACTTCGCGAGTCTCCGAACGAAAACCCGACGGCCGTTAATAGCCCTCGAGAGCCGCCACAGCGTCACTGCCGTCCCCGGCCCAACAGCTCGTCCCAACCGAGCCGATGAACCTCGCTGACCAGCCCCACTCCGTCGTCACTCGCGCAACAGCTCCGCCAACCTTCGGACAGCCTCTTCGCCATCCCGAGCCGCTGCCCCGAGACCTGTTCAGCCCACCTAAAACGAGCCTAGACTCTCAAGATATATAACTCACACGCACAACAACGAAACAACCGTTAACTCCTATTCTCAAACTAGAAACAACATCAAGCTCAGAATCACGTCCCAAAAATCAAGATCAAACACACGGCTAGAACCATACTACACGGCCAAGACCAAAACCACACCCAAACCCGTCCAAAACCAAGAACACCACCATAATCAGAGGAATCATCACCGAAATCAACTCTTGAACCATTAATTTCGCTTAACATCGAAAACCCCCAAATCCCAACCCTAAAATTTCGAACCCTAGAGATAAAAATCTCTCTTACCTCAGGTGAAATTGGTGGGTTCGAGTCTTCTCCGGCCCTTTCTCCCTTCTTTCCCGGCGATCTCCTCTCAGCCGGTGTCCTCGGCGGCTCACGGCGGTGGTTCGTCTCTTCTCGGTCCGCGCGCACGTCCAGCGACTTTGGGTCTCGGTCCTGGTGGCTCGTCGGCCGAGCGTCCCCTTCGCGAGCTCACCCCCTCGCTCTCTCGTTCTCTATTTCTCAGCCGCTCTCTCTCTCTCTCTCTCTCTCTCTCCCTCGGTCTCTCACTCTCGGTCTCTTCCGCTCTCTCGCTCTCTTTCCCTCTCTGGTTCTCTTCTCCTTCTTCTTTTTTTTTTCCCGTGTCTTTTCTCTTCCTTGGGCTGGTGGGTTTGATTTTATTCGGCTAAGTGATAAACATCACTTGATATTATCCAAATCTTTGATTGATGACATGGCAATGCTCATCCTTATCCCATTAATTACAAACCAACCTATTTTCTTTGTTTTCTTTCAAATGGGTCTCTTAAAATTGTTACAACCACGTCCTTTCATACAATCATTTAATTAAATCCATCACCGAACGGATTATAATTATATGATTTGAACCGAGAATTTTCTCGTTCGTTCTCGAATAATTTAAATATATTTAAGGTTTCTCGGAATTAATTCTCGTCCTTAAGAATTTATTTCTTAATTTAATTTCCGGAATGTTTCCTCGGAATTAATTTACTAATCGAGATAAACTCGATAATTCCTTTGTTTATTCCGAGATTTCCATAACCTTAATATATTTAAAATTAATTCGATAAATCCATTGGAGTATAATTCACTCGAGAATTTAGTTGTAACAACGGAAACTCGCTTATTACTTCCAAATCTCCAAATACGAGTGACGCAGAAACTTGTCCTTACAATCCCTACCCCCTTAAGTTAGTTTCGTCCTCGAAACTTAAAGAAAAGCAGGGTACTCCTTTTGCATCACACTATTGAGTTTCCAGATAATTTTCCATCTTCAGAAAAGAAGAGAGGATATAACTTCCTCTAAACATGTCATCGCTTAATGAACAGCAGATTGATTCTAGTCTTAAGATAGTTACTTCCTAACTGTTAGATATAACTAACCAGGAATCTACTCCATCATCTACCAAGATCAAGAACTTGACTAGGACACAACAGACGAACATGCATAGTTCCCACATACAGGAATGCATAACTGAAGAGTAAAGGATAGGAATCTAACCGGTTCTTCCAGACGATGACTCCTTTACTTCATCTCCATAGATGCTAAAGACGCGAGCTTTGGTCTTAGGTTGATTCTTCAGGTAAGCGATCTTCTCTTCTGAAACGTGACAATCCCGTGCAAAATGACCTTCTAAGCCACACCGGTAGCAGCTTGAGGTTCCTATGCGACACTCGCCTGAGTGCTTTCTGCCGCACTTGTTGCACGTAGGGAAATCATTAACCCTTGGCCTCTTGTACTTGTTCTCGTTTTGATTTCCTCTGTAGCTTCCTTCATTTCCCTGCGCCCTAGACCTGGAGTTTCTATCCCAACTCTTTTTCTTCTTGTCGGTGAAGTTCTTCTTCTCGACTTCTGCTACAGATTCCTGTAGGATGGTCATTGACTCGCCAGCTGGATTGGCTTGTGCTATACGCCAACCATCAATCCTTAACGCCATTTGAACGGCATTCGCATAAGTTCGTGGCCCAACGTCGCCACTATCAACCTGACGCACAATTTCCACATTGAGTCCATGCATAAACTTCATCTTGCGCGACTGATCCGTCGGTACCATAGAGGGCGAAAACTTTGCAAGCTCATCAAACTTGGCTATATACTCAGCTACAGAGAGCTTCCCTTGCTTAAGATCCATAAACTCTCGTACCTTACCCGAGAGATTAGCTTCACCCAGGTACTTCTCATAAAATAGGTTGATAAAACGATTCCATGTAATATGAGAAACATCATCATAGAGTGCGATTACTTCCCACCAACTTCGAGCTTCAAGTTCCAGCTGGTTCACAGCACATGCAACCCTCTCAGCATCTGTAAGTTGCATGTACGTGAAGATCTGTTGGATCCTTTTAATCCAATTTTCCGCAAGGGAAGGATCAGCATCTCCATTGAAAGTCGGTGGTTTCTGCTTACGAAAACGCTCATATACAGGCTCCCCGACAGTCGGTGCCATTATCGGAATCTGGAACAGCGGAACCTCATCTGGCGCCATAGCTTGAGCTTGTGGTGGCGCTTGTACATTCTGACCATCTGGATTCCTATTCATATTTGGCACGTGCTCACCTTGTCCTCCAGGTTGTTCTGGTCGATGCGCCTGGGGTTCAGGGTCCTGTTGTCCCTGTGGAGGTTGCTGCTCATTCATTCGTGCAATAAGTTGCGTGATCAACCTGTTCTGCTCTTCTATTTGAGCATCCCTTCGACGAGCATCTTCTGCTTGGCGCTCTAAAGCCCTGCTAATCTCAGTCATTTCTTGTGAAAGATTCGTCTGCGTTTGCTTCTTAGGTCCCATTCTTAATCTCTACTTCACCTATAAGTAGGAATGGGTAAGCACACGGTTATCCTAATATAACCACTATCTTTCACAAAGACTCAACAAGATATTATAGATAAGGCTATCTTGGACATCAACTGACTTATAAGTAAGTAAGATAGTGTATGTACGACCACAAGTCTACAGAAACGGCTCAACCTGGGCTCTGATACCAAAAATTCTGTCACGACCCGCGAGCATTAGCTCGCCCGTGAGCCGCGGCAGATTTCTCCGTATCTTACTTGACATAAATAAAATTCATAAAAACTTTGGTGGAAGCGCTTCCTAAAAACATTTTCTAGAAAAACTTTTAAAATATTTACATAAACGTCTCAAAACTATGGGCGAATTTTTCGTTTTTCCTACAACATACTATTTAAAATTTTACAAACAAAAAGACTCGTCTCTTTTTAAAAACAAAACAGACTCATTCGCCCTTGACTTAGCCACAGGTCGGCAGCCGTACATACACACGCCTACTTACTTACCGGTTTCGCTGATGCTCTGCTCAGTCTTCTTTGGCCTTTCCTTTATCTACAATATCAAGATAATAACTGTGAGTCGAAAGACTCAGTAAGCGGATATCTACATATCTAATGCACAATGCACATAACACATAAACAATACATAACATGAGATCATATCTTTTCATAACTTGCGGAAGTATCGGCTTAGGTCCCGATAAATCCACCTTACTTGAGAATCAATCGGCTTAGGTCCCGATAGATTCATCCTGCTTAGGAATCACTCAGCTTAGGTCCCGAGAGATTCCTCTTACTTAAGAATTCACCAGCTTAGGTCCCGGTGATTCACATCATAAACATACTTGCTTTAATCATAACTATGGAATTACCAGCTTAGGTCCCGGTAACTCCTCTTACTTGAGAATATGCCAGCTTAGGTCCCGGCAATTCCCATCATACAATACATTTCCTGCTCGGGATCCCTTAATGATATCCGCACGACACATGTCTTATTGGCGCCAGACAGGAGGGTGCACAGTCTCCTGCCTAATCCCCATGTGGTACCAGCACGAAGCATAATAGGTACCTGCTAACAAGGGGTATATGTCGGAGGCGGTACCATTCTGTGTTTTCTCTTTAATTAACTTAACATGAGAGACTGCTTAATTCGGGTTTAATCCCGATCTTAACATATATTCTTTTCGCTTATTAACTCGTGAATTATAAGATCTTGAGATGCGACTCCCAAAGATCCTATCATAATATTCTCGCTTTTGAATACGAGTCTTAGTTTCAGTCTCTCATAATCCAGTTCACTAGGACTGGATCTCTGGAAGGTGGCTAACTAAACACATAGCAAAGGCTCGGGTTCCTAGTTACCTCTAGCCATTTTTGTTAGCCGGACTAATTCCGTTTCCCAATTCGTTAGCGGCTTAAAGCCCTTAATCTTGATAGTGAATTGTCTTTTGGTTTATCTTACTCTTGCTTACTAGAAAGCATATAGAAAATGCACGTACAATATATGTATATATATAAAGATATATATATATATATAATATTTCTTGATATTGTAGGTGCCTATAATCCACTTACCCGGATAACGATTCTTTCGAATCCTGAGATCTTCTCTTCCAGATAAAAGGGTTCTTCTTAACTTCACGTATAACCCAGTCCTCGTAAGCTTCTCCTGCTAATCCTTATAGCAATCTGGACGTATCTATGGAAGAGAAAGATCGAAATCGAGCATACTCAGTATCTCGTCCATTGATCTACTAACGTACACACTTCTACTAAAAGAAAGCTCATAAGGAACGTATTCAAAACGTCCTCCTAGTCACGCTACTCAGAGCGTCTAAAAAAACAAACATCAGGGAATACATGACAGAACAGAGACGGGAAAGAATCGACGCCTAAGAACAAGGCCTTAACAACTTCCCTGATCTAGGCTAAGAAACGCCCCACTATTCGACCACCTATTCTTTTGACGGGACAAAGCCCATTGCTTAGGATAGGTTCCCGAGGTCGAAACTAAAAGAAAAGAACGTATAAAGAAGTTATTACTAACAATCCATATCATATATAGGTTATATGAAAATAACTCAAACCGACACTTCTTGATTATGTTCTAGAAAATATTCTTTTGACTTGTCTCTTTTTATTGACAAGTTATACGTATTTGAGAACGTAAATGAAACATTTCTCGTTGATATTCTTTTTCTAAAGTAAACGAGTCGAGCTTATAGTCGAACTCGGTTTTGAAACGTAAATTAAATGAAGATACTAAATAATTTAATTGAATCATCAACGAGTTTAGTAACGATACATATTAATTTATTTTTCTTAACGACTTACATAAAACGAGCTTGATTATAAAACATACTAATACTTATACATCACGACATATCCCACAACACAAACTAAAAAAAAAAGGTTCGCGACTAGAGTCGAGACTCGGGAAATTTCTCGACTTGCTAACACTAAACCGAGACTTCGCGAGTCTCCGAACGAAAACCCGACGGCCGTTAATAGCCCTCGAGAGCCGCCACAGCGTCACTGCCGTCCCCGGCCCAACAGCTCGTCCCAACCGAGCCGATGAACCTCGCTGACCAGCCCCACTCCGTCGTCACTCGCGCAACAGCTCCGCCAACCTTCGGACAGCCTCTTCGCCATCCCGAGCCGCTGCCCCGAGACCTGTTCAGCCCACCTAAAACGAGCCTAGACTCTCAAGATATATAACTCACACGCACAACAACGAAACAACCGTTAACTCCTATTCTCAAACTAGAAACAACATCAAGCTCAGAATCACGTCCCAAAAATCAAGATCAAACACACGGCTAGAACCATACTACACGGCCAAGACCAAAACCACACCCAAACCCGTCCAAAACCAAGAACACCACCATAATCAGAGGAATCATCACCGAAATCAACTCTTGAACCATTAATTTCGCTTAACATCGAAAACCCCCAAATCCCAACCCTAAAATTTCGAACCCTAGAGATAAAAATCTCTCTTACCTCAGGTGAAATTGGTGGGTTCGAGTCTTCTCCGGCCCTTTCTCCCTTCTTTCCCGGCGATCTCCTCTCAGCCGGTGTCCTCGGCGGCTCACGGCGGTGGTTCGTCTCTTCTCGGTCCGCGCGCACGTCCAGCGACTTTGGGTCTCGGTCCTGGTGGCTCGTCGGCCGAGCGTCCCCTTCGCGAGCTCACCCCCTCGCTCTCTCGTTCTCTATTTCTCAGCCGCTCTCTCTCTCTCTCTCTCTCTCTCCCTCGGTCTCTCACTCTCGGTCTCTTCCGCTCTCTCGCTCTCTTTCCCTCTCTGGTTCTCTTCTCCTTCTTCTTTTTTTTTTCCCGTGTCTTTTCTCTTCCTTGGGCTGGTGGGTTTGATTTTATTCGGCTAAGTGATAAACATCACTTGATATTATCCAAATCTTTGATTGATGACATGGCAATGCTCATCCTTATCCCATTAATTACAAACCAACCTATTTTCTTTGTTTTCTTTCAAATGGGTCTCTTAAAATTGTTACAACCACGTCCTTTCATACAATCATTTAATTAAATCCATCACCGAACGGATTATAATTATATGATTTGAACCGAGAATTTTCTCGTTCGTTCTCGAATAATTTAAATATATTTAAGGTTTCTCGGAATTAATTCTCGTCCTTAAGAATTTATTTCTTAATTTAATTTCCGGAATGTTTCCTCGGAATTAATTTACTAATCGAGATAAACTCGATAATTCCTTTGTTTATTCCGAGATTTCCATAACCTTAATATATTTAAAATTAATTCGATAAATCCATTGGAGTATAATTCACTCGAGAATTTAGTTGTAACAACGGAAACTCGCTTATTACTTCCAAATCTCCAAATACGAGTGACGCAGAAACTTGTCCTTACAATCCCTACCCCCTTAAGTTAGTTTCGTCCTCGAAACTTAAAGAAAAGCAGGGTACTCCTTTTGCATCACACTATTGAGTTTCCAGATAATTTTCCATCTTCAGAAAAGAAGAGAGGATATAACTTCCTCTAAACATGTCATCGCTTAATGAACAGCAGATTGATTCTAGTCTTAAGATAGTCACTTCCTAACTGTTAGATATAACTAACCAGGAATCTACTCCATCATCTACCAAGATCAAGAACTTGACTAGGACACAACAGACGAACATGCATAGTTCCCACATACAGGAATGCATAACTGAAGAGTAAAGGATAGGAATCTAACCGGTTCTTCCAGACGATGACTCCTTTACTTCATCTCCATAGATGCTAAAGACGCGAGCTTTGGTCTTAGGTTGATTCTTCAAGTAAGCGATCTTCTCTTCTGAAACGTGACAATCCCGTGCAAAATGACCTTCTAAGCCACACCGGTAGCAGCTTGAGGTTCCTATGCGACACTCGCCTGAGTGCTTTCTGCCGCACTTGTTGCACGTAGGGAAATCATTAACCCTTGGCCTCTTGTACTTGTTCTCGTTTTGATTTCCTCTGTAGCTTCCTTCATTTCCCTGCGCCCTAGACCTGGAGTTTCTATCCCAACTCTTTTTCTTCTTGTCGGTGAAGTTCTTCTTCTCGACTTCTGCTACAGATTCCTGTAGGATGGTCATTGACTCGCCAGCTGGATTGGCTTGTGCTATACGCCAACCATCAATCCTTAACGCCATTTGAACGGCATTCGCATAAGTTCGTGGCCCAACGTCGCCACTATCAACCTGACGCACAATTTCCACATTGAGTCCATGCATAAACTTCATCTTGCGCGACTGATCCGTCGGTACCATAGAGGGCGAAAACTTTGCAAGCTCATCAAACTTGGCTATATACTCAGCTACAGAGAGCTTCCCTTGCTTAAGATCCATAAACTCTCGTACCTTACCCGAGAGATTAGCTTCACCCAGGTACTTCTCATAAAATAGGTTGATAAAACGATTCCATGTAATATGAGAAACATCATCATAGAGTGCGATTACTTCCCACCAACTTCGAGCTTCAAGTTCCAGCTGGTTCACAGCACATGCAACCCTCTCAGCATCTGTAAGTTGCATGTACGTGAAGATCTGTTGGATCCTTTTAATCCAATTTTCCGCAAGGGAAGGATCAGCATCTCCATTGAAAGTCGGTGGTTTCTGCTTACGAAAACGCTCATATACAGGCTCCCCGACAGTCGGTGCCATTATCGGAATCTGGAACAGCGGAACCTCATCTGGCGCCATAGCTTGAGCTTGTGGTGGCGCTTGTACATTCTGACCATCTGGATTCCTATTCATATTTGGCACGTGCTCACCTTGTCCTCCAGGTTGTTCTGGTCGATGCGCCTGGGGTTCAGGGTCCTGTTGTCCCTGTGGAGGTTGCTGCTCATTCATTCGTGCAATAAGTTGCGTGATCAACCTGTTCTGCTCTTCTATTTGAGCATCCCTTCGACGAGCATCTTCTGCTTGGCGCTCTAAAGCCCTGCTAATCTCAGTCATTTCTTGTGAAAGATTCGTCTGCGTTTGCTTCTTAGGTCCCATTCTTAATCTCTACTTCACCTATAAGTAGGAATGGGTAAGCACACGGTTATCCTAATATAACCACTATCTTTCACAAAGACTCAACAAGATATTATAGATAAGGCTATCTTGGACATCAACTGACTTATAAGTAAGTAAGATAGTGTATGTACGACCACAAGTCTACAGAAACGGCTCAACCTGGGCTCTGATACCAAAAATTCTGTCACGACCCGCGAGCATTAGCTCGCCCGCGAGCCGCGGCAGATTTCTCCGTATCTTACTTGACATAAATAAAATTCATAAAAACTTTGGTGGAAGCGCTTCCTAAAAACATTTTCTAGAAAAACTTTTAAAATATTTACATAAACGTCTCAAAACTATGGGCGAATTTTTCGTTTTTCCTACAACATACTATTTAAAATTTTACAAACAAAAAGACTCGTCTCTTTTTAAAAACAAAACAGACTCATTCGCCCTTGACTTAGCCACAGGTCGGCAGCCGTACATACACACGCCTACTTACTTACCGGTTTCGCTGATGCTCTGCTCAGTCTTCTTTGGCCTTTCCTTTATCTACAATATCAAGATAATAACTGTGAGTCGAAAGACTCAGTAAGCGGATATCTACATATCTAATGCACAATGCACATAACACATAAACAATACATAACATGAGATCATATCTTTTCATAACTTGCGGAAGTATCGGCTTAGGTCCCGATAAATCCACCTTACTTGAGAATCAATCGGCTTAGGTCCCGATAGATTCATCCTGCTTAGGAATCACTCAGCTTAGGTCCCGAGAGATTCCTCTTACTTAAGAATTCACCAGCTTAGGTCCCGGTGATTCACATCATAAACATACTTGCTTTAATCATAACTATGGAATTACCAGCTTAGGTCCCGGTAACTCCTCTTACTTGAGAATATGCCAGCTTAGGTCCCGGCAATTCCCATCATACAATACATTTCCTGCTCGGGATCCCTTAATGATATCCGCACGACACATGTCTTATTGGCGCCAGACAGGAGGGTGCACAGTCTCCTGCCTAATCCCCATGTGGTACCAGCACGAAGCATAATAGGTACCTGCTAACAAGGGGTATATGTCGGAGGCGGTACCATTCTGTGTTTTCTCTTTAATTAACTTAACATGAGAGACTGCTTAATTCGGGTTTAATCCCGATCTTAACATATATTCTTTTCGCTTATTAACTCGTGAATTATAAGATCTTGAGATGCGACTCCCAAAGATCCTATCATAATATTCTCGCTTTTGAATACGAGTCTTAGTTTCAGTCTCTCATAATCCAGTTCACTAGGACTGGATCTCTGGAAGGTGGCTAACTAAACACATAGCAAAGGCTCGGGTTCCTAGTTACCTCTAGCCATTTTTGTTAGCCGGACTAATTCCGTTTCCCAATTCGTTAGCGGCTTAAAGCCCTTAATCTTGATAGTGAATTGTCTTTTGGTTTATCTTACTCTTGCTTACTAGAAAGCATATAGAAAATGCACGTACAATATATGTATATATATAAAGATATATATATATATATATATATATATATAATATTTCTTGATATTGTAGGTGCCTATAATCCACTTACCCGGATAACGATTCTTTCGAATCCTGAGATCTTCTCTTCCAGATAAAAGGGTTCTTCTTAACTTCACGTATAATTCACAAGGCCCAATAAATCTTATTTTGGCCGAGTGAAACTTGTCATCAAATGACCATGTCAAAAAATTTATTGACATTCATTTCATCCTATGTCTCAAAAGACAAAAATACCCTTTTGACTATTTTCGTTCTTGTTTTGACTTAGCTTCCAGTTTAACTATTCCTATCGATGTGATTCGTGACAGTGACCTCATGGACCCAAATGAACAAAGCTTGAGCTAAAAACTTGGACTCAAAAGTTCACAAACCTTTTCCAAGTTTAGCTTAATGCCAACTGACTCCACTAAAGAGCTGACACTGAAAATCTCTCGGTTCAAATGAATTTGTTTTCTACTCAAGAATTTGACCTAATTATGATGAGCGGATCCACTGAATATTATCTATGTTTACCCTTCATGAATGTCATCAGCTAGTCGGGATTTACTAAATTACCATTTTACCCTTCTAGCTGTTATTTCCTCAACTCCTTTGTCGCTTGTGAATAAGTTAGAAACAATGTATTGACGAGGAGCTAACAAGTCACATTGTTTCATCCAAAAGAGTCAGGACTCAATTTGGACACTGGCCAGTTCATTTATTCACACTCCAAGGAACAAAGCATGAGGTGACATACATTGCATTTCAGCAATCTTGTACATGAATTCCATATCTATGAGAACTTCACAAAGTTACTCATGACAGACTCACAACTTAGTACTTCACCAATAGGCCTTGTTCGGAATCACATAGTGAGTCCGAACTTTGACTTTCTCAAATGAGAATACTAAGGTGTGACATGGCATGTCTCATTTCAGGATTAAGGTAAGCATGATGCAATTCATACATAGTGACTTCGAGACATAAGAGGTTAAATGGTTTGTTCTTATATTGTCTCTAGAAGTGCACTGGTCAATTCAGTATATTCGGAAGATACCTAGAAGAACTATAGAGTCCCAAACTCTCAATGCCTCATAACCAGACATCATAGATTCTTCTAACAATCATACTGAGGTCAATAGTCCTTTGACCCTAAGATTGCGAATATATCGTTTTAAGCAAACTACGAAGAGTTTGTTCATGCAAATCTACATTTGTCTCTTCGTAAGTTGTTAAGTTTGTTTATGGACTAAAAGACTAAGGTTTTATCATAAAGCTTCAGACAAGGAAGATTGAATGAACGTTTCAACTTTATTAATGAATAGATAGGCAATTACAAGCTAGAGTCTTCATGAGACTTTATTACATCAAATGTACAAAATAAAGACTACAACTCTTCTTGTGGGCACCATTGACAACAGATTCCTGGTTCTTATGAGTCTTGGATAGATACGTGATCATGCTCGGCTCCTTGGCTGCGTAGTCGCCCTTCACCTGGTTCACAATTAGTTGTGAGTCGCAATGCATACCTCAATTTTTCCCTATCGGGGTTCGTGAGTACGACGTCGGCGCCAGCCCCCTGGGCATTTGATGCGCCGTGTACGTGCAAGTCCCAGACCAGCCTTCTCGGGTCACTGGTCCTTTTCTTCGACAACTCGTCGTGGTCGTTCTCCTTGTCTTGCTTGTCTCCGTCTATTGGGGGCGTGCTGGTGAATTCCGCCACAAAGTCGGTGAGGGCCTGGCCTTTGATAGCGATTCTTGGTTGAAACTAGACTCCGTACTCGCCCAGCTCTTGGGACCATATGGCCATTCGTGACGAGGTCCCTTTTTGCAGAGCCTTTTCGATGGGATGTCCCGTGCGCACCACGATCGGATGTGCTTGAAAGTAAGGGCACAATTTTCTCACGCTCGTGACAAGGGCGAGGGACAATCTCTCAATTTCCGGGTATCGAGTCTCAGCGTCAAGGAGCGCCTTGCTAATGTAGTAGACCAGCCATTGGACCTTGTCTTCCTCGTGTATGAGGACCGCGCTCACGGCCCTGTCGAAAACCGTGAAATAGACATACAAGGTCTCACTGTCTTTCGGTTTTAAAAGGAACAGAGAGGAGCTGAAGTAGGTCTTCACTTCGCGGAACGCCTTTTCATACTCCTCCATCCATACGATCCCGTCAGTCATTTTCAATGCTTTAAAGAATGGTTGGAACCTGTCGGTGGCCTTGGACACGAATCGCGTTAAGGCGGCGATTCTTCCCGTCAAACTTTGTACTTCTTTAACCTTCTGTGGTGACCTCATTTCCAAGATCGCCTTCAATTTTTCGGGATTAGCCTCGATCCCATGGCGGCTCACCATGTAGCCCTGGAATTTTCCGGACTCAACTCCGAAAGCGCACTTGTTGGGGTTGAGCTTCATTTTGTAGCGCCGCAGGATCGTGAACATTTCCCTGAGGTCTCGGACGTGTTCATGGGCTTTGAGACTTTTGACCAGCATGTCATCCATGTAGACCTCCATTGTTTTTCCAATCTATTTGGCGAACATTCGATTTACCAACCTTTAGTACGTAGCACCCGTGTTTTTTAGGCCAAAAGGCATGACCTTGTAGCAATAGAGTTCGCGGTTCGTAACGAAGGTGGTCTTGATCTGATCCGGTTCATGCATGCAGATCTGATTGTATCCCGAATAGGCGTCCATGAAGCTTAGCAGCTCATGGCCCGCCGTGGCATCAACTAGTTATTCAATTCATGGGAGAGGAAAGTTGTCCTTCGGGCAGGCCTTGTTGAGATCTTTGTAATCTATGCAGATCCGCCACTTTCCGTTTGGCTTCTTCCCCATGACGACATTGGACACCCACTTGGGGTGTTTCGCCTCCCTAATGAAGTTGGCGGTGAGAAGCTTGTCAACTTCTTCACCAATGGCCTGGTATCTCTCCTCATTGAACGCTCGTCTCGGCTGGACGTGTTCGGTCACTCTTTTGTCGTCGTTGAGGCGGTGGACCATTATCTCGGCGTCGATCCCCGGCATGTCGGCGTGTGTCCACCCAAAGACGTGTTTGGACTCGCGGAGGAAGGCCGCAAGTTGGAGTCGGATCTCGGTCGGGAGTTGGGCGCCTACCTTGACTACTTGGTCAGGTTTGGCGTCGTCCAGCACAATGGGAACGAGGTCATCCGGTTTCTCCACCTTTCGACGCTCGACATCATCCCTTTGGGCAGCTCCTCGAAGGGGCCTCCTTCCACGATTCCGCACGGGAACTTGTCTCCGAGTTGCAAGACGGTGCTCGCCATCTTTCCCTTCATCTTTCCATCCACCCCCTGGACGTAGCACATTCTCGCCATTGATTGGTCTCCCATTATTATGGCGATTCCCTTCTCAGTCAGGAATTTCATCATCAGATGGTAGGTGGAAGTTATGGCCTTCAGCCGGTTAAGAGTCAGGCGACCTATGATGATGTTGTACGCGCACTGCTGATCCACAATCAGGAGAGATGGTTGATCCCCCCAGGAATCCCGAAGGTGACTGGGAGGTCGATGGTGCCCTCTGTCATGATCCTCTCCCCGGAGAAGCCGAAGAGTGGGGTCAAGATCGGGATCGGTCTCAGCCCGGTCAGCTTTATCTTGTCCAGAGCTGATTTGAAGATGATGTCGGCCGAGCTGCCATTGTCAATCAGGATCCTACGGACGAGGTTGTTAGCGACTCGGGCCGAGACGACTATCGCGTCATTGTGCGGGTGGAGAACATGGATTTAAAGGGGGCCGGAGGCGGAACCTCATACGTGTGGTTGATATGATGGGCTATCTTCCCCTGAGAGACTTCCTGCACGTACCTCTTTCTTTACGTGCTTGAGTCCCCAAACTCTAGTCCTACCATGATCGAGCCCACAACGTGCATTTGTGAGCTCTCCGGTTCATTGTCGCCATTCGGTCAGTGATGGTTACCGTCGTCTGACCCTTCCTTTCTTGTCGCGGGCGTTCTCCGCCCGCTGCAGCTGTCCCGATCGTTCTGAGAACGTATTCCTTCAACTTCCGGTCTTGGATAAGGGCTTCAATCTGACGTTTGAGCTGGTAGCATTCGGACGTCAGGTGCCCGTGGTCTTGGTGGTATTCGCAAAATTTACTTTGATCCCGCTTCGCGTGATCCTTTGTAAGAGGAGCGGGGTTTCCTAGCTTGTTGCGGCGTAAAGCCAGGATCCGCTCTTGCGGAGTGTTGAGAGGGGTGAATGCTGAAAACTTCCGGAAGCTGTCAACATGTGAGGGCCTTGGCCCGGGGAGGGAGCGACCGTTAGGGGTCTAGCCTCCCTTGTTTCTCCTCTTTTGAGGGTCGGGGCGATCCCCGTCCTAATCATCATGACGGAGACCGCCTTGTCCCCTAGCTTTCCGGCCGTCTCAGCCATCTAGGTAGTCCTCGATCCCCATATAAGTGCGGGCTCTTGACATGAGCTCTGCCATGTCCCTCAGGACCTTTCCAACAATAGACTTGAGGAAGTCGCTCATGTGAACTCCCTCCGTGATCGCCGTGATGGCGTCCTTATCATCGAATCCTTCAACCTTTTGGGATTCTTTAGTGAAGCGAGCTAGATACTGCCTCAAGGTCTCATCTCTTCGCTACCGGATGGACAGGAAGTACGTCTTTGATTTCTTCTTTCCACTAGAGTGGCAAACCGAGCGAGGAAGGCCTCTCGCAAGGCCCGGAAGGATGAGATGCTCCCCGACCTTAGGCTTCGGAACCACTCAAATTCTGACCCAGTGAGGGTCAGGCTGAAGGCTTGGCACAGGGTGGCGTCCGATTGCCCCTGCATCGACATCCACGTCTCGTAATGCTGGATGTGGAAGTTTGGGTCCTTCCGTCCATCGTAGGGAGAGATGGACGGTAACTTAAAATTCCCTACGCATGGGTGCGCAATAATTTGAGCGAAGAAGGGAGACTATGACTCCTCGATCCCGCCGTACTGCCTCTATCCTCCTAATTCCCTCATCTCAATGATCTGATTTTGGAGGCTTTAGATCATCGTCACCATGTCAAGCCCATTGGCTGGGCTGACCGCCGAGGCTGTGGGAGTCGCATGTTGGCGTTCGTTGGACGCTTGGTCCCTAGCGTTGGCCTGAGGTCGGCAAAGGGTGGTGGCAGGGAGCGCGTCCCTTCGGGAGTTGAGCCTTTGACGGAGGTCCTCTCTTTGGCTGGGCAAGGCAACCCTTGGTCGGGTCGCCCGGCGAGCGTCGCGGCAGTCGGACCCATCATCTCTGAGGGCAGCTCTCTCCCCGGTGGGGGGCCGTGTCTGGCTACCTCTTGAGGGTGAGGGGGCGAACCCCTGAGAATAGGAGCGCGAGCATTGGCATGCCGGCGGGGTTGGCCCGACCGTGGCATCCCTCATCCTTTCAGACCGGGAGCGTACGAGGCTGGGGGTTGCCTCATTGGTCCTAGACTCCCCTTCGTAGTGGGGGTTAGAGTCGCCATGACTAGGACAACCCACGACGTCGTAGCCGAGAACGTCAGCAATAAGCGTGCTGTCCACGCCGGGGCGGTCTAGGAGCTCGGCGAGCCTCCGAGCCGTGTCTTCACGAGGCTGCCCTCCTAGGCGAGGTTTCTGAGGCCGTACCTTGAGCCCGTCGCTCGGGTGCCTGTAGAAGTGGTCAGGACTTGACTCATCTTTCGAGAGTCGTAAAGGTTGAAAGGAAAGAGGTTGGAAGGGAGAGCGTCGTCAAGGTCGGGAGCTCCCCTCCTTCTAGCGCCAAAATGTTGTCGCTCATTTTCGGAAAACTATTTAGGAGCCCCAAACGGTTCGACCCAAGGCCGGACCAAGTGGTCGCGTTCGGGCTCGAGCGTCTCGAACTCGGTATCCCGAGTTCTCCCTAGCTATGAGTGATGTTTGCCTCGTCCTTCGTTGGTCCTGCAAGAGAAGGAAATGATGAACTACAAAGAGGAAACAGAGGGGGTGCCTTTGTTTACCTCTCTGACACTCAACATTAGGAGGATTGAGGTGAGATATAGAGAGTTTAGTGTTTAGAGCGCCGAAGCTTGAGAGAAACGAGTGAAGTACGAGTTCAGCAGCGTTTCACTACTCCATTTCGGATTACCTAACTCGAGAGGTCGATCCTCGTATTTAAAGGCGACCAAGGAGCGTTTGGAGGCCTCTTGGACGAGTGACGACCCAGGACCGGCCGAGTGCGGCCCTAAGCCGGCCATTGGCCGAGTAACGGCCCAGGGCCGGCCATCGGCCAGGTGACGGCCCTAGGCCGGCCATCGGGCGAGTGACGGCCCTGGGCCAATCGTCGGCCGAGTGACGGCCCTTGGCCGGCTATTGGCCGAGTGATGGTCCAGGTGTTGGAATTGATCTAGGGTTTAAGAAAAAGATTAAACGCTTCGGGAAGCGGCGGAATTTTTAAAAATTTTATTTACAAGTAAAAACAGTTTTTACTAACCTAGACAAAGAGCAAGTACATGTAATTAAAAACTAATATGAGCTAGAAGTTTACTAACCTTTCTTGAAGCTTGAACTTTGAAGAAGATTTTGGAAAGTTTGCAACGCTCGTCTCCCCTCGCAGCACGTCTCTCTTTCTTTCCTCGGCACCTCGAGCAACCACGAAAGTTTCTATCACTAAATCACTCGAAATAAAAGAATTAGTGAGTGGGCACTTTTAAACACTACGACTTAAGAACAAGTCTTGAAGTCGCAGAGCTAAACACTAGGTCGAGTGAGGACCTAGGTGCCAAAACAAGAATAATCGAAAATGAACTAGAGAGAGAGAGAGAGGAGTTTCGGCCAAAGTTCTAGAGAGAGAGAGAGAGTCTCTCAAATCTCTTAAACTTGGATGAATGAAATGTGAGGAAATGAGGCTCCTATTTATAGGAGAGGTCTCACCTTCAATAAGGTAGTTTCCTCTTCTATAGAATATCACATATTCATGAGCCAATTTCCTCTTTTTCCCTTTGAGACACTCGGCCAACACAAGGCTTCTAGAAGCCTTGATTTGTTTCCTATTTTGTTCAAGGCTTGCTATTTCTCTCAACATGGCCGATTCCCTTATGCATGCATATGCAAATTTGTTTCCTCTTTTTCTTTTGGCAAGTATCTAAATACATTTATGCACAAAATAAACTCTCCTATTTCTCTATAGGGTAGGCGCCCAACATGTCTCTAGAAGGAGCTTCTAGAAGCTTCTTCATTTATTCATGAGAACATGAAAAAGGCCCATTAAGAATTTTCAATAAAACTCTTATGAAATGAAATTAATTCATGAGGCCCAATGATCAAGTCATGGCCGAGTGACATTAAGTCATCAAATGAACTTGTCAAAAAATTTATTGACATTCATTTCATCCTTTGTCTCAAAAGACAAAAATACCCTTTTAACTATATTCGTTCTTGTTTTGACTTAGCTTCCAGTTTAACTATTCCTATCGATGTGATTCGTGACAGTGACCTCATGGACCCAAATGAACAAAGCTTGAGCTAAACACTTGGACTCAAAAATTCACAAACCTTTTCCAAGTTTAGCTTAATGCCAACTGACTCCACTAAAGAGCTGACACTGAAAATCTCTCGGTTCAAATGAATTTGTTTTCTACTCAAGAACTCGACCTAATTATGATGAGCGGATCCACTGAATATTATCTATGTTTACCCTTCGTGAATGTCATCAGCTAGTCGGGATTTACTAAATTACCATTTTACCCTTCTAGCTGTTATTTCCTCAACTCCTTTGTCGCTTGTGAATAAGTTAGAAACAATGTATATGACGAGGAGCTAACAAGTCACATTGTTTCATCCAAAAGAGTCAGGACTCAATTTGGACACTGGCCAGTTCATTTATTCACACTCCAAGGAACAAAGCATGAGGTGACATACATTGCATTTCAGCAATCTTGTACATGAATTCCATATCTATGAGAACTTCACAAAGTTACTCATGACATTCTCACAACTTAGTACTTCACCAACAGGCCCTGTTCGGAATCACATAGTGAGTCCGAACTCTGACTTTCTCAAATGAGAATACTAAGGTATGAAATGACATGTCTCATTTCAGGATTAAGGTAAGCATGATGCAATTCATACATAGTGACTTCGAGACATAAGAGGTTAAATGGTTTATTCTTATCTTGTCTCTAGAAGAGCACTGGTCAATTCAGTACCTTCGGAAGATACCTAGAAGAACTATAGAGTCTCCAACTCTCAATGCCTCATAACCAGACATCATAGATTCTTCTAACAATCATACTGAGGTCAATAGTCCTTTGACCCTTTGATTGCGAATATATCGTTTTAAGCAAACTACGAAGAGTTTGTTCATGCAAATCTACATTTGTCTCTTCGTAAGTTGTTAAGTTTGTTTATGGACTAAAAGACTAAGGTTTTATCATAAAGCTTCAAACAAAGAAAGAATGAATGAACGTTTCAACTTTATTATTGAATGAATAGGCAATTACAAGCAAGAGTCTTAATGAGACTTTATTACATCAAATGTACAAAATAAAGATCACAACTCTTCTTGTGGGCACTATTGACAACAAACTCCCACTTGACTCAAAGAAGATGTGTATAGTCTTTCATGCCTAATCCCTCACGATGTTGGTCGAAGACCTTGTTCGCTAGGGCCTTGGTGAATGGATCTGCGAGGTTGTCCACCGTTGAGATCTTCTTCACTTCCACGTCTCCGCGCTGCACGATCTCTCGAATCAAATGGTATTTCCTCTCAATATGCTTAGAGCGCTTATGGCTTCTAGGTTCCTTTGAGTTAGCGACAGCCCCACTATTATCACAATAAAGGGTCATGGGCTCGTCGACGTTTGGAACAACTTCCAAATACTTAAGGAATTTTCTAAGCCATACAGCCTCTTTGGATGCTTCACATGCAGCCACATATTCTGCTTCCATTGTGGAGTCAGCAATGCAAGATTGCTTAATACTTCTCCACACAACAGCTCCACCATTAAGGATGAACACAGATCCCGAAGTGGATTTCCTGGAATCCTTATCCGCTTGAAAATCGGAGTCGGTATATCCCGTCATAGTCAGGTCAGTACCTGAGTATGTAAGCATCAAGTTCCTAGTTCTTCGAAGATACTTAAGAACATGCTTAACAGCAATCCAGTGCTCGGGTCCAGGGTTCAATTGGAAACGGCTAACTACACCAACGGCGAAACATATATCAGGTCTAGTGCAAAGCATAGCATACATGAGGCTTCCTACGGCAGAGGCGTAAGGAATTTTCCTCATGTCTTCAATCTCTTGTGCAGTCTTGGGAGACTGGTCCTTAGAGAGTGAAACTCCATGCCTAAAGGGTGTTTGGCCCTTCTTGGAGTCTTGCATCGAGAAGCGATCCATCACCTTATCAATATAAGATGCTTGAGAGAGCGACAGGGTCCGGTTTTTCCTATCTCGAAAGATTTGGATCCCCAGAATGTACGCGGCTTCTCCTAGATCCTTCATATCGAATTGCTTTGCCAGCCAGACCTTAACCTCAGATAACTTACCCACGTCATTACCAATGAGTAGTATATCATCGACATATAGTACCAGAAACACAACTTTGCCTTCGTGTAGTAACTTGTAAACACAAGGTTCATCTATTGACTGTTCAAAGCCGAAGCTCTTTACAGTTTCATCGAATCTAATATTCCATGACCTAGATGCTTGCATTAGTCCATAAATGGATTTAAGCAACTCACAAACCTTGGTCTCTTGACCTTTATCCACGAAACCGTCTGGTTGAGCCATGTAAATGCGCTCGTCAAGATTGCCATTCAGAAAGGCTGTCTTGACAACCATTTGCCAGATCTCATAGTCGAGAGCTGCAGCTATGGATAGGAGTATGCGGATGGATTTAAGCATCGCGACTGGCGAGAAGGTTTCTTCATAGTCAATCCCTTCTTGTTGGGTATAACCCTTCGCCACAAGTCGTGCTTTGAACGTCTCGACGTTCCCATCAGGACCCTTTTTCTTCTTGTATATCCACTTACACCCTACGGGTTTAATCCCTTCAGGAAGGTCTACAAGTTTCCATACATTGTTGACATACATCGAGTGCATTTCAACTTTCATGGCGTCAAGCCAAAGGTTTGATTCAGAACAAGCCATCGCTTGGCTATAGGAAACAGGATCATCCATGTCAGAGACGGCTACAAGAGAGTCTCCATAAGACATGTACCTGTCAGGCTTTTGAGTAGCCCTCCCACTACGTCTAAGTACTACTTGACGAGATTCTGATGAGTTAGGTTGTGTTTCAGTTGGGGTAAGAACAGTTCTTACAGATGAGGTAGAAGCTTCCTCACCCAACTTTCCTTCAAGCACAATTTTGCTTCTAGGTTTTGCATCTTTCACAAAGTCCTCCTCAAGGAAACGAGCATTCGTGCTAACGAAAGTCTTATCATCCTCGGGACTATAGAAAGTAAAACCTTTGGTTTCCTTTGGATATCCCACAAACAGGCACAATTCTGACCTACTAGCCAACTTGCTAGTCTTTTGCCTCAGCACGTGTGCAGGGCAGCCCCAAATTCGGATGCGGCCAAGATTCACTTTACGGCCAGTCCATCGTTCATAAGGAGTACCAGGAACCATTTTGGACAGAACTTGGTTCAGAATATAGGCGGCTGTTTCAAGGGCATATCCCCAAAAGGAAAGCGGGAGTGATGAGTAACTCATCATTGATCTAACCATCTCCATAAGAGTTCGGTTTCTTCTCTCTGACACTCCGTTTTGTTGAGGTGTACCAGGTGCGGTAAGCTGAGAAGCGATACCTTCTTCTTTAAGAAAGTCATCGAACTCTCCAGACATATACTCACCACCTCGGTCATATCGAAGGGTTTTGATCACTTTGCCAGTTTGCTTTTCCACTAAAGCCCTAAAGACCTTAAATACGTTAAAGGTCTCGGATTTGTGTTTGAGCAAATAGACAAACCCATATCGTGAGTAATCATCGGTGAAAGTAACGAAGTATTCGTATCCTCCACGTGCCTGTTGGTTGAGCGGACCACATACATCAGAATATACTAGTTCCAGCAACTCAGTGGCTCTTCGACCTTTATCAGAGAAAGGTCGCTTAGTCATTTTTCCATCTATGCAGGATTCACAAGTAGGTAGTGAACCTATTGCAGAGTCTTGGAGTGGACCATCCCTCACAAGTCTCTTAATCCTATCTAGACTGATATGACCAAGTCTCAAGTGCCAGAGGTATGTTGATTTTGTTAGATCGGAGGATTCAGAAAGTTTGATCCTCTTTGGCTCCCTAATTAGATCATTATCTATTTCGGTGTCTAAAAGAGAAGGTTGAGTGGGATAGATGTAGAAAAGAGCATTCTTCATACATGCATCAGTGACAAAAGAATTATCAGGAAACGAAATACGAATTCCATTCTTAACGAACTTTAAACAATAATCTTGCTCACGAAGACGAGCAACGGATATTAAGTTCTTCCCAAAGGTAAGAAAAAAATAAACATTATTCAAGTTTAAAGTGCGGTCTTCAAAAGACAGCGTCACGGATCCCACAGCCTTCGCGGACACCAGGCTCCCATCACTTCATTTAAAACAGAACTCGCCTTCCTCTAAGATTTTAGTTTTCTTGAAACCATTCAAGGAACAACAAATATGGTTAGTAGCAGCGGAGTCAAGAATCCACGTTGATACATTATCAGCTACTAAGCATGCTTCGGTAACTAGTACAATACTATGTTCCTTTGCTTTGAGATTGGCAGGACATTTCTTTTTATCGGCCTTGTGAGGTCTCTTCTTAGTTCCAGAGGCGGAGGCTCTTTGCTCAGTAGCATGTGCCTCTCCTTGATTCCTTTTTCTCTTAGTGAGACCTACAGCAGTGTGAAGTTCCATTATAAGCTTGGTAACAGTGTACTCTAGCTTGTGTATGGAGTAGTTCATCTTGGAAGTATCAAGAGATGCAGGGAGAGTTTCTAAGATCATATCTATGACATTCTTCCCATCAATCTCAGATCCTAGGATTTCCATCTTACTCAGATGACTAATGATCAATATCATAAAGTCTCCAACATGAGTCCTAGCCTTCATGTGACAGTTCATAAACTGTCGGACTGCTTGTAGCCTTGTTTGACGCCTTTGCCCTCCAAACATCTCAAGGAGATTGTAGAGCATGTCAGCGGCAGTCTCGAAGTCACGATGTTGCTCTTTCAGCATATTGTTCATAGATGCCAAGATATAGCACCTCATAATCTCATCGGATCGAAGCCAGGCCGCTAAGGCGTCATTGTCCTCTTGAGTTGAATCATCATTCGTCAGAGGAGGACACGGGGTTGTGAGTACCCATTTGTGCTTGTTAACGGTATGTATTATGTCGAGGTTACGTTTCGAATCTATGTAGTTTTCGTTTTCTAGTTTGTTCGAGGAAAGGATGAACGAGAGAAGGTTGAGAGACATGTTGCCTATTTAAGTTGAAACAAGTTTATGATTAGTCTTTGGTTTAGGATTTAAGTTTTATTAAGACTTTTATAAAATCCAAAGGTGTTATAAACCAAACGATAATTTACTCCCTCAAGAGAAGGCCGCAAAAAATCTCCTTTTATAAGTAAATGACACATCATTAATGCTAAGCCAAGATGTCAACACATCTACTTTGACTAGCCACCTTGTAAATTGGTTTGATCACTCACATCCTTTCGCAGAGCCTCAAGGGAGGATTACTAGGGATTGAGCCTAAGTGTGCAACCAACCACTTAGTCCAAAAGGTCAACTTTGAAAAACAATCCCCCAAGGGGAGGCCTTGCCATCATCGTCTCACTCTCGGACGTAGCTCATTGAGCAATGATCGAAGCAATAACGCCTTGGAGTACTCCCATTTAAGTGAGGGTCGCAAGAGCGGCTCTTAGTCCCATGTTAATTGCTTCTTTCATTAGTGTTGGGGATCGTGGGTTACAAACAACAAGTATAACCCTCCCACTTAGTTTTTGGAGTTGGTTCATCGACTCTTATAAGTTCGGAAACAAATTTCCTAGTTAGAGAGCGACAGAACGGACAACTAGAAGAGAATCCTAGATCGACATGTTCAGAGTAGTATTAGTGCATAAAGGCACAAGGTACATACTCGATCTTTTCCTATTTTCTATTTCGGGAAAGTGCATGAGGGAAGTGTGAACTTCAACTCACTCGAACACTTGAAAGTTTGAGATTACACATCTTTTTATTTTTCGGCTTGTCTACAAAGAGACCTCCCACTCAAATTTTCAAGAACATATAGATTTTGAACATATGTGATATAGATATAGTTTTGAAAACATTTTGAAAACTTATTTGATTTGGATGACAAAATATTTTCAAGTTTGAAAGTGAAAACGGTTTTTCAAAATTCAAACTAGTTTTGTAAAAACTCAATTTCAATTAATCTTTCAAAAATCAAAACTTTTAATCTTACACATCATGTTTATAATCATATGAAAAACATTTTTGCTCAAGAAAATTTTCTCATTACAGTTCTATAACTCATGATAGTGGGGTTTGAAAATCCGGATTTCTAAAAAAATTGGAGTTTCATACATCCGCGCACCTCGGAGTAAAATCACCATATCTGGCGGCTCCGATGTCCTTTTTAGCCGAAACTGGTGGCATTCAACATAGGACAGACAGAGCTTTAATTTGATTCAAGAATCATTAAATTTCGATTTCTGAGCAGAGAGTTATGCTACTTTTAATGCGGGTTTACTCCAGCTCGAAGAAAAAGATATAATTAAAGCTTGGTCCTTTTTAGGTGCGAAAAAGAATCGAGTGTAACGGAACGTTTTATGAAGGTGGTTAAAGCTTTTATTTGTGTTTTATTAGCAAGGTAATAACAAGGCATAAAAGAAATAACAACAAGCATAAAACGATTCAAGTAAAAATAAGAAACTAGCAAGATAACAAAACTAGTCACAAAATTTTACTCGAAATTTCTCAAACCTTTAAAACACGTTTTTCAATATAAAAAATTAAAAACTTTTAGAACTGATTCTAATGTGTTTTAAAAACATCCCAAAATCATAGAAAAACAACATGGTTTTTAATTTAAAGATATGAGCAATAAATTAAAAAAAAATCTAAGAAAACAATTCTAACTTGTCACAAAATTAGTAAACTTTTGAAAACGATTTTCAAGCTCATAATTTTAAATACATGTACATGCTAATCTCTGACCATAGCTCTGATACCATTTGTTGGAATTGATCTAGGGTTTAAGAAAAAGATTAAACGCTTCGGGAAGCGGCGGAATTTTTAAAAAATTTCTTTACAGGTAAAAACAGTATTTACTAACCTAGACAAAGAGCAAGTACATGTAATTAGAAACTAATATGAGCTTGACGTTTACTAACCTTTCTTGAAGCTTGAACTTTGAAGAAGCTTTTGGAAAGTTTGCAACGCTCGCCTCCCCTCGCAGCACGTCTTTCTTTCTTTCCTCGGCACCTCTAGCAACCACAAAAGTTTCTATCACTAAATCACTCGAAATAAAGGAATTAGTGAGTCGGCACTTTTAAACACTACGACTTAAGAACAAGTCTTGAAGTCGCAGAGCTAAACACTAGGTCGAGTGAGGACCTAGGTGCCAAAACAAGAATAATCGAAAATGAACTAGAGAGAGAGAGAGAGGAGTTTCGGCCAAAGTTCTAGAGAGAGAGTCTCTCAAATCTCTTAAACTTGGATGAATGAAATGTGAGGAAATGAGGCTCCTATTTATAGGAGAGGTCTCACCTTCAATAAGGTAGTTTCCTCTTCTATAGAATATCACATATTCATGAGCCAATTTCCTCTTTTTCCCTTTGAGACACTCGGCCAACACAAGGCTTCTAGAAGCCTTGATTTGTTTCCTATTTTGTTCAAGGCTTGCCTTTTCTCTCAACATGGCCGATTCCCTTATGCATGCATATGCAAATTTGTTTCCTCTTTTTCATTTGGCAAGTATCTAAATACATTTATGCACAAAATAAACTCTCCTATTTCTCTATAGGGTAGGCGCCCAACATGTCTCTAGAAGGAGCTTCTAGAAGCTTCTTCATTTATTCATGAGAACATGAAAAAGGCCCATTAAGAATTTTCAATAAAACTCTTATGAAATGAAATTAATTCACGAGGCCCAATGATCAAGTCATGGCCGAGTGACATTAAGTCATCAAATGAACTTGTCAAAAAATTTATTGACATTCATTTCATCCTTTGTCTCAAAAGACAAAAATACCCTTTTAACTATTTTCGTTCTTGTTTTGACTTAGCTTCCAGTTTAACTATTCCTATCGATGTGATTCGTGACAGTGACCTCATGGACCCAAATGAACAAAGCTTGAGCTAAACACTTGGACTCAAATGTTCACAAACCTTTTCCAAGTTTAGCTTAATGCCAACTGACTCCACTAAAGAGCTGACACTGAAAATATCTCGGTTCAAATGAATTTGTTTTCTACTCAAGAATTCGACCTAATTATGATGAGCGGATCCACAGAATATTATCTATGTTTACCCTTCATGAATGTCATCAGCTAGTCGGGATTTACTAAATTACCATTTTACCCTTCTAGCTGTTATTTCCTCAACTCCTTTGTCGCTTGTGAATAAGTTAGAAACAATGTATATGACGAGGAGCTAACAAGTCACATTGTTTCATCCAAAAGAGTCAGGACTCAATTTGGACACTGGCCAGTTCATTTATTCACACTCCAAGGAACAAAGCATGAGGTGACATACATTGCATTTCAACAATCTTGTACATGAATTCCATATCTATGAGAACTTCACAAAGTTACCCATGACATTCTCACAACTTAGTACTTCACCAATAGGCCCTGTTCGGAATCACATAGTGAGTCCGAACTCTGACTTTCTCAAATGAGAATACTAAGGTGTGAAATGACATGTCTCATTTCAGGATTAAGGTAAGCATGATGCAATTCACATTGTTTCATCCAAAAGAGTCGGGACTCAATTTGGACACTGGCCAGTTCATTTATTCACACTCCAAGGAACAAAGCATGAGGTGACATACATTGCATTTCAGCAATCTTGTACATGAATTCCATATCTATGAGAACTTCACAAAGTTACTCATGACATTCTCACAACTTAGTACTTCACCAATAGGCCCTGTTCGGAATCACATAGTGAGTCCGAACTCTGACTTTCTCAAATGAGAATACTAAGGTGTGAAATGACATGTCTCATTTCAGGATTAAGGTAAGCATGATGCAATTCATACATAGTGACTTCGAGACATAAGAGGTTAAATGGTTTGTTCTTATCTTGTCTCTAGAAGTGCACTGGTCAATTCAGTACCTTCGGAAGATACCTAGAAGAACTATAGAGTCTCCAACTCTCAATGCCTCATAACCAGACATCATAGATTCTTCTAACAATCATACTGAGGTCAATAGTCCTTTGACCCTTAGATTGCGAATATATCGTTTTAAGCAAACTACGAAGAGTTTGTTCATGCAAATCTACATTTGTCTCTTCGTAAGTTGTTAAGTTTGTTTATGGACTAAAAGACTAAGGTTTTATCATAAAGCTTCAAACAAAGAAATAATGAATGAACGTTTCAACTTTATTATTGAATGAATAGGCAATTACAAGCAAGAGTCTTCATGAGACATTATTACCTCAAATGTACAAAATAAAGATTACAACTCTTCTTGTGGGCACTATTGACAACACCAGGGCCGGTCGAGTGACAGCCTTGGGCTGGCCATTCGCCAAGTGATGGCCCAGGTCCAGCCGAATGATGACCCAGGGCCGGCCATCGGCTGAGTGACAGCCCTGGGCCGGCCGTGTGCCGGGGGGAGGCCCGGGACCGGCCGTTATCGCTAACATCGTCGTCTCAGCTGGTCGGGACGGGCCGGTAACAACCATAGATGTAGCGAAGCATGCTAGGAACATATCCTTCAGGTCTTTGAACGATGGGATGCTTCCCGGCCTTAAGTCTTGAACAACTCAAAGCCGGGTTCGGCGAGGGTAAGGCTAAAAGCTTAACACATGGCGCCGGGAGCGACACCCTGCATCGTCATCCAGGTTTCATAATGCTGGATGTGGTAAGCGGGTTCCGCTTTTCCATCATAGGGGGCGAGGTTCAGGAGTTTGAAATTTCTTGTACATACCTCGGCCAATGTATGAGCCGTGAAAGGCGATGAATTCTCCTCAACGACCCCATAGGCACTTCCGCTTATTCCGTCTTCTCGGAGATCTCGTACTTCATTTTGAAGATTGTGGATCATAGTGACCACATCGAGACCGGTAGTCGGAATAACTCCCTGTTCGGGAGGAGTCACATGCGGCCTCTCATTAGTTGGGGCTGCTACGGGGATGTTCGGCCAAGAGCTTAGTCGCTCTCTTAAGTCATTGCCATGCTCGTTGCGTTGAGCAGTAAAATGATCCCTGAGATCGAGGCTTGCCACACAGAGGCACAGGCTTCGTCTATGATGGTGCGCTCTTTGTGTGCCCTGACTTTCCGCAACATTCTCCCTTTGACCAAGTCGGTCAAGGGTCGAACGTCGGGAATTCCCCTCTTGGGAGGACGCAGGTGCATTCCTTGTCTTGGGTGAGGGGTCCGAAGGACCAGCTTCATTCACAGCGGGGAGTCCCCCGTCCTTTGTGAGAGAAGTCTTTATATCCTTCGAATCATCGACGCCCTCATAATCTGGGTCGCAATCACGACTTCCTCATTGAGGCCCTCAGGATCCCCATAAGGGATCATCGCGTTATGCGTAGGTTGTTTCGCAGCCAGTCGGCTGTGGTACCCCGCGTTCTTCGCCTTTAGTTGGCGGATATTCTCCTCCAACTCTATGATGCGATCGTCCCTGCTATCTGGAGATGGAGATGGTGAATGGGTCAAGCTCTCTTCAGGAAGCGACTCTTCGTCAAGAAATATTTTTTGGTCCCAGTAGCATTATAAGGGTTGTTAACGCCCTCAGAACGTATGGGTGGCTGACTACTCATCTTTTCTCGAGTATGAGAAAGTCGAGTCTTCAAGATAAAAGAAGAAGATGGGCAAAAGGGATTTCGGGCTAAACAAGTCGGAAAGTCCCTTCCTTCTAGTGCCAAAATGTTGTCGCACGAAAATGAACAACTATTAAAAACTTCGGGAGGTTCGACCCAAGGCCGGACCAAGTGGCCGCACCTGAGCAAAAGGTGTGAACTCCAAAGTCTCGAGCTGGGTTTTCTCCTATCGGATGGCTTCTCAGAGGAGAGAAGGGGTGAGTAGGAGGAGTGACCATCCCTTTTATGTAGGCGGCCTACGTACCCGTGTGAATAGGGATCAAGTCAGAACGTAGTTCATGGCGTATGTAACGCAGTATGAGGCGCGGAGCCTGGAGGGTGTGCTCGACAAAGGTGACAGAGCGCGGAGGAGTCCTCGGCGACGTCTCAGAACTCTGGGATCGAGTGACCCCAGAGAGAACATGTGCTTTCTCTCTTTTGGAGACGCGGGAGACTCTAAGTCAAGAGTTCCTTGTCGTGGCGGAGATTCCGGAGGCGTAGGCGATTTCCACTCGAAAATGCAGGACGTGTAGGCAATTTATTTTCAAAAATGATGGACGTGTCTTGTATGCTAGACGCGTAGGTGATTTTCAGTCGAAAACCGCAAGAGCACTCGTGCACTTACGATTAGTTGTTCGATCGAGAGAGGCGGTGCTCGAGAATCCCCTGGAGCGCTTCGGAATCTCTGAGAACGGGAAATCGAGGAGAATCTGCTTCAGGCCAATGATGGCATCTAGAGAAGCAGAGAGAAATCTCATGTTTCTTGAGAATAAATGGGATGGATTTCCCCTCAATGAGAGGGGGTATTTATAGTAGTTGAAGGGGCCTAGGAGGCTTGTAGTTCGTCCATGTGAGACTGGAGAGTGCGCTCCGCCGAAAAGAGGAGCGCAGCGCAGGGTGCCCGACGAGGCGTGCGGCGCGCGGCCTTCATAGCGCGGCGCGCAAACCCTTCCCCGCGCGCGTGGGGGAAGTTTATGGACGCGAGCGAGCCCTCGCCAAGGGGCTGCGCGGCGCGCAGCTTGTCTGGCGTGGTGCACACCTCCTTGGCCTGGTGCACGGTTTGCTCCACGCGTGTCGTGCGCGTCTTCTTCGTGTAACTCACCAAGTGAACCTTTTTTGGGCCTTTAGAGATCTTTGACGACCCGGCCCGTTGGGCCTTCGGGATGTCACGCAAATCGCGTGAAGTATGGAAGTCTTTACTCGAGGAATCAAGGTCGACACAAGGATTTGCTAATCGACTCGTGGATGCGTTACTCGACTCCAGGAGAGAGGCTCGATTCAAGGTGGAAGATGGCTCGACTCGAGTAGGATGACTTGACTCGAGGAGAGTGACTCAACTTGAGGAGCTGAAATATTCGCACGGGGACTCACAAGTCGACTCGTGACGGAAGCCTTGCCGCTCTTTGAACGACGTGTCTTCTTGGTATCTCGGGTTTTCGATAACAAAACCTAACAACAAATGAAGAGTCAAATATAGATTTGCACGAAAAAACTCTTCATGGTTTGCTTAAAACAGTATATTGCTCTCAGTATGATTGTTTGGAGAATCTATGATGTCTGGTTGTGGGACATAGAGAGTTGGAGACTCTATAGTTCTTCCTAGGTATCTTCGGAAGATACTGAATTGACCAGTGCACTTCTAGAGACACAATAAGAACAAACCATTTAGCCTCTTATATCTCCGAGTCACTATGCATGAATTGCATCATGCGTACCTCAATCCTAAAATGAGACATTTTTTTTCATAGCTTACGTATTCTCATTTTAGAAAGTCAGAGTTCTAGATTCACTATATGATATAGACAAGACCTATTGGTGAAGTACTAATTTATGAAGATGTCTTGAGCAACTTTGTGAAGATCTCATAGATATGGAATACATGTACAAGATTGCTGAAATGCAGTGTATATCACCTCATGCTCTGTTGCATGGAATCTGAATAAATGAACTGGCCAGTGTCCAAATTGAGTCATGACTCTTTTGGAAGAATCAATGTGACTTATTAGCTCCTCGTCAATACATTGTTTCTAACTTATTCACAAGCGACAAAGGAGTTGACGAAATAACAACTAGAAGGGTAAAATGGTAATTTTGTTAATCCCATCTAGTTGATGATATTCATGAACGGTAAACATAGATAATATTCAATGGATCCAGTCATTACAATTAAGTAGAATTCTTGAGTAGAAAATATATTCATTTGAACCGAGAGATTTTAGTGTCAACTCTTTAATGGAGTTAGTTGACATTAAGCTAGAACTTGTTGGAATTGATCTAGGGTTTAAGAAAAAGTTTAACGCTTCGGTAAGCGGCGGAATTTTAAAAATTATCTTTTTCAAGTTAAACAGTTTTTACCAACCTAGACAAAGTGCAAGCACATTTAAATAAAACTATTATGAGCATAGAAGTTTACTAACCCTTTTTTTAGACGCTTGAACGTTGAGAAGCTTTTGGAAAAAGGTTGCAACGTTCGTCTCCTCTCGCAGCACGTCTCTCTTCCTTCCTCGGCAACTCGAGCAACCACGAAAGCTTCTATCACTAAGTCACTCGAAATAAAAGGAATTAGTAAGTGGGCACTTTTAAACACTACGACTTAAGAACGAGTCTTAAAGTCGCAGAGCTAAACTCTAGGTCAAATGAGGACCTAGGTGCCAAAACAATAAAATGAAATTGACTAGAGAGAGAGAGGAGAGGGGCGGCCACAAGTTCTAGAGAGAGAGGCTCTCAATCTCTAACTTATGTGGAATGAGAAAAATGAGAAGAATGACGCTCCTATTTGTAGGAGAGGTCTTACCTTCAATAAGGTAGTTTCCTCTTCTATAGAATAACACATATTCATGAGCCAATTTCCTCTTTTCCTCTATGACATACTAGGCCAAGGTAAGCCTTCTAGAAGGCTTGGATTTGTTTCCTTTTTGGTTCCTTGCCTTGCCTTGTCTCTCTCTTGGGCGCCTACCTCATTTCCTCTTAGGGGAAATTTGTTTCCTCTTTTTCTTTTGGCAAGTATCTTCATACATTTACGCACAAAGTATTCTCTCTTCCTATGGGTATGTTGGGCGCCTATTTCAAGTCTAGAAGGAGCTTCTAGAAGCTTCTTCATTTGTTCATGACAACATGAAAAAGGCCCATTAAGAATTTTCAATAAAATTCTTATGAAACGAAATTAATTCACAAGGCCCAATTATTTTAATATGGCCGAGTGACATTAAGTCATCAAATGTACTTGTCAAAAAATTTATTGACATCCATTTCATCCTTTGTCTCAAAAGACAAAAATACCCCTTTTGACAATTTTCGTTCTTGTTTTGACTTAGCTTCCAGTTTAACTATCCCTATTCGATGTGATTCGTGACAGTGACCTCATGGATCCAAATGAACAAAGCTTGAGCTAAATACTTGGACTCAAAAGTTCACAAACCTTTTCCAAGTTTAGCTTAGTGTCAATTGACTCAACTAAAGAGTTGACACTGAAAATCTCTCGGTTCAAATGAATTTATTTTCTACTCAAGAATTCAACCTAGTTGTAATGAGTGGATCCACAGAATATTATCAGTGTTTACCCCTCATGAATATCATCAGCTAGTCGGGATTTACAAAATTACCATTTTACCCTTCTAACTGTTATTTCCTCAACTCCTTTGTCGCTTGTGAATAAGTTAGAAATTGTTGTCGGCCTGTCAACGACCGACAGGGGCAAAAGAGTCAAAACGCGCCACGATAGGCGGGACCGTCGCAATAACTCTCGACTGACCAGCCAAGGGCCACACAACGACTACCGGCCGGCCCAGCCCGACCGGTCGACTCCCGGCCGGCTAATGGCCGGCCCAGAGCCGGCCATTGCCTCCATGACCGGCTCAGAGGGAGCCCTCGCCTCCATGGCTGCCTTAGAGGCACCCCTCGCCTCCATGGCCGCCTCAGAGGCACCCCTCGCCTCCATGGCCTTGTCAAAGGCACCCCTCGCCTCCATGGCCGCGTCAGAGGCACCCCTCGCCTCCATGGCCGCGTCAGAGGCACCCCTCACCTCCATGGCTGCCTCAGAGGCACCCCTCGCCTCCATGGCCGCCTCAGAGGCACCCCTCGCCTCCATGGCCGCCTCAGAGGCACCCCTCGCCTCCATGGCCGCGTCAGAGGCACCCCTTGCCTCCATGGCCGCCTCATAGGCACCCCTTGCCTCCATGGCCACCTCAGAGGCACCCCTCGCCTCCATGGCCGCCTCAGAGGCACCCCTCGCCTCCATGGCCGCGTCAAAGGCACCCCTTGCCTCCATGGCCGCCTCAGAGGCACCCCTCGCCTCCATGGCCGCCTCAGAGGCACCCCTCGGCCAAGGGTATGCCCCCAAAGCCCCTTTGGTCGCCTATAAATACCGGGGTCCCTCCCCCGGTCCAGGTAATCCATTCTTGAGTACTGAAATGCTGTCGTACTCGTACCTCGCTCGTTTCTCTCAAGTCTCGGCCTCTAAACACTTAAACCCTCTTTATCCACCTCAATCCTACTAATGTTGAGCGTCGGAGAGGTAAACAGAGGCAACCCCTCTGTTTCCGCTTTGTAGTTCACACCTCTCTGGTTACTTTTCAGGTGCTGGACAAGATAGACACTACCTACAGCTAAGGGACGACTTGGGATACCAAGTCCGACACGCTCGAGTAAAGACGAGACCACTTGGTCCGGCCTTGGGTCTAACCGCCTTTGACTCCAAAATCGTTGTCCGAAAAACTGCGACAACAGAAACAATGTATTGACGAGGAGCTATTAAGTCAAATTGTTTCATCCAAAAGAGTCAAGACTCAATTCGGACTTTGGCCAGTTCATTTATTCACACTCCAAGGAACAAAGCATGAGGTGATATACATTGCATTTCAGCAATCTTGTACATGAATTCCATATCTATGAGAACTTCACAAAGTTACTCATGACATTCTCACAACTTAGTACTTCACCAATAGGCCTTGTTCGGAATCACATAGTGAGTCCGAACTCTGACTTTCTCAAATGAGAATACTAAGGTGTGAAATGGCATGTCTCATTTCAGGATTTGGGTAAGCACGATGCAATTCATACGTAGTGACTTCGAGACATAAGAGGTTAAATGGTTTGTTCTTATCTTGTCTCTAGAAGTGCACTAGTCAATTCAGTACCTTCGGAAGATACCTAGAAGAACTATAGAGTCTCCAACTCTCAATGCCTCATAACCAGACATCATAGATTCTTCTAACAATCGTACTGAGGTCAATAGTCCTTTGACCCTTAGATTGCGAATATATCGTTTTAAGCAAACTACGAAGAGTTTGTTCATGCAAATCTACATTTGTCTCTTCGTAAGTTGTTTAGTTTGTTTAATGACTAAAGACTAATGTTTTATCATAAAGCTTCAAACAGACACGGAAGAATGAATAAACGTTTCAACTTTTTATTAATGAATAAGCAATTACAAGCAAGAGTCTTCATGAGACTTTATTACATCAAATGTACGATATAAATATTACAACTCTTCTTGTGGGCACCATTGACAACAAACTCCCACTTGACTCAAAGAAGATGTGTGTAGTCCTTCATGCCTAATCCCTCTCGATGTTGGTCGAAGACCTTGTTCTCTAGGGCCTTTGTGAATGGATCTGCTAGGATGTCCACCATTGAGATATTCTTCACTTCCACGTCTCCGCGCTGCATGATCTTTCGAATCAAATGGTATTTCCTCTCAATATGCTTAGAGCGCTTATGGCTTCGAGGTTCCTTTGAGTTAGCGATAGCCCCACTATTATCATAATAAAGGGTCATGGGCTCGTCGACCTTGGGAACAACTTCCAAATACTTAAGGAATTTTCTAAGCCATACAGCCTCTTTGGATGCTTCACAAGCAGCCACATATTCTGCTTCCATTGTTGAGTCAGCAATGCAAGATTGCTTAATACTTCTCCACACAACAGCTCCACCATTAAGGATGAACACAGATCCCGAAGTGGATTTCCTGGAATCCTTATCCGCTTGAAAATCGGAGTCGGTATATCCCGTCATAGTCATGTCAGTACCTGAATATGTAAGCATCAAGTTCCTAGTTCTTCGAAGATACTTGAGAACATGCTTAACAACAATCCAGTTCTCGGGTCCAGGGTTGGATTGCAAACGGCTAACTATGCCAACGGCGAAACAGATGTCAGGTCTAGTGCAAAGCAAACCATACATGAGGCTTCCTACGGCAGAGGCGTAAGGAATTTTCCTCATGTCTTCAATCTCTTGTGCAGTCTTGGGAGACTGGTCCTTAGAGAGTGAAACTCAATACCTAAAGGGTGTTTGGCCCTTCTTGGAGTCTTGCATCGAGAAGCGATCCATCACCTTATCAATATAAGATGCTTGAGAGAGCGACAGGGTCCTGTTTTTCCTGTCTCGAAAGATTTGGATCCCCATAATGTACGCGCCTTCTCCTAGATCCTTCATATCGAATTGCTTTGGCAGCCAGACCTTAACCTCAGATCACTTACCCACGTCATTACCAATGAGTAATATATCATCGACATATAGTACCAGAAACACAACTTTGCCTTCGTGTATTAACTTGTAAACACAAGGCTCATCTATTGACTGTTCAAAGCCGAAGCTCTTTACAGTTTCATCGAATCTAATATTCCATGACCTAGATGCTTGCTTTAATGCATAAATGGACTTAAGCAACTCACAAACCTTGGTCTCTTGACCTTCTTCCACGAAACCGTCTGGTTGAGCCATGTAAATGCGCTCGTCAAGATTGCCATTCAGGAAGGCTGTCTTGACATCCATTTGCCAGATCTCATAGTCTAGAGCTGCAGCTATGGATAGGAGTATGCGGATGGATTTAAGCATAGCGACTGGCGAGAAGATTTCTTCATAGTCAATCCCTTCTTGTTGGGTATAACCCTTCGCTACAAGTCGTGCTTTGAACGTCTCGACGTTCCCATCAGGACCCTTTTTCTTCTTGTATATCCACTTACACCCTACGGGTTTAATCCCTTCAGGAAGGTCTACGAGTTTCCTGACTTTGTTGACATACATCGAGTGCATCTCAACTTTCATGGCGTCAAGCCTAAGGTTTGATTCAGAACAAGCCATCGCTTGGCTATAGGAAACAGGATCATCCATGTCAGAGACGGCTACGAGAGAGTCTCCATAAGACATGTACCTGTCAGGCTTTTGAGTAGCCCTCCCACTATGTCGAAGTACTACTTGGCGAGATTCTGATGAGTTAGGTTGTGTTTCAGTTGGGGTAAGAACAGTTCTTACAGATGAGGTAGAAGATTCCTCACCCAACTTTTCTTCAAGCACAATTTTGCTTCTAGGTGTTGCATCTTTCATAAAGTCCTCCTCAAGGAAACGAGCATTCGTGCTAACGAAAGTCTTACCGTCCTCGGGACTATAGAAGATGAAACACTTGGTTTCCTTTGGATATCCCACAAACAAGCACAATTTTGACCTACTAGCCAACTTGCTAGTTTTTGCCTTAGCACGTGTGCAGGGCAACCCCAAATTCGGATGTGGCCCAAACTTACTTTACGGCCAGTCCATCTTTCATAAGGAGTACCAGGAACCGTTTTAGACGGAACTTGGTTCAGAATGTAAGCGGTTGTTTCGAGGGCATATCCCCAAAAGGAAAGCGGGAGTGATGAGTAACTCATCATCGATCTAACCATCTCCATAAGAGTTCGGTTTCTTCTCTCTGACACTCCATTTTTTTAGGTGTGCCAGCTGCAGTAAGCTGAGAAGCGATTCTTTCTTCTTTAAGAAAGTCATCGAACTCTCCAGACATATACTCACCATCTCGATCAGATCGAAGTCTTTTGATCACTTTGCCAGTTTGCTTTTCCACTAAAGCCCTAAAGACCTTAAATACGTCAAAGGTCTCGGATTTGTGTTTGAGCAAATAGACAAAACCATATCGCGAGTAATCATCGGTGAAGGTAACGAAGTATTCGTATCCCCCACGTGCCTGTTGGCTGAGCGACCGCATACATCAGAATGTACTAGTTCCAGCAACTCAGTGGCTCTTCGACCCTTATCAGAGAAAGGTCGCTTAGTCATTTTTCCTTCTATGCAGGATTCACAAGTAGGTAGTGAACCTATCGCAGAGACTTGGACCGTCCCTCACAAGTCTCTTAATCCTATCTAGACTGATGTGACCAAGTCTTAAGTGCCATAGGTGTGTTGATTTTGTTAGATCGGAGGATTCAGAAAGTTTGATCCTCTTTGGCTCCCTAATTAGATCATTATCTATTTCGGTGCCTAAAAGAGAAAGTTGAGTGGGATATAGATGTAGAAAAGAGCATTCTTCATACATGCATCAGTGACAAAAGAATTATCAGGAAACGAAAAACGAATTCCATTCTTAATGAACTTTAAAAAATAATCTTGCTCAAGTAGACGAGCAACGGATATTAAGTTCTTCCCAATGGTAGGAAAAAAATAAACATTGTTAATCGCGTTTTTGGATTAGCATTAAGAACCGTCCGTGGTTCGATCTAGGGCCGGACCCTATGACCGCACGTAGGTTGGGTTTGGTGAAGTTCTTCTCTTCTCGTCGTGTTCGTGTTTGTGTTCTTCGGATCTTTGGGTCTCCGGGTCCTTGAGTTTCCGGGTCTTTAGATCTTCCGCGCTCTTCGTTGAGTTCTTGAGTCTTTGCTTCTTTGAGTCTTCAACCCTTTGAATCTTCCATGTTCTTCGTGTTTCTCACGTGTTCATGTTCTTCGTGTTTCTCACGTGTTCATGTTCTACGTGTTCATCATGTTCTTTGGGTCTTCGAGTGTCCGGGTCTTCGGATCTTCGAGTCTTCGGGTCTTTGGATCTTCCACGTTCTTCGTGTTCTTCGTCGGATCTTCGAATCCTTGCACCTTCACCTAACCACAAAGAAAATGTGAATCTAGAGGGACGCGGAGGGTTTTCCCTCGGCGCGCGCTCCGACGCTCAACATTAGTCGTGTTGTATTATGTTCTTGGTGAACGATTTGTACTCGTCTCTATGTTTTCTAGAGTGAGAAAGTCGTGGTGTCATTTTTGTAGAGTTTTGACAAGTTGAGAGAGACTTACCTTGTGTTGTGAATGAATGGGGTATTTATAGGGACCAAGGAGTTTGGTGAAAAGTACTTGATTAGGTGGCGGAGATGGCCGGGTGGTCTTGGCCGAGTGAAGACGGCCGGGTGGTCTTGGCCGGGTGAAGATGACCGGGTGATTTTGGCCGAGTGAAGATGGCCGGGTGGTCTTGGCCGGGTGAAGACAACCGGGTGATTTTGGCCGAGTGAAGATGACCGGGTGGTCTTGGCCGGGTGAAGACAACCGGGTGGTCTTGGCGGGTGAAGATGACCGGGTGGTCTTGGCCGGGTGAAGATGACCGGGTGTTCTTGGCCGGGTGAAGATGACCGGGTGGTCTTGGCCGGGTGAAAATGGCCGGGTGGTCTTGGCCGAGTGAAGATGGCCGGATGGTCTTCTTTTTTGGCCGACCGGGTGGTCATTTTATTTGGCCGACCGGGTGGTCATTTTTGTGGCTTTGTCTTGAAGATTTGTCAAGAAGTCTAGCTTGAAAACATTCTTTGAGAGTATTTTGAAAGACATTTCATGAGTGTTGACTCGGAACTTGGTGCGTGAGTTTGCTTGTGGGCTTATGCATTATGTATGGACTTGATGTATCATTTTTTGCTCTCGGGGTGTCGTTTTTACGTTGTGAAAACGACGGCATAACATTAACCCCCCAGTTTCTTGTGCGACTTGTCGTGCAAGAAATTTGTCTTGTGTTCCCCGAGAGTTTTGTTGTTGATGTCTTTCTGTTTGCTCTTGTGGCTAAGAGATTTACCTCGTAAAGACGCGCTTTGTGTGGCATGGATTTGTAAAATGTGACCTCGTGGGGTCTGCGTCTCGTTGACGCAAGTCTCAAAAGATTTTGATATCGGAAAGTTGTGTCTCGGAAGACTTCGATCTCGGAAGATTGTGTCTCGGAAGACTTCGATCTCGGAAGATTGTGTCTTGGAAGACTTCGATCTCGGATTACTCCGATCTCGGAAGATCGTGCCACGGAAGGTGTTCATCTCGGAAGATCGTGCCTCGGAAGGGGTGAGTGTCGGAAGACTTAGATCTCGGAAGATCGTGCCTCGGAAGGGGTGAGTGTCGGAAGACTTAGATCTCGGAAGATCGTGCCTCGGAAGGCTTGAGTCTCGGAAGACTTAGATCTCGGAAGATCGTGCCTCGGAAGGCGTGAGTCTCGGAAGACTTTGATCTCGGAAGATCGTGCCTCGAAAAGCGTGAGTCTCAGAAGACTTAGATCTCGGAAGATCGTGCCTCGGAAGGCCTTGAGTCTCGGAAGACTTAGATCTCGGAAGATCGTGCCTCGGAAGGGGTGAGTGTCGGAAAATTAGATCTCGGAAGATCGTGCCTTGGAAGGCGTGAGTCTCGGAAGACTTAGATCTCGGAAGATCGTGCCTCGGAAGGCCTTGAGTCTCGGAAGACTTAGATCTCGGAAGATCGTGCCTCGGAAGGCGTGAGTCTCGGAAGACTTAGATCTCGGAAGATCGTGCCTCGGAAGGCGTGAGTCTCGGAAGATCGTGCCTCGGAAGGCCTTGAGTCTCGGAAGACTTAGATCTCGGAAGATCATGCCTCGGACGGCGTGAGTCTCGGAAGACTTAGATCTCGAAAGATCGTGCCTCGGAAGGCGTGTGTCTTGGTCGTATCCATTCTGGGGTCTTGCCAGGACGTCTCGGTCGTCGCCGACTTGGGGTCTTTTTTTCTTCGTGCCCGATCGGATCGTCTCGGTCGTATCCGTTCCGGAGTGTTGATTTCATATCTCACCGGGACGTCTCGGCGGGACGTCTCGGTCGCCCTCGACATGGAGTATTTTGTCTTTGTGCCCGGGCGGATCGTCTCGGCCGTATCCATTCCGGGGCCATTGAAGTTTGTTTAGGAAAAAGTCTCCAGTCACCAAGGCAAAGACCTTTGATGTAAGACTGGAGGTCCTGGTGGAAAGCTTCCATGGAGAAAGCTTTGGGGTCAATCTTCGTTGTATTGAAAGGTTTTCCGTAGAGGAAAAAAGTTTGCTGGTGAAGAGTCCGTGGTTGTTCTCGGGAACCCCTCCTTCTAGCGCCAAAATGTTAATCGCGTTTTTGGATTAGCATTAAGAACCGTCCGTGGTTCGATCTAGGGCCGGACCCTATGACCGCACGTAGGTTGGGTTTGGTGAAGTTCTTCTCTTCTCGTCGTGTTCGTGTTCTTCGGATCTTTGGGTCTTCGGGTCCTTGAGTTTCCGGGTCTTTAGATCTTCCGCGCTCTTCGTTGAGTTCTTGAGTCTTTGCTTCTTTGAGTCTTCAACCCTTTGAATCTTCCATGTTCTTCGTGTTTCTCACGTGTTCATGTTCTTTGTGTTTCTCACGTGTTCATGTTCTACGTGTTCATCGTGTTCTTTGGGTCTTCGAGTGTCCGGGTCTTCGGATCTTCGATTCTTCGGGTCTTTGTTGTCAATGGTGCCCACAAGAAGAGTTGTAGTCTTTATTTTGTACATTTGATGTAATAAAGTCTCATGAAGACTCTTGCTTGTAATTGCCTATCTATTCATTAATAAAGTTGAAACGTTCATTCATTCTTTCTTTGTTTGAAGCTTTATGATAAAACCTTAGTCTTTTAGTCCATAAACAAACTTAACAACTTACGAAGAGACAAATGTAGATTTGCATGAACAAACTCTTCGTAGTTTGCTTAAAACGATATATTCGCAATCTTAGGGTCAAAGGACTATTGACCTCAGAATGATTGTTAGAAGAATCTACGATGTCTGGTTATGAGGCATTGAGAGTTGGGGACTCTATAGTTCTTCTAGGTATCTTCCGAAGGTACTGAATTGACCAGTGCACTTCTAGAGACAATATAAGAACAAACCATTTAACCTCTTATGTCTCGAAGTCACTATGTATGAAATGCATCATGCTTACCTTAATCCTGAAATGAGACATGCCATTTCACACCTTAGTATTCTCATTTGAGAAAGTCAAAGTTCGGACTCACTGTGTGATTCCGAACAAGGCCTATTGGTGAAGTACTAAGTTGTGAGTCTGTCATGAGTAACTTTGTGAAGTTCTCATAGATATGGAATTCATGTACAAGATTGCTGAAATGCAATGTATGTCACCTCATGCTTTGTTCCTTGGAGTGTGAATAAATGAACTGGCCAGTGTCCAAATTGAGTCCTGACTCTTTTGGATGAAACAATGTGACTTGTTAGCTCCTCGTCAATACATTGTTTCTAACTTATTCACAAGCGACAAAGGAGTTGAGGAAATAACAGCTAGAAGGGTAAAATGGTAATTTAGTAAATCCCGACTAGCTGATGACATTCATGAAGGGTAAACATAGATAATATTCAGTGGATCCGCTCATCATAATTAGGTCGAATTATTGAGTAGAAAATAAATTCATTTAAACCGAGAGATATTCAGTGTCAGCTCTTTAGTGGAGTCAGTTGGCATTAAGCAAAACTTGGAAAAGGTTTGTGAACTTTTGAGTCCAAGTGTTTGGCTCAAGCTTTGTTCATTTGGGTCCATGAGGTCACTGTCACGAATCACATCGATAGGAATAGTTAAACTGGAAGCTAAGTCAAAACAAGAACGAAAATAGTCAAAAGGGTATTTTTGTCTTTTGAGACAAAGGATGAAATGAATGTCAATAAATTTTTTGACAAGTTCATTTGGTGACTTAATGTCACTCGGCCATAACTTGATTATTGGGCCTTGTGAATTAATTTCATTTCATAAGAATTTTATTGAAAATTCTTAATGGGCTTTTCTCATGTTGTCATGAACAAATGAAGAAGTTTCTAGAAGCTCCTTCTAGATGAGAATAGGCGCCCAAAATACCCAAGGAAAGAGAGTTTATTTTGTGCATAAATGTATGTAGATACTTGCCAAAAGAAAAAGAGGTAACAAATTTCCTCTATGAGGAAAGTAGAATTTCGGCCAAGAGAGAGTCAAAGGCATGGAATAAAAGAGGAAACTAATCCCTTGGGGATGTGCATGAGATAGGCGCCCATTATGGAGAATTGGGCAATAAGGGATTGCTCATAAAGGCTTGGAAAATAAGAGGAAACTACTTCTTTCCAAGGCCAACCCTTCTCCTATAAATAGGACCCTCATTCCTCTCATTCTATTCATTCAACATAAGTTAGAGATTGAGAGACTCTCTCTCTAGACATTGTTGGCCAAAAATCCTCTCTCTCTCTCTAGTTTATTTTCGATTTTTTCTTGTCTTGGCACCTAGGTCCTCACTCGACCTAGTGTTTAGCTCTGCGACTTCAAGACTCGTTCTTAAGTCGTAGCGTTTAAAAGTGCCCACTCACTGATTCCTTCTTTTCGAGTGATTTAGTGATAGAAACTTTCGTGGTTGCTCGAGCTGCCGAGGAAAGAAAGAGAGACGTGCTGCGAGGGGAGACAAGCGTTGCAAAATTTCCACAAGCTTCTTCAAAGTTCAAGCTTCAAGAAAGGTTAGTAAACTTCTAGCTCATATTGGTTTTTAATTACATGTACTTGCACTTGTCTAGATTAGTAAAAACTGTTTTACTTGTAAAAGAAAATTTTTAAAATTCCGCCGCCTACCGAAGCGTTAATTATTTTCTCAAACCCTAGATCGATTCCAACAAATGGTATCAGAGCTATGGTCAAAGATTAGCATGTACATGTTTTTAAAATTATGAGCTTGAAAATCGTTTTCAAAAGTTTACTAATTTTGTGACAAGTTAGAATTGTAATCTTAGTTTTTTTTAAAATTTAATGCTCTTGTCTTTAAATTAAAAAGCATGTTGATTTTCTATGAGTTTGGGATGTTTTTAAAACACATTAGAATCAGTTCTAAAAGTTTTTAATTTTTTTTATATTGAAAAACGTGTTTTAAAGGTTTGAGAAATTTCGAGTAAAATTTTGTGACTAGTTTTGATATCTTGCTAGTTTCTTATTTTTTACTTGAATCGTTTTATGCATGTTGTTATTTCTTTTATTTCATGTTATTACCTTGCTAATAAAACACAAATAAAAGCTTTAAACAACATCTTAAAACGTTCCGTTACACTCGATTCTTTTTCGCACCTAAAAAGGACCAAGCTTTAATTTATTTCTTTCGAGCTGGAGTAAACCTGCATTAAAAGTGGCATAACTCTCTTCTCAGAAATTAAAATTTAATGATTCTTGAATCAAATTAAAGCTCTGTCTGTTCTCTGTCCAATGCCACCGGTTTCGGCTCAAAAGGACATCGGAGCCGCCAGATATGGCGATTTTACTCCGAGGTGCGCGGCTGTCTGAAACTCCAGTTTTTTAGAAATCCGGATTTTCAAACCCCACTACCATGAGTTATAGAACTCTAATGAGAAAATTTTCTTGAGCAAAAATGTTTTTCATAAGATTATAAACATGATGTGTAAGATTAAAATGTTTTGATTTTTGAAAGTTTAATTGAAATTGAATTTTTACAAAACTAGTTTGAATTTTGAAAAACCGTTTTCACTTTCAAACTTGAAAATATTTTGTCATCCATATCAAATAAGTTTTCAAAATGTTTTCAAAACTATATCTATATCACATATGTTCAAATCTATATGCTCTTGAAAATTTGAGTGGGAGGTCTCTTTGTAGACAAGCCGAAAAATAAAAAGATGTGTAATCTCAAACTTTCAAGTGTTCGAGTGAGTTGAAGTTCACACTTCCCTCATGCACTTTCCCGAAATAGAAAATAGGAAAAGATCGAGTATGTACCTTGTACCTTTATGCACTAATACTACTCTGAACATGTCGATCTAGGATTCTCTTCTAGTTGTCCGCTCTGTCGCTCTCTAACTAGGAAATTTGTTTCCGAACTTATAAGAGTCGATGAACCAACTCCAAAAACTAAGTGGGAGGGTTATACTTGTTGTTTGTAACGCACGATCCCCAACACTAATGAAAAGTGCAAGTGTCGCCGGACTAAGAGTCACCCTCGTGGCCCTCTCTTAAATGAGAGTACTCAAGGGCGCTTTGCTCTGATCATTGCTCAATGAGCTACGTCCGAGAGTGAGACGATGATGACAAGGCCTCCCCTCGGCGGATTGTTTTTCAAAGTCAATCTTTTGGACTAAGTGGTTGGTTACACACTTAGACTCAATCCCTAGTAATCCTCCCTCGAGGCCCTGCGAAAGGATGTGAGTGATCAAACCAATTTACAAGGTGGCTAGTCAAAATTGATGTATTGACATCTTGGCTATGCATTAATGATGAGTCATTTACTTATGAAAGGAGACTCGTTGCGGCCTTCCCTCGAAGGAGTAAAGTGTCATTTCGTTCATAACACCTTTGGATTTTATAAAGTCTTAAACAAAATTAAATCCTAAACCAAAGACTAATCATAAACTTGTTTCAACTTTTATAGGCAATATGTCTCCCAACTCTCTCTCTCTTTCATTCTTTCCTCGAACAAACTCGAAAACGAAAACTACATAGACTCGAAACGTAACCTCGACATAATACCTACCGTTAACAAGCACAAATGGGTACTCACCACCCCGTGTCCTCCTCTGACGAATGATGATTCAACTCAAGAGGACAATGACGCCTTAGCGGCCTGGCTTCGATCCGATGAGATTGTGAGGTGCTATATCTTGGCATCTATGAACAATATGCTGAAAGAGCAACATCGTGACATCGAGACTGCCGCCGAAATGCTCTACAATCTCCTTGAGATGTTTGGAGGGCAAGGACGTCAAACAAGGCAACAAGCAGTCCAACAGTTTATGAACTGTCACATGAAGGCTAGGACTCCTGTTGGAGACTTTATGATACTGATCATTAGTTTTCTAAATAAAATGGAAATCCTAGGATCTGAGACTGATGGGAAGAATGTCATAGATATGATCTTGGAAACTCTCCCATAATCTTTTGATACCTCCAAGATGAACTACTCCATAAACAAGCTAGAGTACACTGTTACCAAGCTTATGAAGGAACTTCACACTGCTGTAGGTCTCAATAAGAGAAAGAGGAATCAAGGAGAGGCACATGCTACTGAGCAAAAAGCCTCCGCCTCTGGAATTAAGAAGAGACCTCACAAGGCCGATAAAACGAACTGTCCTGCCTATCTCAAAGCAAGGGAACATAGTATTGTACTAGTTACCGAAGCATGCTTAGTAGCTGATAATGTATCAACGTGGATTCTTGACTCCGCTGCTACTAACCATATTTGTTGTTCCTTGAATGGTTTCAAGAAAACCAAAAGCTTAGAGGAAGGCGAGTTCTGTTTCAAATGGGGTGATGGGAGCCTGGTGTCTGCAAAGGCTGTGGGATCCGTGACGCTGTCTTTTGAAGACCGCACTTTAAACTTGAATAATGTTTATTTTGTTCCTACCTTTGGGAAGAACTTAATATCCGTTGCTCGTCTTCGTGAGCAAGATTATTGTTTAAAGTTCATTAAGAATGGAATTCGTATTTCGTTTCCTGATAATTCTTTTGTCACTGATGCATGTATGAAGAATGCTCTTTTCTACATCTATCCCACTAAACCTTCTCTTTTAGACACCAAAATAGATAATGATCTAATTAGGGAGCCAAAGAGGATCAAATTTTCTGAATCCTCCGATCTAACAAAATCAACACACCTATGGCACTTAAGACTTGGTCATATCAGTCTAGAAAGGATTAAGAGACTTGTGAGGGATGGTCCACTCCAAGCCTCTGCAATAGGTTCACTACCTACTTGCGAATCCTGCATAGAAGGAAAAATGACTAAGCGACCTTTCTCTGATAAAGGTCGAAGAGCCACTGAGTTGCTGGAACTAATACATTCTGATGTATGTGGTCCGCTCAGCCAACAGGCACGTGGAGGATACGAATACTTCGTTACCTTCACTGATGATTACTCACGATATGGGTTTGTCTATTTGCTCAAACACAAATCCGAGACCTTTAACGTATTTAAGGTCTTTAGGGCTTTAGTGGAAAAGCAAACTGGCAAAGTGATCAAAACTCTTCGATCTGATCGAGGTGGTGAGTATATGTCTGGAGAGTTCGATGACTTTCTTAAAGAAGAAGGTATCGCTTCTCATCTTACCGCACCTGGCACACCTCAACAAAACGGAGTGTCAGAGAGAAGAAACCGAACTCTTATGGAGATGGTTAGATCGATGATGAGTTACTCATCACTCCCGCTTTCCTTTTGGGGATATGCCCTCGAAACAACCGCTTACATTCTGAACCAAGTTCCGTCTAAAACGGTTCCTGGTACTCCTTATGAAAGATGGACTGGGCGTAAAGTAAGTTTGGGCCACATCCGAATTTGGGGTTGCCCTGCACATGTGCTAAGGCAAAAGACTAGCAAGTTGGCTAGTAGGTCGGAATTGTGCCTGTTTGTGGGATATCCAAAGGAAACCAAAGGTTTCATTTTCTATAGTCCCGAGGACGATAAGACTTTCGTTAGCACGAATGCTCGTTTCCTTGAGGAGGACTTCATGAAGGATGCGAAACCTAGAAGCAAAATTGTGCTTGAAGAAAAGTTGGGTGAGGAAGCTTCTACCTCATCTGTAAGAACTTTTCTTACCCCAACTGAAACACAACCTAACTCATCAGAATCTCGTCAAGTAGTACTTCGACATAGTGGGAGGGCTGTTCAACAGCCTGACAGGTACATGTCTTATGGAGACTGTCTTGTAGCCGTCTCCGACATGGACGACCCTGTTTCCTATAGCCAAGCGATGGCTTTTTCTGAATCAAACCTTTGGCTTGACGCCATGAAAGTTGAAATGCACTCGATGTATGTCAACAAAGTCTGGAAACTTGTAGACCTTCCTGAAGGGATTAAACCCGTAGGGTGTAAGTGGATATACAAGAAGAAAAGGGGTCCTGATGGGAACGCCGAGACGTTTAAAGCACGACTTGTGGCGAAGGGTTATACCCAACAAGAAGGGATTGACTATGACGAAACCTTCTCGCCAGTCGCGATGCTTAAATCCATCCGCATACTCCTATCTATAGCTGCAGCTCTCGACTATGAGATCTGGCAAATGGATGTCAAGACAGCCTTTCTGAATGGCAATCTTGACGAGCGTATTTACATGGCTCAACCAGACGGTTTCGTGGATAAAGGTCAAGAGACCAAGGTTTGTGAGTTGCTTAAATCCATTTATGGACTAAAGCAAGCATCTAGGTCATGGAATATTAGATTCGATGAAACTGTAAAGAGCTTTGGCTTTGAACAATCAATAGATGAGCCTTGTGTTTACAAGTTAATACACGAAGGTAAAGTTGTGTTTCTGGTACTATATGTCGATGATATACTACTCATTGGTAATGACGTTGGTAAGTTATCTGAGGTTAAGGTCTGGCTAGCAAAGCAATTCGATATGAAGGATCTAGGAGAAGCCGCGTACATTCTGGGGATCCAAATCTTTCGAGATAGGAAAAACCGGACCCTGTCGCTCTCTCAAGCATCTTATATTGATAAGGTGATGGATCGCTTTAGGCATGGAGTTTCACTCTCTAAGGACCAGTCTCCCAAGACTGCACAAGAGATTGAAGACATGAGGAATATTCCTTACGCCTCTGCCGTAGGAAGCCTCATGTATGCTATGCTTTGCACTAGACCTGATATATGTTTCGCCGTCGGCGTAGTTAGCCGTTTCCAATCCAACCCTGGACCCGAGCACTGGATTGCTGTTAAGCATGTTCTTAAGTAACTTCGAAGAACTAGGAACTTGATGCTTACATACTCAGGTACTGACCTGACTATGACGGGATATACGACTCCGATTTTCAAGCGGATAAGGATTCCAGGAAATCCACTTCGGGATCTGTGTTCATCCTTAATGGTGGAGCTGTTGTGTGGAGAAGTATTAAGCAATCTTGCATTGCTGACTCCACAATGGAAGCAGAATATGTGGCTGCTTGTGAAGCATCCAAAGAGGCTGTATGGCTTAGAAAATTCCTTAAGTATTTGGAAATTGTTCCAAACGTCGACGAGCCCATGACCCTTTATTGTGATAATAGTGGGGCTGTCGCTAACTCAAAGGAACCTAGAAGCCATAAGCGCTCTAAGCATATTGAGAGGAAATACCATTTGATTCGAGAGATCGTGCAGCGCGGAGACGTGGAAGTGAAGAAGATCTCAACGGTGGACAACCTCGCAGATCCATTCACCAAGGCCCTAGCGAACAAGGTCTTCGACCAACATCGTGAGGGATTAGGCATGAAGGACTACACACATCTTCTTTGAGTCAAGTGGGAGTTTGTTGTCAATGGTGCCCACAAGAAGAGTTGTAGTCTTTATTTTGTACATTTGATGTAATAAAGTCTCATGAAGACTCTTGCTTGTAATTGCCTATCTATTCATTAATAAAGTTGAAACGTTCATTCATTCTTTCTTTGTTTGAAGCTTTATGATAAAACCTTAGTCTTTTAGTCCATAAACAAACTCAACAACTTACGAAGAGACAAATGTAGATTTGCATGAACAAACTCTTCGTAGTTTGCTTAAAACGATATATTCGCAATCTTAGGGTCAAAGGACTATTGACCTCAGTATGATTGTTAGAAGAATCTATGATGTCTGGTTGTGAGGCATTGAGAGTTGGGGACTCTATAGTTCTTCTAGGTATCTTCCGAAGGTACTGAATTGACCAGTGCACTTCTAGAGACAATATAAGAACAAACCATTTAACCTCTTATGTCTCGAAGTCACTATGTATGAATTGCATCATGCTTACCTTAATCCTGAAATGAGACATGCCATTTCACACCTTAGTATTCTCATTTGAGAAAGTCAAAGTTCGGACTCACTATGTGATTCCGAACAAGGCCTATTGGTGAAGTACTAAGTTGTGAGTCTGTCATGAGTAACTTTGTGAAGTTCTCATAGATATGGAATTCGTGTACAAGATTGCTGAAATGCAATGTATGTCACCTCATGCTTTGTTCCTTGGAGTGTGAATAAATGAACTGGCCAGTGTCCAAATTGAGTCCTGACTCTTTTGGATGAAACAATGTGACTTGTTAGCTCCTCGTCAATACATTGTTTCTAACTTATTCACAAGGGACAAAGGAGTTGAGGAAATAACAGCTAGAAGGGTAAAATGGTAATTTAGTAAATCCCGACTAGCTGATGACATTCATGAAGGGTAAACATAGATATTATTCAGTGGATCCGCTCATCATAATTAGGTCGAATTATTGAGTAGAAAATAAATTCATTTAAACCGAGAGATATTCAGTGTCAGCTCTTTAGTGGAGTCAGTTGGCATTAAGCAAAACTTGGAAAAGGTTTGTGAACTTTTGAGTCCAAGTGTTTGGCTCAAGCTTTGTTCATTTGGGTCCATGAGGTCACTGTCACGAATCACATCGATAGGAATAGTTAAACTGGAAGCTAAGTCAAAACAAGAACGAAAATAGTCAAAAGGGTATTTTTGTCTTTTGAGACAAAGGATGAAATGAATGTCAATAAATTTTTTGACAAGTTCATTTGGTGACTTAATGTCACTCGGCCATAACTTGATTATTGGGCCTTGTGAATTAATTTCATTTCATAAGAATTTTATTGAAAATTCTTAATGGGCTTTTCTCATGTTGTCATGAACAAATGAAGAAGCTTCTAGAAGCTCCTTCTAGATGAGAATAGGCGCCCATAATACCCAAGGAAAGAGAGTTTATTTTGTGCATAAATGTATGTAGATACTTGCCAAAAGAAAAAGAGGAAACAAATTTCCTCTATGAGGAAAGTAGAATTTCGGCCAAGAGAGAGTCAAAGGCATGGAATAAAAGAGGAAACTAATCCCTTGGGGATGTGCATGAGATAGGCGCCCATTATGGAGAATTGGGCAATAAGGGATTGCTCATAAAGGCTTGGAAAATAAGAGGAAACTACTTCTTTCCAAGGCCAACCCTTCTCCTATAAATAGGACCCTCATTCCTCTCATTCTATTCATTCAACATAAGTTAGAGATTGAGAGACTCTCTCTCTAGACATTGTTGGCCGAAAATCCTCTCTCTCTCTCTCTAGTTTATTTTCGATTTTTTCTTGTCTTGGCACCTAGGTCCTCACTCGACCTAGTGTTTAGCTCTGCGACTTCAAGACTCGTTCTTAAGTCGTAGCGTTTAAAAGTGCCCACTCACTGATTCCTTCTTTTCGAGTGATTTAGTGATAGAAACTTTCGTGGTTGCTCGAGGTGCCGAGGAAAGAAAGAGAGACGTGCTGCGAGGGGAGACAAGCGGTGCAAACTTTCCACAAGCTTCTTCAAAGTTCAAGCTTCAAGAAAGGTTAGTAAACTTCTAGCTCATATTGGTTTTTAATTAGATGTACTTGCACTTGTCTAGGTTAGTAAAAACTGTTTTACTTGTAAAAGAAAATTTTTAAAATTCCGCCGCTTACCGAATTGTTAATTATTTTCTCAAACCCTAGATCGATTCCAACAGTCTTTGGATCTTCCACGTTCTTCGTCGGATCTTCGAATCCTTGCACCTTCACCTAACCACAAAGAAAATGGGAATCTAGAGGGACGCGGAGGGTTTTCCCTCGGCGCGCGCTCCGACGCTCAACATTAGTCGTGTTGTATTATGTTCTTGGTGAACGATTTGTACTCGTCTCTATGTTTTCTAGAGAGAGAAAGTGGTGGTGTCATTTTTGTAGAGTTTTGACAAGTTGAGAGAAACTTACCTTGTGTTGTGAATGAATGGGGTATTTATAGGGACCAATGAGTTTGGTGAAAAGTACTTGATTAGGTGGCGGAGATGGCCGGGTGGTCTTGGCCGAGTGAAGACGGCCGGGTGGTCTTGGCCGGGTGAAGATGACCGGGTGATTTTGGCCGAGTGAAGATGGCCGGGTGGTCTTGGCCGGGTGAAGACAACCGGGTGATTTTGGCCGAGTGAAGATGACCGGGTGGTCTTGGCCGGGTGAAGACAACCGGGTGGTCTTGGCGGGTGAAGATGACCGGGTGGTCTTGGCCGGGTGAAGATGACCGGGTGTTCTTGGCCGGGTGAAGATGACCGGGTGGGCTTGGCCGGGTGAAAATGGCCGGGTGGTCTTGGCCGAGTGAAGATGGCCGGATGGTCTTCTTTTTTGGCCGACCGGGTGGTCATTTTATTTGGCCGACCGGGTGGTCATTTTTGTGGCTTTGTCTTGAAGATTTGTCAAGAAGTCTAGCTTGAAAACATTCTTTGAGAGTATTTTGAAAGACATTTCATGAGTGTTGACTCGGAACTTGGTGCGTGAGTTTGCTTGTGGGCTTGTGCATTATGTATGGACTTGATGTATCATTTTTTGCTCTCGGGGTGTCGTTTTTACGTTGTGAAAACGACGGCATAACAAACATTATTCAAGTTTAAAGTGCGGTCTTCAAAAGACAGCGTCACGGATCCCACAGCCTTCGCGGACACCAGGTTCCCATCACCCCATTTGAAACAGAACTCACCTTCCTCCAAGCTTTTGGTTTTCTTGAAACCATTCAAGGAACAACAAATATGGTTAGTAGCAGCGGACTCAAGAATCCACGTTGATACATTATCAGCTACTAAGCATGCTTCGGTAACTAGTACAATATTATGTTCCTTTGCTTTGAGATAGGCAAGACAGTTCTTTTTATCGGCCTTGTGAGGTCTCCTCTCAGTTCCAGAGGCAGAGGCTTTTTGCTCAGTAGCATGTGCCTCTCCTTGATTCCTCTTTCTCTTAGTGAGACCTACAGCAGTGTGAAGTTCCTTCATAAGCTTGGTAACAGTGTACTCTAGCTTGTTTATGGAGTAGTTCATCTTGGAGGTATCAAAAGATTCTGGGAGAGTTTCCAAGATCATATCTATTTTGATCTCCTCGTTAATCTTAGATCCTAGGATTTCCATCTCATTCAGGTAACTAACGATCAACATCGTATGGTCCCTGACAGGAGTCCTAGCCTTCATGCGATAGTTCATAAACTGTTGGACTGCTTGTTGCCTTGTTTGACGCCTTTGCACTCCAAACATCTCAAGGAGATTGTAGAGCATGTCAGCGGCAGTCTCGATGTCACGATGTTGTTTTGCAACACATTGTTCATTGATGCTAAGATATAGCATATCGCAATCTCATCAGATCGAAGCCAGGCCGCCAGGGCGTCTTTTTCCTCTTGCGTCGAATCTTCATTCATTTGAGGACAGGGGGTGGTGAGAACCCATTTGTGCCTGTCGACAGTAAGGACTATGTCGAGGTTACGTTTCCAGTCGACGTAATTGTCGCCTTCGAGTTTATTCGAGGAAAGAATTGTAGAGAGAGGGTTGAGAGACATATTGCCTATAAAAAGTTGAAACAAGTTTATGATTAGTCTTTGGTTTAGGATTTAAGTTTCATTAAGACTTTTGTAAAATCCAAAGGTGTTATAAACCAAACGATAATTTACTCCCTCAAGAGAAGGCCGCAAAAAATCTCCATTTATAAGTAAATGACACATCATTAATGCTTAGCCAAGATGTCAATACATCAATTTCGACTAGCCACCTTTTAAATTGGTTTGATCACTCACATCTTTTCGCAGAGCCTCAAGGGAGGATTACTAGGGATTGAGCCTAAGTGTGCAACCAACCACTTAGTCCAAAAGATCAACTTTGAAAAATAATCCCCCAAGGGGAGGCCTTGTCATCATCGTCTCACTCTCGGACGTAGCTCATTGAGCAATGATCGAAGCAAAAACGCCTTGGAGTACTCCCATTTAAGAGAGGGTCGCAAGAGCGGCTCTTAGTCCCACGTTTATTGCTTCTTTCATTAGTGTTGGGGATCGTGGTTTAAAAACAACAAATATAACCCTCCCACTTAGTTTTTGGAGTTGGTTCATCGACTCTTATAAGTTCGGAAACGGATTTCCTAGTTAGAGAGCGACAGAGCGGACAACTAGAAGAGAATCCTAGATCATCATGTTCACAGCAGTGTTAGTGCATAAAGGCACAAGGGACATACTCGGATCTTTTCCTATTTTCTATTTCGGGAAAGTGCGTGAGGGAAGTGTGAACTTCAACTCACTCGAACACTTGAAAGTTTGAGATTACACATCTTTTTATTTTTCGGCTTGTCTACAAAGAGACCTCTCACTCGAAATTTCAAGAGCATATAGATTTTGAACATATGTGATATAGATATAGTTTTGAAAACATTTTGAAAACTTATTTGATTTGGATGACAACATTTTTCAAGTTTGAAAACGAAAACGGTTTTTCAAAATTCAAACTAGTTTTGTAAAAATTCAATTTCAATTAAACTTTCAAAAATCAAAACATTTTAATCTTACACATCATGTTTATAATCTTATGAAAAACATTTTTGCTCAAGAAATTTTTCTCATTAGAGTTCTATAACTCATGGTAGTGGGGCTGAAAATCCGGAATTCTAAAAAACTGGACTTTCGGAACAGCCGCGCACCTCGGAGTAAAATCGCCATAACTGGCGGCTCAAATGTCCTTTTGACCTGAAACCGGTGGCATTGGAGAGAGGACAGACAGAGCTTTAATTTGATTCAAGAATCATTAAATTTTAATTTCTGAGAAGAGAGTTATGCCACTTTTAATGCAGGTTTACTCCAGCTCGAAAGAAATAAATTAAAGCTTGGTCCTTTTTAGGTGCGAAAAAGAATCGAGTGTAACGGAACGTTTTAGGATGTTGTTAAAGCTTTTGTTTGTGTTTTATTACCAAGGTAATAACATGGTATAAAAGAAATAACAACATGCATAAAACGATTCAAGTAATAAAAGAATGTAAGTCAAGAAAACTAGTCACAAAATTTACTCGAAATTTCTCAAACCTTTAAAACACGTTTTTCAATATAAAAAATTAGAAAATTTTAGAACTGAATCTAATTTGTTTTAACCATATCGCAAAATCATAGAAAATCAACATGATTTTTAATTTAAAGGCAAGAGCGATATATTAAAAAAAATCTAAGAAAACAATTCTAACTTGTCACAAAATTAGTAAGCTTTCGAAAACGATTTTCAAGCTCATATTTTCAAATACATGTACATGCATATCTTTGACCATAGCTCTGATACCATTTGTTGGAATTGATCTAGGGTTTAAGAAAAATTTTAACGCTTCGGTAAGCGGCAGAATTTTAAAAATTTTATTTTTCAAGTAAAACAGTTTTTACTAACCTAGACAAAGTGCAAGCACATATAAATAAAACTATTATGAGCATAGAAGTTTACTAACCCTTTTTTTAGATGCTTGAACATTGAGAAGCTTTTGGAAAACGGTTGCAACGTTCGTCTCCTCTCCCAGCACGTCTCTCTTCCTTCCTCGGCAACTCGAGCAACCACGAAAGTTTCTATCACTAAATCACTCGAAATAAAAGGAATTAGTGAGTGGGCACTTTTAAACACTACGACTTAAGAACGAGTCTTGAAGTCGCAGAGCTAAACTCTAGGTCAAATGAGGACCTAGGTGCCAAAGGAGTTGAGGAAATAACAGTTAGAAGGGTAAAATGGTAATTTAGTAAATCCCGACTAGCTGATGACATTCATGAAGGGTAAACATAGATAATATTCAGTGGATCCGCTCATCATAATTAGGTCGAATTCTTGAGTAGAAAATAAATTCATTTGAACCGAGAGATTTTCAGTGTCAGCTCTTTAGTGGAGTCAGTTGACATTAAGCTAAACTTGGAAAAGGTTTGTGAACTTTTGAGTCCAAGTGTTTAGCTCAAGCTTTGTTCATTTGGGTCCATGAGGTCACTGTCACGAATCACATCGATAGGAATAGTTAAACTGGAAGCTAAGTCAAAACAAGAACGAAAATTGTCGAAAGGGTATTTTTGTCTTTTGAGACATAAGGATGAAATGGATGTCAATAAATTTTGACAAGTTCATTTGATGACTTAATGTCACTCGGCCATAATATGATTAACTGGGCCTTGTGAATTAATTTCATTTCATGATATGAAAATTCTTAATGGGCCTTTCTCATGTTGTCATGAACAAATGAAGAAGCTTCTAGAAGCTCCTTCTAGAGAAACTTGGGCGCCTACCCTAATAGAGAAATAGGAGAGTTTATTTTGTGCATAAATGTATTTAGATACTTGCCAAAAGAAAAAGAGGAAACAAATTTCCTCCAAGAGGAAAGTGGGAATCGGCCAAGTGAGAGACAAGGCAAGGCCTTGAACAAAATTGGAAACAAATCAAGGCTTCTAGAAGCCTTGAGTTGGCCGAGTGTCTCAAAGGGAAAAAGAGGAAATTGCTCATGAATATGTGATATTCTATAGAAGAGGAAACTACCTTATTGAAGGTGAGACCTCTCCTATAAATAGGAGCCTCATTTCCTCACATTTCATTCATCCAAGTTTAAGAGATTTGAGAGACTCTCTCTCTAGAACTTGGCCGAAAATCCTCTCTCTCTCTCTCTAGTTTATTTTCGATTACTTCTTGTCTTGGCACCTAGGTCCTCACTCGACCTAGTGTTTAGCTCTGCGACTTCGAGACTCGTTCTTAAGTCGTAGTGTTTAAAAGTGCCCACTCACTGATTCCTTCTTTTCGAGTGATTTAGTGATAGAAACTTTCGTGGTTGCTCGAGGTGCCGAGGAAAGAAAGAGAGACGTGCTGCGAGGGGAGACGAGCGTTGCAAACTTTCCACAAGCTTCTTCAAAGTTCAAGCTTCAAGAAAGGTTAGTAAACTTCTAGCTCATATTGGTTTTTAATTACATGTACTTGCACATGTCTAGGTTAGTAAAAACTGTTTTACTTGTAAAAGAAATTTTTTTAAATTCCGCCGCTTACCGAAGCGTTAATTATTTTCTCAAACCCTAGATCGATTCCAACAAATGGTATCAGAGCTATGGTCAAAGATTAGCATGTACATGTTTTTAAAATTATGAGCTTGAAAATCGTTTTCGAAAGTTTACTAATTTTGTGACAAGTTAGAATTGTTATCTTAGATTTTTTTTTTAATTTATTGCTCATGTCTTTAAATTAAAAAGCATGTTGATTTTCTATGAGTTTGTGATGTTTTTAAAACACATTAGAATCAGTTCTAAAATTTTTTAATTTTTTATATTGAAAAACGTGTTTTAAAGGTTTGAGAAATTTCGGTAAATTTTGTGACTAGTTACTTTGTCTTTCTAGTTTCTTTTATTTACCGTATTCGTTTTATGCTTGTTGTTATTTCTTTTATTCTATGTTATTACCCTGCTAATAAAACACAAATAAAAGCTTTAAACAACATCTTAAAACGTTCCGTTACACTTGATTCTTTTTCGCACCTAAAAAGGACCAAAGTTTTAATTTATTTCTTTTTTCTTCGAGCTGGAGTAAACCCGCATTAAAAGTGGCATAACTCTCTGTTCAGAAATCGAAATTTAATGATTCTAGAATCAAATTAAAGCTCTGTCTGTCCTCTGTCCAATGCCACCAGTTTCGGCTGAAAAGGACATCGGAGCCACCAGATATGGCGATTTTACTCCGAGGTGCGCGGCTGTCTGAAACTCCAGTTTTTTAGAAATCCGGATTTTCAAACCCCACTACCATGAGTTATAGAACTCTAATGAGAAAATTTTCTTGAGCAAAAATGTTTTTCATATGATTATAAACATGATGTGTAAGATTAAAATGTTTTGATTTTTGAAAGTTTAATTGAAATTGAATTTTCACAAAACTAGTTTGAATTTTGAAAAACCGTTTTCACTTTCAAACTTGAAAATATTTTGTCATCCATATCAAATAAGTTTTCAAAATGTTTTCAAAACTATATCTATATCACATATGTTCAAAATCTATATGCTCTTGAAAATTTGAGTGGGAGGTCTCCTTATAGACAAGCCGAAAAATAAAAAGATGTGTACTCTCAAACTTTCAAGTGTTCGAGTGAGTTGAAGTTCACACTTCCCTCACGCACTTTCCCGAAATAGAAAATAGGAAAAGATCGAGTATGTACCTTGTACCTTTATGCACTAATACTACTCTGAACATGTCGATCTAGGATTCTCTTCTAGTTGTCCGCTCTGTCGCTCTCTAACTAGGAAATTTGTTTCCGAACTTATAAGAGTCGATGAACCAACTCCAAAAACTAAGTGGGAGGGTTATATTCGTTGTTTGTAACCCGCGATCCCCAACACTAGTGAAAGATGCAATAACGTGGGACTAAGAGCCGCTCTTGCGACCCTCACTTAAATGTGAGTACTCCAAGGCGTTATTGCTTCGATCATTGCTCAATGAGCTACGTCCGAGAGTGATGCAATGATGGCAAGTCCTCCCCTTGGGGGATTGTTTTTCAAAGTTGATCTTTTGGACTAAGTGGTTGGTTGCACGCTTAGGCTCAATCCCTAGTATCCTCCCTTGAGGCTCTGCGAAAGGATGTGAGTGATCAAACCAATTTAAAAGGTGGCTAGTCAAAATAGATGTATTGACATCTTGGCCTAGCATTAATGATGTGTCATTTACTTATAAAAGGAGATTTTTTGCGGCCTTCTCTTGAGGGAGTAAATTATCGTTTGGTTTATAACACCTTTGGATTTTATAAAAGTCTTAATAAAACTTAAATCCTAAACCAAAGACTAATCATAAACTTGTTTCAACTTATATAGGCAATATGTCTCTCAACCATCTCTCAATCTTTCTTTCCTCGATCAAACTCGAAAACGAAAACTACGTAGATTCGAAACGTAACCTCGACATAATACCTACCGTTAACAAGCACAAATGGGTACTCACCACCCCGTGTCCTCCTCTGACGAATGATGATTCAACTCAAGAGGACAATGACGCCTTAGCGGCCTGGCTTCGATCCGATGAGATTGTGAGGTGCTATATCTTGGCATCTATGAACAATGTGCTGAAAGAGCAACATCGTGACATCGAGACTACCGCTGACATGCTCTACAATCTCCTTGAGATGTTTGGAGGGCAAAGGCGTCAAACAAGGCTACAAGCAGTCCGACAGTTTATGAACTGTCATATGCAGGCTAGGACTCCTATTGGAGACTTTATGATATTGATCATTAGTCATCTGAGTAAAATGGAAATCCTAGGATCTGAGATTGATGGGAAGAATGTCATAGATGTGATCTTAGAAACTCTCCCCGCATCTCTTGATACCTTCAAGATGAACTACTCCATTAACAAGCTAGAGTACACTGTTACCAAGCTTATGGAGGAACTTCACACTGCTGTAGGTTTCACTAAGAGAAAGAGGAATCAAGGAGAGGCACATGCTACTGAGCAAAAGGCCTCCGCCTCTGGAACTGTGAAGAGACCTTACAAGGCCGATAAAAAGAACCGTCCCGCCTATCTCAAAGCAAAGGAACATAGTATTGTACTAGTTACCGAAGCATGCTTAGTAGCTGATAATGTATCATCGTGGATTATTGACTCCGCTGCTACTAACCATATTTGTTGTTCCTTGAATGGTTTCAAGAAAACCAAAAGCTTAGAGGAAGGCGAGTTCTGTTTCAAATGGGGTGATGGGAGCCTGGTGTCTGCAAAGGCTGTGGGATCCGTGACGCTGTCTTTTGAAGACCGCACTTTAAACTTGAATAATGTTTATTTTGTTCCTACCTTTGGGAAGAACTTAATATCCGTTGCTCGTCTTCGTGAGCAAGATTATTGTTTAAAATTCATTAAGAATGGAATTCGTATTTCATTTCCTGATAATTCTTTTGTCACTGATGCATGTATGAAGAATGCTCTTTTCTACATCTATCCCACTCAACCTTCTCTTTTAGACACCGAAATAGATAATGATCTAATTAGGGTGCCAAAGAGGATCAAACTTTCTGAATCCTCCGATCTAACAAAATCAACACACCTATGGCACTTAAGACTTGGTCATATCAGTCTAGAAAGGATTAAGAGACTTGTGAGGGATGGTCCACTCCAAGCCTCTGCAATAGGTTCACTACCTACTTGTAAATCCTGCATAGAAGGAAAAATGACTAAGTGTCACGACCCGCGAGCCTTAGCTCGCCCACGAGCCGCGGCAGAGATCTTCGTATCTTACTTAACATAAATAAAATTCATAAAAACTTTGGTGGAAGCGCTTCCTGAAAACATTTTCTAGAAAAACTTTTAAAATATTTACATAAACGTCTCAAAACTATGGGCGAATTTTTCGTTTTTCCTACAACATACTATTTAAAACTTTACAAACAAAAAGACTCGTCTCTTTTTAAAAACAAAACAGACTCATTCGCCCTTGACTTAGCCACAGGTCGGCAGCCGTACATACACACGCCTACTTACTTACCGATTTCGCTGATGCTCTGCTCAGTCTTCTTTGGCCTTTCCTTTATCTACAATATCAAGATAATAACTGTGAGTCGAAAGACTCAGTAAGCGGATATCTACATATCTAATGCACAATGCACATAACACATAAACAATACATAACATGAGTTCATATCTTTTCATAACTTGCGGAAATATCGGCTTAGGTCCCGATAAATCCACCTTACTTGAGAATCAATCGGCTTAGGTCCCGATAGATTCATCCTGCTTAGGAATCACTCAGCCTAGGTCCCGAGAGATTCCTCTGACTTAAGAATTCACCAGCTTAGGTCCCGGTGATTCACATCATAACATTCTTTTATCATAATCCATAGAATTACCAGCTTAGGTCCCGGTAACTCCTCTTACTTGAGAATATGCCAGCTTAGGTCCCGGCAATTCCCATCATACAATACATTTCCTGCTCGGGATCCCTTAATGATATCCGCACGACACATGTCTTATTGGCGCCAGACAGGAGGGTGCACAGTCTCCTGCCTAATCCCCATGTGGTACCTGCACGAAGCATAATAGGTACCTGCTAACAAGGGGTATATGTCGGAGGCGGTACCATTCTATGTTTTCTCTTTAATTAACTTAACATGACAGACTGCTTAATTCGGGTTTAATCCCGATCTTAACATATATTCTTTTCGCTTATTAACTCGTGACTTATAAGATCTTGAGATGCGACTCCCAAAGATCCTATCATAATATTCTCGCTTTTGAATACGAGTCTTAACTTCAGTCTCTCATAATCCAGTTCACTAGGACTGGATCTCTGGAAGGTGGCTAACTAAACACATAGCAAAGGCTCGGGTTCCTAGTTACCTCTAGCCATTCTTGTTAGCCGGACTAATTCCGTTTCCCAATTCGTTAGCGGCTTAAAGCCCTTAATCTTGATAGTGAATTGTCTTTTGGTTTATCTTACTCTTGCTTACTAGAAAGCATATAGAAAATGCACGTACAATATATGTATATATAATGATATATATATAATATTTCTTGATATTGTAGGTGCCTATAATCCACTTACCCGGATATGATTCTTTCGAATCCTGAGATCTTCTCTTCCAGATAAAAGGGTTCTTCTTAACTTCACGTACAACCCACTCCTCGTGAGCTCCTTCCTGCTCGCTGCTAATCCTTATAGCAATCTGGACTTATCTATGGAAGAGAAAGATCGAACATCGAACATACTCAGTATCTCGCCTACTAATCTACTAACGTACACTCTTCTACTAAGAGAAAGCTCATAAGGAACGTATTCAAAACATCCTCCTAGTCCCGCTACTCAGAGCGTCTTAAAAACAAACATCAGGGAATACATGACAGAACAGAGACGGGAAAGAATCGACGCCTAAGAACAAGGCCTTAACAACTTCCCTGATCTAGGCTAAGAAACGCCCCGCTATTCGACCACCTATTCTTTTGACGGGACAAAGCCCATTGCTTAGGATAGGTTCCCGAAGGTCGAAACTAAAAGAAAAGAACGTATAAAGAAACTCTTACTGACAATCTATAGAATACGTATGTTATATGGAAATAACTCAAAACGATACTTTTCAAATATGTTTTAGAAAATATTTTTGACTTGTCTCTTTTTATTGACAAGTTATAACGTCTGAGAACGTAAATAAAACATTTCTCGTTGATATTCGTTTTCCAAATCAAAAGAGTCGAGCTTATAGTCGAACTCGGTTTTGAAACGTAAATCAAATGAGGATACTAAATAATTTGATTGAATCATCAACGAGTTTAATAACGATACATATTAATTTATTTTTCTATTAAACGACCTTGACTATAAAACATAATAATAATAACGTAGGATAACTCAAACGAGACTACTTGAACAATATAATAATTAGTGAACCGTAATAACATAATAGTACTTATACATCACGACACATAAACTAAAAAAAACGGTTCGCGACTAGAGTCGAGACTCGGGAAATTTCTCGACTTCCTAACACTAAACCGAGACTTCGCGAGTCTCCGAACGAAACCCGACAGCTGTGAACAGCCCCCCGAGAGCCGCCACAATGTCGCTGCCGTCCCCGGCCCAACAGCTCGTCCCAACCGAGCCGATGAACCTCGCTGACCAGCCCCGCTCCGTCGTCACTCACGCAACAGCTCCGCCAACCTTCGGACAGCCTCTTCGCCATCCCGAGCCGCTGCCCCGAGACCTGTTCAGCCCACCTAAAACGAGCCTAGACTCTCAACAGATATAACTCACACGCACAACAACGAAACAACCGTTAACTCCTATTCTCAAACTAGAAAAGCAACGTAAAGCTCAGAATCACGTCCCAAAAAATCAAGATCAAACACACGGCTAGAACCATTCTACACGGCCAAGACCAAAACCACACCCAAACCCGTCCAAAACCAAGAACACCACCATAATCAGAGGAATCATCACCGTAATCAACTCTTGAACCATTAATTTCGCTTAACATAAAAAACCCCCAAATTCCAACCCTAAAACTTCGAACCCTAGAGATAAAAATCTCTCTTACCTCAGGCGAAATTGGTGGGTTCGAGTCTTCTCCGGCCCTTTCTCCCTTCTTTCCCGGCGATCTCCTCTCAGCCGGTGTCCTCGGCGGCTCACGGCGGTGGTTCGTCTCTTCTCGGTCCGCGCGCACGTCCAGCGACTTTGGGTCTCGGTCCTGGTGGCTCGTCGGCCGAGCGTCCCCTTCGCGAGCTCACCCCCCTCGCTCTCTCGTTCTCTATTTCTCAGCCGCTCTCTCTCTCTCTTGCTCTCCCTTCCCTCGGCTCTCTCTCTCGCTCGGGTTCTCTTCTCCTTCTTCTTTTTTTTTCCCGTGTCTTTTCTCTTTCTTGGGCTGGTATGTTTTTTTTTCTTGGTTGCCGATTCCCTTATTCGGCTAAGTGATAAACATCACTTTGAAGAAGATTCCACACACTAATGACGTGGCAATGCTCAACCTTATCCTATTAATTACAAACCAACCTATTTTCTTTGTTTTCTTTCAAATGGGTCCCTTAAAATTGTTACAACCACGTCTTTTTCATATAATTATTTAATTAAATCCATCACCGAACGGATTATAATTATATGATTTGAATCGAGAATTTTCTCGTTCGTTCTCGAATAATTTAAATATATTTAAGGTTTCTCGGAATTAATTCTCGTCCTTAAGAATTTATTTCTTAATTTAATTTCCGGAATGTTTCCTCGGAATTAATTTACTAATCGAGATAAACTCGATAATTCCTTTGTTTATTCCGAGATTTCCATAACCTTAATATATTTAAAATTAATTCGATAAATCCATTGGAGTATAATTCACTCGAGAATTTAGTTGTAACAACGGAAACTCGCTTATTACTTCCAAATCTCCAAATACGAGTGACGCAGAAACTTGTCCTTACAATCCCTACCCCCTTAAGTTAGTTTCGTCCTCGAAACTTAAAGCAAAGCAGGGTACTCTTTCTGCATCACACTATTGAGTTTCCAGATAATTTTCCATCTTAAGAAAACAAGAGAAGAGATACATTTTTCTAACATGTCATCACTTGATGAACAGCAGACTGATTCTAGTCATAAAGTATACATAGACGTAACGTATCAAAACTACATTGGTGACTTGAAATAGTCACTTCCTAACGGTTAGATATAACTAACAAGGAATCCACTTCATCATCTATCAAGATCAAGAACTTGACTAGGACACAACAGACGAACATGCATAGTTCCCACATACAGGAATGCATAACTGAAGAGTAAAGGATAGGAATCTAACCGGTTCTTCCAGACGATAACTCATTTACTTCATCTCCATAGATGCTAAAGACGCGAGCTTTGGCCTTAGGTTGATTCTTCAGGTAAGCGATCTTCTCTTCTGAAACGTGGCAATCCCGTGCAAAATGACCTTCTAAGCCACACCGGTAGCAGCTTGAGGTTCCTATGCGACAGTCGCCTGAGTGCTTCCTGCCGCACTTGTTGCACGTAGGGAAATCATTAACCCTTGGCCTCTTGTACTTGTTCTCGCTTTGATTTCCTCTGTAACTTCCTTCATTTCTTAGCGCCCTGGACCTGGAGTCTCTATCCCAACTCTTTTTCTTCTTGTCGGTGAAGTTCTTCTTCTCGACTTCTGCTACAGATTCCTGTAGGATGGTCATTGACTCGCTAGCTGGATTGACTTGTGCTATACGCCAACCGTCAATCCTTAATGCTCTTTGAACGGCATTCGCATAAGTTCGTGGCCCAACGTCGCCACTATCAACCTGACGCACAATTTCCACATTGAGTCCATGCATAAACTTCATCTTGCGCGACTGATCCGTCGGTACCATAGAGGGCGAAAACTTTGCAAGCTCATCAAACTTGGCTATATACTCAGCTACAGAGAGCTTCCCTTGCTTAAGATCCATAAACTCTCGTACCTTACCCGAGAGATTAGCTTCACCCAGGTACTTCTCATAAAATAGGTTGATAAAACGATTCCATGTAATATGAGAAACATCATCATAGAGTGCGATTACTTCCCACCAACTTCGAGCTTCAAGTTCCAGCTGGTTCACAGCACATGCAACCCTCTCAGCATCTGTAAGTTGCATGTACGTGAAGATCTGTTGGATCCTTTTAATCCAATTTTCCGCAAGGGAAGGATCAGCATCTCCATTGAAAGTCAGTGGTTTCTGCTTACGAAAATGCTCATATACAGGCTCCCCGACAGTCGGTGCCATTATCGGAATCTGGAACAGCGGAACCTCATCTGGCGCCATAGCTTGAGCTTGTGGTGGCGCTTGTACATTCTGACCATCTGGATTCCTATTCATATTTGGCACGTGCTCACCTTGTCCTCCAGGTTGTTCTGGTCGATGCGCCTGGGGTTCAGGGTCCTGTTGTCCCTGTGGAGGTTGCTGCTCGTTCATTCGTGCAATAAGTTGCGTGATCAACCTGTTCTGCTCTTCTATTTGAGCATCCCTTCGACGAGCATCTTCTGCTTGGCGCTCTAAAGCCCTGCTAATCTCAGTCATTTCTTGTGAAAGATTCGTCTGCGTTTGCTTCTTAGGTCCCATTCTTAATCTCTACTTCACCTATAAGTAGGAATGGGTAAGCACACGGTTATCCTAATATAACCACTATCTTTCACAAAGACTCAACAAGATATTATAGATAAGGCTATCTTGGACATCAACTGACTTATAAGTAAGTAAGATAGTGTATGTACGACCACAAGTCTACAGAAACGGCTCAACCTGGGCTCTGATACCAAAAATTCTGTCACGACCCGCGAGCCTTAGCTCGCCCACGAGCCACGGCAGAGATTTTCGTATCTTACTTAACATAAATAAAATTCATAAAAACTTTGGTGGAAGCGCTTCCTGAAAACATTTTCTAGAAAAACTTTTAAAATATTTACATAAACGTCTCAAAACTATGGTCGAATTTTTCGTTTTTCCTACAACATACTATTTAAAACTTTACAAACAAAAAGACTCGTCTCTTTTTAAAAACAAAACAGACTCATTCGCCCTTGACTTAGCCACAGGTCGGCAGCCGTACATACACACGCCTACTTACTTACCGGTTTCGCTGATGCTCTGCTCAGTCTTCTTTGGCCTTTCCTTTATCTACAATATCAAGATAATAACTGTGAGTCGAAAGACTCAGTAAGCGGATATCTACATATCTAATGCACAATGCACATAACACATAAACAATACATAACATGAGTTCATATCTTTTCATAACTTGCGGAAATATCGGCTTAGGTCCCGATAAATCCACCTTACTTGAGAATCAATCGGCTTAGGTCCCGATAGATTCATCCTGCTTAGGAATCACTCAGCTTAGGTCCCGAGAGATTCCTCTGACTTAAGAATTCACCAGCTTAGGTCCCGGTGATTCACATCATAACATTCTTTTATCATAATCCATGGAATTACCAGCTTAGGTCCCGGTAACTCCTCTTACTTGAGAATATGCCAGCTTAGGTCCCGGCAATTCCCATCATACAATACATTTCCTGCTCGGCATCCCTTAATGATATCCGCACGACACATGTCTTATTGGCGCCAGACAGGAGGGTGCACAGTCTCCTGCCTAATCCCCATGTGGTACCTGCACGAAGCATAATAGGTACCTGCTAACAAGGGGTATATGTCGGAGGCGGTACCATTCTATGTTTTCTCTTTAATTAACTTAACATGAGAGACTGCTTAATTCGGGTTTAATCCCGATCTTAACATATATTCTTTTCGCTTATTAACTCGTGACTTATAAGATCTTGAGATGCGACTCCCAAAGATCCTATCATAATATTCTCGCTTTTGAATACGAGTCTTAACTTCAGTCTCTCATAATCCAGTTCACTAGGACTGGATCTCTGGAAGGTGGCTAACTAAACACATAGCAAAGGCTCGGGTTCCTAGTTACCTCTAGCCATTCTTGTTAGCCGGACTAATTCCGTTTCCCAATTCGTTAGCGGCTTAAAGCCCTTAATCTTGATAGTGAATTGTCTTTTGGTTTATCTTACTCTTGCTTACTAGAAAGCATATAGAAAATGCACGTACAATATATGTATATATAATGATATATATATAATATTTCTTGATATTGTAGGTGCCTATAATCCACTTACCCGGATATGATTCTTTCGAATCCTGAGATCTTCTCTTCCAGATAAAAGGGTTCTTCTTAACTTCACGTACAACCCACTCCTCGTGAGCTCCTTCCTGCTCGCTGCTAATCCTTATAGCAATCTGGACTTATCTATGGAAGAGAAAGATCGAACATCGAACATACTCAGTATCTCGCCTACTAATCTACTAACGTACACTCTTCTACTAAGAGAAAGCTCATAAGGAACGTATTCAAAACATCCTCCTAGTCCCGCTACTCAGAGCGTCTTAAAAAAAAACATCAGGGAATACATGACAGAACAGAGACGGGAAAGAATCGACGCCTAAGAACAAGGCCTTAACAACTTCCCTGATCTAGGCTAAGAAACGCCCCGCTATTCGACCACCTATTCTTTTGACGGGACAAAGCCCATTGCTTAGGATAGGTTCCCGAAGGTCGAAACTAAAAGAAAAGAACGTATAAAGAAACTCTTACTGACAATCTATAGAATACGTATGTTATATGGAAATAACTCAAAACGATACTTTTCAAATATGTTTTAGAAAATATTTTTGACTTGTCTCTTTTTATTGACAAGTTATAACGTCTGAGAACGTAAATAAAACATTTCTCGTTGATATTCGTTTTCCAAATCAAAAGAGTCGAGCTTATAGTCGAACTCGGTTTTGAAACGTAAATCAAATGAGGATACTAAATAATTTGATTGAATCATCAACGAGTTTAATAACGATACATATTAATTTATTTTTCTATTAAACGACCTTGACTATAAAACATAATAATAATAACGTAGGATAACTCAAACGAGACTACTTGAACAATATAATAATTAGTGAACCGTAATAACATAATAGTACTTATACATCACGACACATAAACTAAAAAAAACGGTTCGCGACTAGAGTCGAGACTCGGGAAATTTCTCGACTTCCTAACACTAAACCGAGACTTCGCGAGTCTCCGAACGAAACCCGACAGCTGTGAACAGCCCCCCGAGAGCCGCCACAATGTCGCTGCCGTCCCCGGCCCAACAGCTCGTCCCAACCGAGCCGATGAACCTCGCTGACCAGCCCCGCTCCGTCGTCACTCACGCAACAGCTCCGCCAACCTTCGGACAGCCTCTTCGCCATCCCGAGCCGCTGCCCCGAGACCTGTTCAGCCCACCTAAAACGAGCCTAGACTCTCAACAGATATAACTCACACGCACAACAACGAAACAACCGTTAACTCCTATTCTCAAACTAGAAAAGCAACGTAAAGCTCAGAATCACGTCCCAAAAAATCAAGATCAAACACACGGCTAGAACCATTCTACACGGCCAAGACCAAAACCACACCCAAACCCGTCCAAAACCAAGAACACCACCATAATCAGAGGAATCATCACCGTAATCAACTCTTGAACCATTAATTTCGCTTAACATAAAAAACCCCCAAATTCCAACCCTAAAACTTCGAACCCTAGAGATAAAAATCTCTCTTACCTCAGGCGAAATTGGTGGGTTCGAGTCTTCTCCGGCCCTTTCTCCCTTCTTTCCCGGCGATCTCCTCTCAGCCGGTGTCCTCGGCGGCTCACGGCGGTGGTTCGTCTCTTCTCGGTCCGCGCGCACGTCCAGCGACTTTGGGTCTCGGTCCTGGTGGCTCGTCGGCCGAGCGTCCCCTTCGCGAGCTCACCCCCCTCGCTCTCTCGTTCTCTATTTCTCAGCCGCTCTCTCTCTCTCTTGCTCTCCCTTCCCTCGGCTCTCTCTCTCGCTCGGGTTCTCTTCTCCTTCTTCTTTTTTTTTCCCGTGTCTTTTCTCTTTCTTGGGCTGGTATGTTTTTTTTTCTTGGTTGCCGATTCCCTTATTCGGCTAAGTGATAAACATCACTTTGAAGAAGATTCCACACACTAATGACGTGGCAATGCTCAACCTTATCCTATTAATTACAAACCAACCTATTTTCTTTGTTTTCTTTCAAATGGGTCCCTTAAAATTGTTACAACCACGTCTTTTTCATATAATTATTTAATTAAATCCATCACCGAACGGATTATAATTATATGATTTGAATCGAGAATTTTCTCGTTCGTTCTCGAATAATTTAAATATATTTAAGGTTTCTCGGAATTAATTCTCGTCCTTAAGAATTTATTTCTTAATTTAATTTCCGGAATGTTTCCTCGGAATTAATTTACTAATCGAGATAAACTCGATAATTCCTTTGTTTATTCCGAGATTTCCATAACCTTAATATATTTAAAATTAATTCGATAAATCCATTGGAGTATAATTCACTCGAGAATTTAGTTGTAACAACGGAAACTCGCTTATTACTTCCAAATCTCCAAATACGAGTGACGCAGAAACTTGTCCTTACAATCCCTACCCCCTTAAGTTAGTTTCGTCCTCGAAACTTAAAGCAAAGCAGGGTACTCTTTCTGCATCACACTATTGAGTTTCCAGATAATTTTCCATCTTAAGAAAACAAGAGAAGAGATACATTTTTCTAACATGTCATCACTTGATGAACAGCAGACTGATTCTAGTCATAAAGTATACATAGACGTAACGTATCAAAACTACATTGGTGACTTGAAATAGTCACTTCCTAACGGTTAGATATAACTAACAAGGAATCCACTTCATCATCTATCAAGATCAAGAACTTGACTAGGACACAACAGACGAACATGCATAGTTCCCACATACAGGAATGCATAACTGAAGAGTAAAGGATAGGAATCTAACCGGTTCTTCCAGACGATAACTCATTTACTTCATCTCCATAGATGCTAAAGACGCGAGCTTTGGCCTTAGGTTGATTCTTCAGGTAAGCGATCTTCTCTTCTGAAACGTGGCAATCCCGTGCAAAATGACCTTCTAAGCCACACCGGTAGCAGCTTGAGGTTCCTATGCGACAGTCGCCTGAGTGCTTCCTGCCGCACTTGTTGCACGTAGGGAAATCATTAACCCTTGGCCTCTTGTACTTGTTCTCGCTTTGATTTCCTCTGTAACTTCCTTCATTTCTTAGCGCCCTGGACCTGGAGTCTCTATCCCAACTCTTTTTCTTCTTGTCGGTGAAGTTCTTCTTCTCGACTTCTGCTACAGATTCCTGTAGGATGGTCATTGACTCGCTAGCTGGATTGACTTGTGCTATACGCCAACCGTCAATCCTTAATGCTCTTTGAACGGCATTCGCATAAGTTCGTGGCCCAACGTCGCCACTATCAACCTGACGCACAATTTCCACATTGAGTCCATGCATAAACTTCATCTTGCGCGACTGATCCGTCGGTACCATAGAGGGCGAAAACTTTGCAAGCTCATCAAACTTGGCTATATACTCAGCTACAGAGAGCTTCCCTTGCTTAAGATCCATAAACTCTCGTACCTTACCCGAGAGATTAGCTTCACCCAGGTACTTCTCATAAAATAGGTTGATAAAACGATTCCATGTAATATGAGAAACATCATCATAGAGTGCGATTACTTCCCACCAACTTCGAGCTTCAAGTTCCAGCTGGTTCACAGCACATGCAACCCTCTCAGCATCTGTAAGTTGCATGTACGTGAAGATCTGTTGGATCCTTTTAATCCAATTTTCCGCAAGGGAAGGATCAGCATCTCCATTGAAAGTCAGTGGTTTCTGCTTACGAAAATGCTCATATACAGGCTCCCCGACAGTCGGTGCCATTATCGGAATCTGGAACAGCGGAACCTCATCTGGCGCCATAGCTTGAGCTTGTGGTGGCGCTTGTACATTCTGACCATCTGGATTCCTATTCATATTTGGCACGTGCTCACCTTGTCCTCCAGGTTGTTCTGGTCGATGCGCCTGGGGTTCAGGGTCCTGTTGTCCCTGTGGAGGTTGCTGCTCGTTCATTCGTGCAATAAGTTGCGTGATCAACCTGTTCTGCTCTTCTATTTGAGCATCCCTTCGACGAGCATCTTCTGCTTGGCGCTCTAAAGCCCTGCTAATCTCAGTCATTTCTTGTGAAAGATTCGTCTGCGTTTGCTTCTTAGGTCCCATTCTTAATCTCTACTTCACCTATAAGTAGGAATGGGTAAGCACACGGTTATCCTAATATAACCACTATCTTTCACAAAGACTCAACAAGATATTATAGATAAGGCTATCTTGGACATCAACTGACTTATAAGTAAGTAAGATAGTGTATGTACGACCACAAGTCTACAGAAACGGCTCAACCTGGGCTCTGATACCAAAAATTCTGTCACGACCCGCGAGCCTTAGCTCGCCCACGAGCCACGGCAGAGATTTTCGTATCTTACTTAACATAAATAAAATTCATAAAAACTTTGGTGGAAGCGCTTCCTGAAAACATTTTCTAGAAAAACTTTTAAAATATTTACATAAACGTCTCAAAACTATGGTCGAATTTTTCGTTTTTCCTACAACATACTATTTAAAACTTTACAAACAAAAAGACTCGTCTCTTTTTAAAAACAAAACAGACTCATTCGCCCTTGACTTAGCCACAGGTCGGCAGCCGTACATACACACGCCTACTTACTTACCGGTTTCGCTGATGCTCTGCTCAGTCTTCTTTGGCCTTTCCTTTATCTACAATATCAAGATAATAACTGTGAGTCGAAAGACTCAGTAAGCGGATATCTACATATCTAATGCACAATGCACATAACACATAAACAATACATAACATGAGTTCATATCTTTTCATAACTTGCGGAAATATCGGCTTAGGTCCCGATAAATCCACCTTACTTGAGAATCAATCGGCTTAGGTCCCGATAGATTCATCCTGCTTAGGAATCACTCAGCTTAGGTCCCGAGAGATTCCTCTGACTTAAGAATTCACCAGCTTAGGTCCCGGTGATTCACATCATAACATTCTTTTATCATAATCCATGGAATTACCAGCTTAGGTCCCGGTAACTCCTCTTACTTGAGAATATGCCAGCTTAGGTCCCGGCAATTCCCATCATACAATACATTTCCTGCTCGGCATCCCTTAATATATTTAAAATTAATTCGATAAATCCATTGGAGTATAATTCACTCGAGAATTTAGTTGTAACAACGGAAACTCGCTTATTACTTCCAAATATCCAAATACGAGTGACGCAGAAACTTGTCCTTACACTAAGCGACCTTTCTCTGATAAAGGTCGAAGAGCCACTGAGTTGCTGGAACTAATACATTCTGATGTATGTGGTCCGCTTAGCCAACAGGCACGTGGAGGATACGAATACTTCGTTACCTTCACTGATGATTACTCACGATATGGGTTTGTCTATTTGCTCAAACACAAATCCGAGACCTTTAACGTATTTAAGGTCTTTAGGGCTTTAGTGGAAAAGCAAACTGGCAAAGTGATCAAAACCCTTCGATCTGATCGAGGTGGTGAGTATATGTCTGGAGAGTTCGATGACTTTCTTAAAGAAGAAGGTATCGCTTCTCAACTTACCGCACCTGGCACACCTCAACAAAACGGAGTGTCAGAGAGAAGAAACCGAACTCTTATGGAGATGGTTAGATCAATGATGAGTTACTCATCACTCCCTCCTTCCTTTTGGGGATATGCCCTCGAAACAGCCGCCTACATTCTGAACCAAGTTCCGTCGAAAACGGTTCCTGGTACTCCTTATGAACGATGGACTGGCCTTAAAGTGAATCTTGGCCGCATCCGAATTTGGGGTTGCCCTGCACACGTGCTGAGGCAAAAGACTAGCAAGTTGGCTAGTAGGTCAGAATTGTGCCTGTTTGTGGGATATCCAAAGGAAACCAAAGGTTTCATTTTCTATAGTCCCGAGGACGATAAGACTTTCGTTAGCACGAATGCTCGTTTCCTTGAGGAGGACTTCATGAAGGATGCGAAACCTAGAAGCAAAATTGTGCTTGAAGAAAAGTTGGGTGAGGAATCTTCTACCTTGTCTGTAAGAACTGTTCTTACCCCAACTGAAACACAACCTAACTCATCAGAATCTCGTCAAGTAGTACTTCGACGTAGTGGGAGGGCTACTCAAAAGCCTAACAGGTACATGTCTTATGGAGACTCTCTTGTAGCCGTCTCCGACATGGATGACCCTGTTTCCTATAGCCAAGCGATGGCTTGTTCTGATTCAAACCTTTGGCTTGACGCCATGAAAGTTGAAATGCACTCGATGTATGTCAACAATGTCTGGAAACTTGTAGACCTTCCTGTAGGGATTAAACCCGTAGGGTGTAAGTGGATATACAAGAAGAAAAGAGGTCCTGATGGGAACGTCGAGACGTTCAAAGCACGACTTGTGGCAAAGGGTTATACCCAACAAGAAGGGATTGACTATGAAGAAACCTTCTCGCCAATCGCAATGCTTAAATCCATCCGCATACTCCTATCCATAGCTGCAGCTCTCGACTATGAGATCTGGCAAATGGATGTCAAGACAGCCTTTCTGAATGGCAATCTTGACGAGCGCATTTACATGGCTCAACCAGACGGTTTCGTGGATAAAGGTCAAGAGACCAAGGTTTGTGAGTTGCTTAAATCCACTTATGGACTAAAGCAAGCATCTAGGTCATGGAATATTAGATTCGATGAAACTGTAAAGAGCTTCGGCTTTGAACAGTCAATAGTTGAGCCTTGTGTTTACAAGTTAATACACGAAGGCAAAGTTGTGTTTCTGGTACTATATGTCGATGATATACTACTCATTGGTAATGACGTGGGTAAGTTATCTGAGGTTAAGGTCTGGCTAGCAAAGCAATTCGATATGAAGGATCTAGGAGAAGCCGCGTACATTCTGGGAATCCAAATCTTTCGAGATAGGAAAAACCGGACCTTGTCGCTCTATCAAGCATCTTATATTGATAAGGTGATGGATCGCTTCTCGATGCAAGACTGCAAGAGGGGTCAAACACCCTTTAGGCATGGAGTTTCACTCTCTAAGGACCAGTCTCCCAAGACTGCACAAGAGATTGAAGACATGAGGAAGATTCCTTACGCCTCTGCCGTAGGAAGCCTCATGTATGCTATGCTTTGCACTAGACCTGATATATGTTTCGCCGTTGGCGTAGTTAGCCGTTTCCAATCCAACCCTGGACCCGAGCACTGGATTGCTGTTAAGCATGTTCTTAAGTATCTTCGAAGAACTAGGAACTTGATGCTTACATACTCAGGTACTGACCTGACTATGACGGGATATACCGACTCCGATTTTCAAGCGGATAAGGATTCCAGGAAATCCACATCAAGATCTGTGTTCATCCTTAATGGTGGAGATGTTGTGTGGAGAAGTATTAAGCAATCTTGCATTGCTGACTCCACAATGGAAGCAGAATATGTGGTTGCTTGTGAAGCATCCAAAGAGGCTGTATGGCTTAGAAAGTTCCTTAAGTATTTGGAAGTCGTTCCAAACGTCGACGATCCCATGACCCTTTATTGTGATAATAGTGGGGCTGTCGCTAACTCAAATGAACCTAGAAGCCATAAGCGCTCTAAGCATATTGAGAGGAAATACCGTTTGATTCGAGAGATCGTGCAGCGCGGAGACGTGGAAGTGATGAAGATCTCAACGGTGGACAACCTCGCAGATCCATTCACCAAGGCCCTAGCGAACAAGGTCTTCGACCAACATCGTGAGGGATTAGGCATGAAGGACTACACACACCTTCTTTGAGTCAAGTGGGAGTTTGTTGTCAATGGTGCCCACAAGAAGAGTTGTAGTCTTTATTTTGTACATTTGATGTAATAAAGTCTCATGAATACTCTTGCTTGTAATTGCTTATTCATTAATAAAAAGTTGAAACGTTTATTCATTCTTCCGTGTCTGTTTGAAGCTTTATGATAAAACATTAGTCTTTAGTCATTAAACAAACTAAACAACTTACGAAGAGACAAATGTAGATTTGCATGAACAAACTCTTCGTAGTTTGCTTAAAACGATATATTCGCAATCTTAGGGTCAAAGGACTATTGACCTCAGTATGATTGTTAGAAGAATCTATGATGTCTGGTTATGAGGCATTGAGAGTTTGGGACTCTATAGTTCTTGTAGGTATCTTCCGAAGATACTGAATTGACCAGTGCACTTCTAGAGACAATATAAGAACAAACCATTTAACCTCTTATGTCTCGAAGTCACTATGTATGAATTGCATCATGCTTACCTTAATCCTGAAATGAGACATGCCATTTCACACCTTAGTATTCTCATTTGAGAAAGTCAAAGTTCGGACTCACTATGTGATTCCGAACAAGGCCTATTGGTGAAGTACTAAGTTGTGAGTCTGTCATGAGTAACTTTGTGAAGTTCTCATAGATATGGAATTCATGTACAAGATTGCTGAAATGCAATGTATGTCACCTCATGCTTTGTTCCTTGGAGTGTGAATAAATGAACTGGCCAGTGTCCAAATTGAGTCCTGACTCTTTTGGATGAAACAATGTGACTTGTTAGCTCCTCGTCAATACATTGTTTCTAACTTATTCACAAGCGACAAAGGAGTTGAGGAAATAACAGCTAGAAGGGTAAAATGGTAATTTAGTAAATCCCGACTAGCTGATGACATTCATGAAGGGTAAACATAGATAATATTCAGTGGATCCGCTCATCATAATTAGGTCGAATTCTTGAGTAGAAAATAAATTCATTTGAACCGAGAGATTTTCAGTGTCAGCTCTTTAGTGGAGTCAGTTGACATTAAGCTAAACTTGGAAAAGGTTTGTGAACTTTTGAGTCCAAGTGTTTAGCTCAAGCTTTGTTCATTTGGGTCCATGAGGTCACTGTCACGAATCACATCGATAGGAATAGTTAAACTGGAAGCTAAGTCAAAACAAGAATGAAAATTGTCGAAAGGGTATTTTTGTCTTTTGAGACATAAGGATGAAATGGATGTCAATAAATTTTGACAAGTTCATTTGATGACTTAATGTCACTCGGCCATAATATGATTAACTGGGCGTTGTGAATTAATTTCATTTCATGAGAATTTTATTGAAAATTCTTAATGGGCCTTTCTCATGTTGTCATGAACAAATGAAGAAGCTTCTAGAAGCTCCTTCTAGAGAAACTTGGGCGCCTACCCTAATAGAGAAATAGGAGAGTTTATTTTGTGCATAAATGTATTTAGATACTTGCCAAAAGAAAAAGAGGAAACAAATTTCCTCCAAGAGGAAAGTGGGAATCGGCCAAGTGAGAGACAAGGCAAGGCCTTGAACAAAATTGGAAACAAATCAAGGCTTCTAGAAGCCTTGAGTTGGCCGAGTGTCTCAAAGGGAAAAAGAGGAAATTGCTCATGAATATGTGATATTCTATAGAAGAGGAAACTACCTTATTGAAGGTGAGACCTCTCCTATAAATAGGAGCCTCATTTCCTCACATTTCATTCATCCAAGTTTAAGAGATTTGAGAGACTCTCTCTCTAGAACTTGGCCGAAAATCCTCTCTCTCTCTCTAGTTTATTTTCGATTATTTCTTGTCTTGGAACCTAGGTCCTCACTCGACCTAGTGTTTAGCTCTGCGACTTCGAGACTCGTTCTTAAGTCGTAGTGTTTAAAAGTGCCCACTCACTGATTCCTTCTTTTCGAGTGATTTAGTGATAGAAACTTTCGTGGTTGCTCGAGGTGCCGAGGAAAGAAAGAGAGACGTGCTGCGAGGGGAGACGAGCGTTGCAAACTTTCCACAAGCTTCTTCAAAGTTCAAGCTTCAAGAAAGGTTAGTAAACTTCTAGCTCATATTGGTTTTTAATTACATGTACTTGCACTTGTCTAGGTTAGTAAAAACTGTTTTACTTGTAAAATAAAATTTTTAAAATTCCGCCGCTTACCGAAGCGTTAATTATTTTCTCAAACCCTAGATCGATTCCAACAATATAGTCTTGCTTGCTTTACTTATTTACTCGCTTGTTTTATTATTGTTGTTATTTTCTCTTGTGTTATACTATTACCTGGTTAATAAGACACATCTGAAAGACTTAACACTCAATAAAACGTTCCTTTACACTTAAATCGTTTGCACTTAAGTCTCGGCCGAATTTATGTCTAGATTTCATTGAGCTTAAGAATACCTACACTAAAAGGGACGTATCTCTCCGCTCAGAACTTCGATTTGAATGGTTCTTCAACCAAATTAAAGGCATGTGAGTCTACTTTCCAAAACAGTTGAAATTAGCTCAATTGAACATCGGAGTTGCCGTCTACTATATTTTTACTCCGAGGTGTTCGCTGCCCGAGATTCCAGGATTTCTTCAAAATTTATTTTTGAATTCCTAATCCCGGATCCCACTCCAAGAGTTCTAGAAGTCAAATGGAAAAATTTCCTTGAGCAAAAATGTTTTTCTAAATGTTATAAACATAATGTGTAAGATTGAAAAGTTTTTATTTTTGAATATTTAATTGAAATTGAGTTTTTACAAAAACTAGTTTGAATTTTGAAAAACGGTTTTCACTTTCAAAACTATATTTATATCACTTATGTTAAAAATCTATTTGCTCTTGAAAATTTATGTGGAAGGTCTCCTCGTAGACTAGTTGTTACCGGTCGTTTTCGAGAAACCGCAAATATAAAAACAAACGACGACCGGCCGAATTTCGTCGGCCGGATCGCCTACCAGACCCCCTGCCCGCACGCGCGCCTTGCTCCTTCAATCGGGCCCCCTGCACGCGCGCACGCTCTGCGCCCTCTACCGGGTTCCCTGCCCGATTGCACCTTCTGCCCTCGAACGGGCTCCCTCTCCGTGCTTGCCCTTTGCCCTCGACCGGGCTCCCTGCCCGCGCGCACGCCCTACCCCCTCGACCGGGCTCCCTGCACGCGCGTGAGCCTTGCGCCCTCGACTTGGCCTCCGGCCCGCACGCGCGTCCTCGATCGGGCTCCCTGCCCGCACGCGCCTCGTGCCTGCTGGGCCCCCTTCCCTCGCGCGTCCTACGCGCACCCGGCGCTGGCCGAGCCTCCTTCCTTCGCGCGTCCCTCGCACATCCGGTGCTTGCCGGGCCTCCTTCCCTCGCGCGTCCCGCGCGCACCTGGCGCTGGCCGGGCCTCCTTCCTGCGCGCAGCCCAGCGCCTGCCGGGCCTCTTGCATGCCGTGCATCCTGCGCCCTGCTAGGCCTCCTGCCGGTGCGCGCGCCCCGTGCCCCGCGCCGGTCATTCCATGGCCCCCATAGAGGCTGGCCCATAGCCTCCTCAACACCTATAAATACCCCTTCTTCACTTGAAAGGGCCCCCCCGAAAAAATACAAGTCTTGAGAGCAAACTTTTACAACTCTCAAGATAACTCTCTTGTGACATTCCAAGAGTTCTCTCCTCCTCTCGAAGCTCGGCTCAGAAATCCGAGAATCCCCTTACAATAGGGAGCGCGTTCCAATTTTAAGACTCGGGTATTCACAAAGCACAAGTTGCTCCGTCGCTTCTTGACGCTTGAGTTAGAACGCTTAGCCATGAGTATAGCGACCCCTCTAAAGCCTTCAATAGTAGCCAGGAGCAAGGTCCTTCTCTAAAGTTTTAAGTTCTAAACCTCCGAGTCCTAGATAGCCATAACAACTACATTGAACTACGTTTTGACCTGATCCCGGACCATGGGTACGTAGGCAGCCAACATTTGGCACGACAACACCTTCCAAAACACACCTCCGGGTTTGGAGGGTGCAACTCGGTCTTCGAGTTCACACTTTGGCTCGGGCGCGATCATTTGGTTCGGCCTTGGATCGAATCGCCCGTAGTTTTAAATTGTTGTCCATTTTCGTGCGACAACGTTTTTGTTAGGAATAATATTGCCCACTTGAAGATAATGAATAAATTATTACTAAATTCGATAATAAGATTACTTTATTAGCATTATATGATTAGTGGGTTGAGTTCTACACAATTAGAATCAATAACAACTATCTTCCATAGCCTCCGTATTAAACTGAGTCACGTGCTGGG